>NC_056508.1:14218506-14243202 GCF_014905685.2 Nematolebias whitei
TATATATATATATATATATACTTATTCAATTCATTTCAAAAATACTTTATTAATCCCAGAGGGAAATATTATATGTTGGGTAACTCATCATCCTGGTTTCATTAATGAGTTGTTATAGATGCTGATGGCTGTGGGCAGGAAGGATCTCTTGTAGCGGTCTGTCCTACAACGGATTTGAAGAAGCCTCTGAATGAAGACACTTTGTTGTTGTATGACAGTCTGATGAAGAGGATGCTGAGGGTTGTCTATAATCTTCTTCATTTTATGAAGAATCCTTCTTTGTACAGTCATCTCCAAAGGTTCTAGAGGAGTCCCCAGAACTGAGCCAGCCTTCTTTATGAGCTTGTTGATCTTTTTTAAGTCACTTGCTCTGGTGAGAGCAAGTGACTGCAAGTCTGGAACAAGTCTGCCCCAGCAGATGATGGCAGAGGAGATAGCACTCTCTACAACAGACTTATAGAAGATATGCAGCATCTTGATATATAAATCATGTGTATATATATATATATATATATATATATATATATATATATATATATATAATTTAAACTGAGAGTGGTCTCCAATTCATTCCGTATGATCAGTGCTGCTGCTACAAAGCAATGTTGCAAACTCTTTGTTTGGTTAGTAAGCGAGACACAAAGCTGCCTTGCAGCAGTATGTTCTCAGAAGCTCGTTTTTCACCTGTCACCTTGGAGGGGGCCAAAGGATTACCCCCCGAACAAGTCACACTGTCCAGAGCTATCTGTCCCACACTGAAAACAGAGGTAAAGCAAAACCTGTCTCTGGAGAACAGCAGCTCATAACTCACAGGTACTGGTGTCCTTGTCAATAAAATCCCACATAAAGAAGATTGGGCTTAAATGAATGTGCCCACGAGAGGAATATGTTGTCAGGTGAGGCTCGATGCTGCAGCTCTCTTCGTCAGGAATGTCTCTACGCTGTTGTTCCTCACCCATCCCCCCACCCCCTTTAGCCTCTGCAGTGCCATTGTGAGGAGAAGGAATGCTTTTTTAAAATGTCACTCCTTTCACAGAAAGAGACGTCACGTGTTCCCTCATTTTTATTAAAGCTGGATATCCTGATGCATGCTCAATAATCCTAGTAAATAAATCTAACCAGGTTGAGTCAGGTCCTCTGGAGGATTCTTCTGTGTTGAAATGTTTCGTCTTTTATCCAAAAGACTTCTTCAGTCTGACTGTCCATCCTCAACCATGTTAAAGGTCGGACAGTTTATCTGGTCGAGTAAGATGTTCGGTTCTGCAAGAAATATTCTGACTGTACAAGATAGTACCAGGCAGCCATGTCCTGTTATGTTAATTCATTATACTTGTGTGATTTACATAGATATGAATGAGTGAAATTTAGCATAAAGATATATAAATGAATACAAATGTATTTTTTCTCTTGCCACATCTTTAAATTGTTTTTCAAATACTTTTTGACAAGTAGTTTTTGTTACTTATAAAACGTTTTAGTCTAATGAAGAATGTGGTTTCAAGGTGGGATCAAATTCACAGATGAGATTCATCAAATGAACACAGTCTTTAATAGATGAACATAATTTGATGTTTGTAAGTTTTTACCTAACTTGGACGACTTCTCCAGTTTTTTAAACCATGTAAAACGTTCAACCTTAAATGTTAGCGATCTAATGTTTAACAGATGATTACGATAGTTTTTCTGGATATTACTTTTACATTTACTAGTTTTTACATTTACTTTTCACTTAGTTTTGTTGTGTAAGAAAGCCACGCCACATGTCAAGGTGTGGCTGAGCTTCATGCAGACGAGTGGGTGGTCCTTCTCAGGTGCTCACATATCATTGGTCGGTGCAGTTCGCTAAAACATTATTACCTGAATGAGGTAGAGACAAACGTCAGAGAGGAGCATGAGAGCAGCTTGTCGGTTGTGTCTTTAGTCTCCTTCAAGACCAGTTCAAGCTTTTTTTATTTCATTTGAGGTCACAAGGAACTCAGGAGGCAAATAAGGTGAGTGGAGCATTTGATGGACGGTAGGGTAGTCTTGTTCCTAAAGACAAATTTGTTTAAAGCTGCAATTATATACGAGCATGGTTATATTTTATTATCATTATTTTGCAAGTTTAGAAGAAGTATGAAGGATTTCTGGACTTTGCCAGTTGTAGGGGGAAAGTTCAAATCAGATTATTTTAAGTATACCTGACTGCTGAAAAACGTCAATATCTAATGTTGTGTTTTCCCCAGGAGCGCGACTCTGATTCCTGCAGATAGTGAGTCCACAGTGGGCTCGATGTGCAGGGTTTGCATCACTGATGTCTAAACAGGCACTTGGTTCAGGCTTGTGATAGCTTGCCAAAGCCCAGGATTTCAACAGCAGCCTGAGAGCCCGGAGCCACGGACAGAACAGGACAGGCCTGGTCTCGCTCAGACTCAAACTTCAAGTCAAGAAAAGGGAGAGGTCGACATCTAACTCCATCTGCGCTCGCTTGTCACTTCCTCAACCTCTGAGGTTTTCTCATCAACCACGGAGTCCCAAGTGTGCAGGTTTCAGAGTTGGCCTCTGTCCTGAGGTTTAATAAGGGGAATAAAACTTACAGCTTATCTTAACGTTACTTTACACTTGCTGTTCCTGCAAAAGAAAAGGAATTGTCTGTTTGACAGAGCTGTAAATCTGAGACGGAATGAAAATCTGATCATGAATGGAAATGATTTGATAATATGCGTTTTGTTCTTTCTATTTTCAGATGCTGTAGGAATATTCCATGTGTTCTATCCTTCATTCCACCGGAGTCTGTATCTGTTTTTAGCCAGATTTCAGTGGTGTGAAGTGTAAAAGGCATGGAGATGTGACTTCACAGGCTGGACAAAATGCCAGAAGGCTATCAAGGCATAACAAGAAATTCTGGTTGCTCCCAATCCGTGCTCTGTTTGTCAAAAACATCCTCACAAAAACCAACTGTTCTAAATATATATATATATATTTATCTATTTTGTGTGTGTGTGTGTTACATACTGTATGCCAGGCTTAAACTATAAAAACTGCAATAAAACATGATTCAATCTTCTGACCTTGTGCCCTGTATTTCTCTCTCTCTCACAGTGCAGCATCTCAAATCATTACAGAGTCATTATACCACCCACATCAAGCTTTCTGTGTTCCTCATCCGGAGAGCACAATTTTTTCTTCATTTGCCCACAAAGACAATTTAAGACTCAGCCCACACAAACAACCTTTACTTCTTGGCAGATAAAGCTTATTAACAATTTAAAACGTGCCCTCACTGCAGCCCTCACAATGATGCCATTAGCCATTTTTCTCCCTGCTACATTGATGACGCCCTAACAAGTTTTGCACATGTAAGGCAAAAAAAAAAAAAAAAGACAAGTCTTTGTGGTTTTACTTTGCTTTACCTCAGTGCTGAGACCATTTCCTCTTTTACATGATACATGTTTCTATCTATACGCACCGTTTATTCTTCAGTAAACTGCATGAAGTGAATAACTGCAGGGTTTAACCAAAGCAGATCAGAATAAAGATTTGGAATTCAATAGAATTTAAAAAAAAACGGAGCATCTGGGTGGTTGTGAGCATGCCTCCTCTCTGCTGCAGGTCTGTTTGCTTTCTGACACTCCATTCCCATCAGAGACTTTTTTATGCAAAGGCATAATGGTGCAACGGTATAACATGTTTTTGACCTGTAGTCATGTTTGTGAGTCGACTCATGAATTTAAACTCAACATTTTAGGATTACCTAAAAGAACACACCACAGTCTGGGGCACCTTTCCAGATCCCAGTTCCAGGGAAAGCAAGCCCAATTCCCAGAACAGCCAACCCCCACTCCAAAATCTGCCTTGCCAAATAGTTGCATTGCTGACGTGCTGGTATCAGACACCACCACATGTTCTTTATGCGTTAGGTTGTTTTGCTTGTGCAAGGTGGGCGTACTGAACGTTACGTGGGTGGTCATAAAGTTATGGCTGATTGATGTTCATGCAGAAGGATCTAGTTTATCAGAAACAAACGTTTGTCATATCGTTTGTCGTATTACCAAAAATAAGTGTCAGCAACATCGATTTTTCAGTTCTGAGCAGCACGATATTTGCAAAATAATAGTTTCTCTGTCATGGCTAATCAAATCACAGCTCGAGCTAACACCCTATGATTACATTATTTACCTTAACTCTAAAGTGACTAATATAACTGACACTTAGTTAAAAATTAGGCCCTGTTTAAGCAAAAATGATTTATGGTGAAAATGGAAGAGTTTCGTTGCGTTTGTTTTGTTCATTTACATGAAAACAGTGAATGTTTTCTCTGACAGCGGCACAAGTTGAGAACTGGTTCCAGAGCGCAATGGTTCAAAAACATCCCAGTGCCCGTTGTCATGTAAACAGAAAAAATAGATATTTTCTGTCATCCCTGGTTCACGCGCAGTATAACGCAGCAAAACACAACGGCTTCCTACAGTCCACAGGAGAACAACTAGTGGCGTGGCGAGGGAATTACACCTTTTCCACATTGCTGTGTAAACAGAGATTGTAATTAGGACGTTTTCATGTAAATTTCATAGAAATGGGGGGAAAAAAATCTGTTTTCATTGGATTGTTGTCATGTAAACAGGGCCTTAGATTATTTAAGTCAATATCCTAATTTTAGTTGTTTACTTTTCAACAAGTTCTGGATCATTTTGAAAGTAAACGGCCTCTCCAGTGAAATGTATGGATTAAGTCTATCAGTCAGCATGAAGGTCTGGGAGTTCTGTGTCCTTTTTGTCTTTTTGCTTTGGAGTTCAACACTTGGAGAGGACACAGGTGAGAGGACTGTTCAGCAGGTGTACGTCAGCAGCAGCTGGAAACAAGAAAAATCTCCCAGTTTTTCACATTATTTGGATCACATTGTTCTCTGTGTTGAAATGTGGATTGTTCAGTTTCTCTGCAGCTGCTGGGACTGTCAGTCCATCATGCACATCTGTGCTGTAAACAAGTATTTGGTTCAGCTATGCTTCTTGTTGTGGCTGTAACACTGTAGCTGCGTAATATAATTATATTTTTACATATCAGTAGCGTATACAAGCTTTTATTTTGTGTCTTTGAGCTTAACTGTTGTATTCTGACTGTGTAGTGGCAGAAGACGTTGGCGTCCATCAACTGGAACGTTTAGTGGAGCTGTTGACACCCAAGGAGTGTGAGGACCTCCTGTTTGCCCTGTCTCACCCAGAAGAAGACATCTTCCAGCATATCGATCGCCTCTCACCAGAAAATAATCAACTGGATCTCAATCTGCGAGTCAAGAGAGACAAGTCTTCTGCTGTAGGTTCGTAAAGTGACGGGAGACCTTTGGCACCACGCAGGTCTAAGAAGGCCCCATTCCTTGTCTTAGAGTGGGGGCATTCTGCTGCCATGTGGGGGGAGTAAATGGTCCTCAATATTTGGGTGGCTGGTGAGTGCACTGCTGTTCATTTTGCATGTGGTGGTTGAAATTTCACGACTGGTTTAAAGTGTTGCATTTCATCTGGTTTTACTCACTGGTGGTCAATCTGGTGACTTTTATAGCCTAATGATAATTATTTAAAATGAAATGAAAGATTTAAAAAGTTTAGAGAGAAAACAAACTTTTGGTGAAGCTGTTGTTAAAACTCAAAAATATTGGAAGACCCAGTGTGTTGTATTTGTTTCAATTTAAGGGTTTCTTTCAAAATATTTTAGCTTTAAAAGCAAGAAGCAACTAAAGAAAAAATATGAATACACTGGAGCTGAAAATGACAACATTGCATTACAAAAGTTGCAACAACAGTACAACGTTTAACTCTGAATGGTGAAGTGGAGCTGCAGTGTAAAACACACAAACTGTACAGGAGGCAGTACTTCAGTTCAAATATTCAAACACTTACTTTACAATATATTGATTGTAGGTATTTATTATAAAGCACTCTAAAAAGTGTGATAATGATTCCTCTATGTAAAGCTACTCGTAATTTTTAAATACATTTTTTATCAGAAAGAACATTGTTGAACTTTATTAATTTGTTACTGTTCTTTCTTCAGTTTTTCTTATTATTATTGTTATTTGTGTGATTTATCTAGTGATTTATTTTGGAATTTTTTTGTCCTGTCATTTCAGCAAAAATTGAATAGAGTCATGACGACAACATAATAAGACAAGTTTATTGTTTTGTTTTGTCATAACAATATGTTTTCATCCATCCATTATCTTTACCCGCTTATTCCATTTTGGGTCACGGGGGTCGCCGGTGCCCATGTCCAGCAATCACTGTGCAAGGGGTGACCCTGGACGGGTCGTAAGTCCATCACAGGGACACATAGAGACAAACGACACAAACAACCATTCACTCTCTCACTCACACCTAGGGACAATTTAGAGTTACCAATCAGCCTAACATGCATGTTTTTGGTCTGTGGGAGGAAACCGGAGCACCCGCAGAAAACCCACGCATGCACGGAGAGAACATGCAAACTCCACCCAGAAAGGCCCCTGGACCGGGGTTTGAACCAAGGACCTGCTTGCTGAGAGGCAGCAGCTCTACCAGTTGCGCCACCGTGCTGCCCAAGATGTTTTCATGTTTTTGCTAAATATTTTTCATCTTATAACCAAAAAATTGGTGTCCCATATATATTTTGTGTCACAATTTCCTGCGGGATCAATAAAGTTATATCTTATCTTATCTTATAATATGATATATTCAAATTTCATAAAATATGATATGTATATGATAAGTATGTATCATATAAATGTGAAAATGTTTTTGGTAGGACATGTTATAATGTAAAAGTTGTGTATTAAATACAAACCGGATTCCAAAAAAGTTTGGCCACTAAAATTGTGAATAAAAACTGAATGCAATGATGTGGAGGTGCCAACATCTAATATTTTATTCAGAATAGAACACAAATCACAGATCAAAAGTTTAAACTGAGAGAATGTATCATTTGAAGGGAAAAATCTGTTGTTTCCAAATTTCATGGCGTCAACAAATCCCAAAAAAGTTGGGACAAGTCCATTTTTACCACTGTGTGGCATCCCCCCTTCTTCTTACAACACTCAACAGACGTCTGGGGACAGAGGAGACCAGTTTCTCAAGTTTAGAAATAGGAATGCTCTCCCATTCATGTCTAATACAGGCCTCTAACTGTTCAATCGTCTTGGGCCTTCTTTGTCGCACCTTCCTCTTTATGATGCGCCAAATGTTCTCTATAGGTGACAGATCTGGACTGCAGGCTGGCCATTTCAGTACCTGGATCCTTCTCCTACGTAGCCATGATGTTGTGATTGCTGCAGAATGTGGTCTGGCATTATCGTGTTGAAAAATGCAGGGTCTTCCCTGAAAGAGATGACGTCTAGATGGGAGCATATGTTGTTCTAGAACCTGAACATAGTTCTCTGCATTAATGGTGCCTTTCCAGACATGCAAGCTGCCCATGCCACAAGCGCTCATGCAACCCCATACCATCAGTGATGCAGGCTTCTGAACGGAGCATTGATAACAACTTGGGCTATCCTTGTCCTCTCTGGTCTGGATGACATGGCGTCCCAGTTTTCCATAAAGAACTTCAAATCGTGACTCATCTGACCACAGAACAGTCTTCCATTTTGCCACACTCCATTTTAAATGACCCCTGGCCCAGTGCAAACGTCTGAGCTTGTGGAGCTTGCTTAGAAATGGCTTTCTTTTTGCACTGTAGAGTTTCAGCTGGCAACAGCGGATGGCACAATGGATTGTGTTCACTGACAATGCTTTCTGGAAGTATTCCTGAGCCCATTCTGTTATTTCCTTGACAGTGGCATTCCTGTTTGAGGTGCAGTGACGTTTAAGGGCCCGGAGATCACGAGCATCCAGTAGAGTTTTATGGCCTTGACCCTTACGCACAGCGATTGTTCCAGATTCTCTGAATCTTTTGATGATGTTATGCACGGTTGATGATGATAACTTAAAAGTCTTTGCTATTTTACGCTGGGTAACACCATTCTGGTATTGCTGCACTATCTTTCTGTGCAACAATGGTGGAATTGGTGATCCTCTTACCATCTTGGCTTCTGAGAGACACTGACACTCTGAGAAGCTCTTTTTATACCCAATCATGTTGTCAATTGACCTAATTAGTGTTAATTGGTCTTCCAGCTGTTAGTTATATGCTCAATTTCCATTTTCCAGCCACTTATTGCTACTTGTCCCAACTTTTTAGGGATTTGTTGACACTGTGAAATTTTGAATCAACATATTTTTCCTTTAAAATGTTACATTTACTCAGATTAAACTTTTGATCTGTCATCTATGTTATATTACGAATAAATATTGACATTTGCCATCTCCACATCATTGCATTCAGTTTTTATTCACAATTTGTTTAGTGTCCCAACTTTTTTGGAATCCAGTTTGTAGTAAAAAAGATAGAAAAACTTTTCACCTTGTAATGTTATCCATCCATCATCTTTACCCATTTCTTCCTTTTTGGATTGTGGGGGTCACTGGTGCCCATGTCCAGCGGTCACTGTGCGAGAGGTGGGGGACACCCTGGACAGGTCTCCAATCCATCACAGGGACACATAGAGACAAACAACTATTCACTCTCACACCTAGGGACAATTTAGAGTTACCAGTCAGTCTAACATGCATGTTTTTGGTCTGTGGGAGGAAACTGGAGTACCTGGAGAAAACCCACACATGCACAGAGAGAACACACAAATCCACCCAGAGAGGTCCTGGGCCGGGATTTGATTTGTCGACCTTCTCGTTGAGATGTGGCAGCTCTACCAACTGTTCCACCACGTAATGTTATATTAACTTTATTTTATAGATATCGTAGGTAAAGGAAGGTATTTTAAAATTATTACTTCTCTTCATAACCAACATGATATCCAGGAAGAATGGGTGTAACATCTAAGAACTCGTTCCTTGTACACACAGAAGTAAGAGGATGTGAAATTTTAGAGTTGCAATAAAAAATGAAGTGTAACCAAAAGTTTTCAGTGAGAGCAGAAAAACCAGGAGCTGAAATGTGACGAGGCAGAAGTGGGAGCACATGTCCACTCAGCTTGGAGAGTTTGTGGCAGCAGCCCGACGCTCACAGGCCCGTCTCTCTGAGAGCCGTATGTTTGTGTTTTGTAGAGGAGCCCGAGTGCCAGGCAGCCCTGACAGACTGGCTGCTGAAGTATGGCGAGAAAACCTACTACGACAGACTTTCTCGTGGCCTGCAGCACATCGGCAGGACCGACATCGCCATCGGTGAGAACTACACAAAGGCAGAGCACAAGCTCCATGCAGCACTCATTCACCGTGTTCACTACAAACATGTGATCCTGCAGATAGGACAGCTTCATGAAAACAGATCATTTTTATGTACCGTACGGTTGATTGCAGCAAATCCCTGTGCGCGCGCTTCGCAACACGTCCCTTGACAAAAAGAAAACTGGAGCAGGGCCTCGTTTTGTGTTTTCAAGTTTATTCTCTTCCTGGAGTTTTTTAACAGCCCAGTATAATTGCTTCATTTCTTTGAAATTTGTTTTAATTGGAGCTTCCAGAGTGACACAGTTTACACACTGCCAGTCCCTGGCATGTGCTGCGGTCCAGCGTGCACGCAGCTCCGCAGCCGAGTGGCGCTGGAGAGAAGGAGGTGTGAATGATCTGACAGAGGACTCAGTGAAGCTGACACCAGCCAGACAACAAACCATCTGCTCCTTTCATCAGCAGCTTTGGAGTTTAAGACAACACAGAGGAAGTATGCGAGGACAAGTTGTAAGACACGACTCGGAGCATTAGCGGCTCTGAAGTGGAATACTGTGATGTAGAATGTAGCAATTATGGCTCTTGATTGCAGTTCTGAGGCGATCTGCTCAAACATGCAGTCACAAGCATTTGTTTGGTCCTGTCCTGCTAGAAATAATTATGTTCTGAGCAAGACACCAGCAATTCAACTAGATCTAAAGAGATGTTACGGTCAATTTGAAGTGGGATTCTATGGAAGGTTACTGAGCAGTTAGCATCTTTCCTGTTGCAGATAGCTTGTGGAACAATCTCAGTTCGGTGAACAAGTTGACGTCTGACTGGACTGAGCTAATGGGCAAGACAAAAGCAGATCTTAAAACAGCTCAGATAAAAAAAAAAAAAGTATATATATATATATATATATATATATATATATATATATATATATATATATATAAGTCATTTTTGCAGATGCTATTTCTTCACCTTCAATTTTTCTTTAAGTTGTATTTACAAAATATTCTAGAGCCTGGAGCACTTCCATCAAGAATTTTGTCTTTCTGTTCAGATAACTTTAATACAAACAGTTTTAAGGTTTCAATAATTGCATTTGCAGAAACTCCTATAACATGTTGAGTATATGTGTTGTTTTAAGATTGCAAAATGTATTTTACAAACTAATCGAGTTGTATTCGGGCCCAAAAAATTTGATCCGCCCCAGCACGTAGCCATCATTGACGAACCCGACCCGACGAATGAACAGTAATTACAGGTCTGAACCCGAACCCCCCTCCCCCAACATTTTTAATTAAGCTTTGACTGCTTATATAATTATTAATGGTCGGTGGATGCGCGGCTGAATAAAAGGGGCAGAAGATCGGAGCTGAGGGAGTGTTGTCCTTTCATGGACGTCAAAGAGCATCGAAACCCTTTTTCTGCCTGCATTCTGCATTATTCAGACACGGACCCTGCTCTGACTCGTCTGCTTTGGGATCTCACCTGTTTGGTCGTCGGCCGCGCGCGTCCATTGAGTGCAGCGGCTGAATGAACGCCCATTTGGGCGATGGATTGCTTCCTGGCAGTACAGTCCCATCTGAAGCTTAAACTTTATTTTACCTATTTCAAGGCTGGTCAGCTCGTGGTCAAATGGCTGCGTGAGGCTGGTATGGCAATGGAAGTGACAGCTCTACAAGTTAATAGAAGCTTGTCCAAGCAGATCCATTTCTGAAACAAACCGCTGCCATTTGAAACAAATTTTACATAACCGTCATTGTTGTTTCATCAAAAGTAACAATTCCTGCCACATTTCCTTCTAGGAAACACTGGAAGTGCTACCACTCAGTGCTATTTGTAATTTCAAATTTTAATAGAATTTATCGTAGCCATATAATGTAAAACTGAAATGTAACATTTATAGAATAAATTGAACCACTTTGACATTTTGGAGATTGGAGCTGTTTTAGGAGGAGCAGTCCACTTTAGTTGTATTTAAATGCATCGAGCCATCAGCTGTAAACATCAGCACATTTAGAACAATTCAAACGCAGTATGTTTAGATTTTTGTTCCCTTACCTTTAAGGCAAATATTGATTTGAGTTCTGGAAGTTAAAGATATGCAGACATGTTTTTGGGTTCTCTTAATCCTGTCAGACTTAAAGGCCCTGCATCCATCGAAGCCACAAAAATCATCTCTCACTGACGTCCCGCTAGTTGCGTGATGAAATTTGTGTCATTTTTTTCTCGGAGCAGCTTCGCCCCTTCTCAACAAAAGGCCCAGGCTGATTTTTTTTTTTTTTTTACAGGTGTACGTGCCAAGTGTGTGATTGGTCAGAAGTTTGTAGACATGTTTGTCAATGCAGAATATAGAAAATACATACAGAATATTTAGTATACAGACATTTCACACTCAAATAATGTTATAGTTGCTCTGTTTTAATTTTTTTAACAGAGGTGGGGAAGAACATCAACCAGGACAAAGTCTTGAACCTGAAGCGTTATGTCGAGGACTACCACAAGTACGTCAGCTCTCTGAACATCCAGCCGGCGAATGCAGACTCCAACACCCATCGGCATCAGAGGATCAAGAAGACAAAGTGTAAGATCATTTATCCTGCAAGCACAAGACCCGCTTTAAATGTGTGTTCACGTGAAAGCAGAAATCTCTCACACTATCGATGCCAAGAGAAGATTTTTTGGGTTACACCTCTTGAGATTGTCTGAATGACAAATGATATAATGTTTCCCTGAACCCAGAATCTATTAAGTGTTTAGATGAGATGCTGGATTAGATGGTGGCTGCGGGCATGCTTCCAGCTCATTACTTCTCAGCATCAACACTCTGACTGTACAAAGAATATTTCCCAGGACACTTACAGATTCAAAAATGTAATTATCACCTGTCTATTTATTTTCTTCCCCTGAGTCCTTCCTTCAAGTTAAAACTTGACAAAATTGCTCCTGTACTGCAGAGGTGAAGTTGTGTGTCTGTGCTGTGTGTTAGTGACAGATCTGACATGGAGAGACCTGGATCTGGTCTTGGAGCGAGCTCCAGTCCCTCCATATCCCAGGAGCCCATTGGATGTCGTTCTGCCTGTGATGTACGGCATCCTGCTGGGCTTTGGGGGCACTCTGCTGGCAGGCTTGTTTCTGCTCCTCGTCATCAACCGCAGCTCTGAAAGGCAGCAGAGCATCGCCACGACCAGACACCATCAAGTTTGATGACATGAAACTGGGAGATGGAGATTCCTGGTTGAAAAACTCAGTTATTTTTTACATTATTTACCATAGATTTCAAATAAACAAACAACAGCAACAATTTTTTTTTTAAATTCAAATAAGTGTTTTGTAGAGTCCAACATTTTTCAGTCAGGTCATCTGCACAGTTTCTTTTTTTTGTTTGTTTGTTTGTGCTGAAACGTTTCACCTTCCATCCAGAAGGCTTCATCAGTCAAGGAAGCACTCAACACAAAACTGATTCTTCCCCCAACAGCTTACTCCAAAGTGGAACAAACCAGTTACATTGGATTGTATACCTGGATTATTGAGCATGGACTTTGTTGTTTTGAACCAGTTTGACTGTCGACGAGGAAGAGGGCCGGCAACGGAGGAGGGGGCGTAAGAAAGAGACCATCTTAGCACCAACATAACTAGTTTGTTCCACTTCCGAGTAAGCTGTTGGGGGAAGAATTTGTTTTGTGTTGTGTGTTTCCTTGACTGATGAAGCCTTCTGGATGGAAGGAGAAACGTTTCAGCACAAAAAAAGAAGAAACTGTCCAGATGACCTGACTGAAAAATGTTGGATTGTATACCTGGATTATTGAGCATGGACTTTGTTGTTTTTAGAGTATTTGCACAAATCACCCGGTCTACAAAAACACCTAACATCAGTTCCACCGCACCTCCAACAAACATGATAAGCATATTGTCCTTTCTGTGCTGCATACTGATAAACTGTCTCAGGACGCTACGCTTTGCTGAGATGTTTGTGATTCAAAACTGGAGCCCAGCCCTCACACCAAAGGTTGCTCCGGTGCTACTCTGATAGCAACGCCACTTTCCATTTCCTCTCTAAGTGACGGCAATGTGCC
This sequence comes from Nematolebias whitei, assembly GCF_014905685.2. Lineage (NCBI taxonomy): Eukaryota > Metazoa > Chordata > Actinopteri > Cyprinodontiformes > Rivulidae > Nematolebias > Nematolebias whitei. Next base: position 14,231,798 of record NC_056508.1, read on the forward strand.
TGTCTGGCATCGAAGAACAACTAATTATCCAGCCTGGTGCCTGCTTCCCCAGGAGCCTGTCGATACCTCCACAGGCAATCCAAACGACTAATAACAATGACAATACCAGCAGACAATGGAGCACTCCTGACTGTGATGGCAGCGTCCGCTGGGTAAAGGAAGCCAAACAAAAACACATGGATTTATATTTTCTGATATAAAAAAGAGAAAGTGGGACTTAATTGATTCACAAGGTGGTATGAAGAAATGGGCCCAGAACACCAGCTCCAACCAAAACAGATTCAAATTAACTTTATTGACACGTGAAAGTGTCAATTAAAACATAATTTCCTCACAACAAAACTATTTAACTGTTCTCTACTGAGACATTTGGTTTCATAAAAGCAAGAAAGGAAGAAAGCGTGCTCACGGCTCTCGAGTACTTCCTTTCCTCTTGTTCCCAGTTTCTTTCACCGTCCCTGCGTTCTTCGTCATAATTGAGCTAATTACTTCATTATACAAATCTAGCCTAATGTGCTTCAGGAGGCCGACAGCTTGGATTAACAGTGGCACTGAGCAGCAATTACAGTCTATTAGTTCATAAATCAACATTTAAACAAATTATAGTGTGTAAGAAAAGCTGTGAAAGATCAAAAGGGCATTGCTTTTTACTCCTTACTGAAGCAACATGATGAAAAAGTTCAACGCTCGAAACAAAAATGATCCGAGAGGTGATTTTGAAAAACTAAATGTTTAATATTTTTGTTGAGTTAAGCTTCAAGCAGAGGCATTAGTCTTTAGATGACATCATCTTCAGATTCGTCGGTTCATTTCTCTGGTGGCGCAGCAGAGCTCTCAATGACTAAACCTTTTCTGTCCTTCAGTTTCCCCCCGCTGGCCGTTAGGATCCTGCAGGTGCTCGCTGTGACAGGTTCACCTGCTGTGGGCTCACCCGCATCTCTGTAAGCAGTGGAGGGGAAAGCTGCACTTATGTATGCCTGACTGAGTCAGAGAAACAACATGGCACATGGGGCCATCATGGCTGTGACACTCTCTGCAAGGATCCATCAGGAAGCTGCTCCCAGCAGCTGAAGAAACAAACACCTTGAGCTTATTGGGGCACGGTGAAAATCTGTAAACCCCCGTGCACGACCACATACAGTAACTAAAGGTTTACAAACTACTAAAACACACAGTAATATAAGTTTATGTTGTCAGTGTTACAACTACTCGTTTTGTTGTTTGCTTTATTGGATTTACATCATCTTGGACTGTCCCTGCAGTCATGGGAAGAGTAAAGTGCACCCTCTTTTAATTCTAAGGTTTATACAGCAGAAGAAATATGCCGATGTCCCCCGTCACTAAACGATTTGAATAGTGAATGTTGGTAATTTTTTAGATTGTTTTTCCAGACTGGAACTGAACAATGAATGTAGAGTAAACCTCAGTGTTTCTGGTAAAAGTGTGGATAGGAGTTACAGAGTCTGCAGCAAAATAATTTGTTTTTTTCTTGTCTAAAGCAGCCCAGGGTGACAGATGCTGGCGAGTTGAGGAAGCAATTTTATCCACCACCAGGTGCAATGGTTGAGCCACGGGGTGGCCAGTGGTGGTCACCGTAGAGTAATGTTCAGCCACTGTACAGCCACCCCAATCATTTGGGGAAATTTTAGGTACTTTAAATGCTAGAAAGTGTTACTGAAATAATATGGATGGCTAGTTATATATATATATATATATATATATATAAACATACATACACCGGTATATGGTGGTGGCCATCTTGGATTTTGATATGAAAACTCAATTTTTGAAAGCAACCCGTTTTATGCCTATATGCAGCCACACACCAAAATGGAAGTCGGTACTTCACATATTTTTCAAGTTATTGTGATCAAAACATGCACAGACGGATGGTGTGTATTTTTAATACACCACCACCCCCCCTCCCCTTTTCACTCCACAACAGGGGCCAATAAAACTGAAGGCCAAACATGCCTTGAAGGAATGCGTGTCATCTGGCTCTTTTCATGCCAGAGCTTTAGACTAAAATCATTTTGTTATTTCTGTTAAACCTTGAAAACAACGTTATGAACAGTCTCATGTGTCAGTGATTGTCAGACAAACATCAAATTTCAGTTCAATATCTGTAAAAGTCACTCAGATATAACCACTGCTGTGTAGGCTATGTAGTGGCCAGCAATTACTTATTAGTTTCATTGAAATCTATCCAGTAATTCATTAAATATTTTGCTAACAGTACATAAATACACATGTACAAGCAAACCCAATATTGCAACATCTTTGACTTTAGCGGCAGCACTTTTTACTGGGTCTTTACCAGTTTCTAAAATGATTTGAATCTATCCTCAAATGTATGAAAAACACAACAGACTCCTACATATTTATATTTATTCAACTAAAAGCTAAACTGGGAACTCTGTGTATAAACAACCAGTCCGTCCTTGTTGCTTCCACAGACCTACAGAGGGTCAGGAGCAGCCAGATGCTGCTGATCAGATGAGTCAGTTCACTGACTGTCATTAATATGAGGCTCTCTATAATTAGTCTGCTACTCTGGAGCGTACAGGCCTTTTATTAAACCTAAAAACCAAGAAGGAAAGACATCAGCAATGACCTCCAACTGTTGCTGCCCATCAACTTGAGAAGGGTTAAAGGTAACTTCCAAACATTTTGGAGCCTGTTGTGATACAGTGGGAACTGATCCTCTGGCTCTCTCTCTCAAGAGGGACACTTCTCCTCTCTTTCTCCCTGTTCTCCTCTTCCTCCCACTTCTGCTCTCTGTGTGTCTCGGAGCTCCTGGTACACATCTCCTGAACGGAAAACACTATTTTGGATCTGATGAGCTGGACTTTCAACGGAATCGACAAAATCTTTTCAATAAAACAACGGTGTCCTGGAGAACCCTCTGGCCCGGCTGAGACTCACGCTGCGGGGTACATCAGAGATCAGCTGATGTGTCTTTCAGTTCTGTCTCAGGAGGACGCTGAAAACATTTATATTTTGGATTTATGACAGCAGGGGTTCTGCTATTTGGCATTGGTGGGGCTCTGTTTGATCAACTTGAAGAAGACAGTGGCAGCAGTTTTGGCCATGGCAAGCTTACGAGTTTGTGTTTGGTACGTGCTATGAGGACTCAAAATTAGCTGATTAATGAGCTAAACCATAAGATGGAGACGATTTGTGAGAATCGCAGGCCACCTGTGGCTTTAGGACTCGACAGCATATGGGATCAATCTTGGGGAGGCTCATAATGCGGATCAGTGGAGAGGAATACCCATAAATCTGGACATTTTGGACCGAGAAAGTTCCAGCAGGACTCAAGATTGACAAGAAAAACAGTCTGCCTGAAGAAAATCAACAATTGTAGCTTATCTGAATCTGATTGCCCCGTTTGGCCTCGGATATGAGCAGACTATCATATTTCTCCTGGGACATGGGTAACTAGGGAAAAAGCTTTGTCTATCGCAACCGCCCCCCCAGAACTTCTGTGCAGGCTTATCAGAACTGTCGGCTGAACATCATCAGAACTGTGGCCGATCTGAAAGTGCTCATGGACAAATCTCACTCTCAAAGAGCAGCAGCAACGTGCACTCCGCCCATCTTTCAGACAACTGTATGGATATATTCTCACTGTATCTCGGTACAATAATAATAAATGTTGTTCTGATTCTGATACAAGTGGAAAACATTTAGGACAGCAATTTCAGCCCAAGGTCAGACTGTGCAATGCTCTGAGAAATGACCCAAAAAAAAAGGCTCTTTGTGATCATTTCAGTGTGTAAAAACATAAAAATGTCAGAAAGATTTGTGTAACTAAATGTATATTCTAGTGCACGGTTTCAAAAACTATAAAACAGAGCTTGACCATGTGATCGTCTCTGAGCCCAACCTCGAAGATGTCTTTCATTTACTGAAATTTGAAGAATAGACCAACAGTCTATTCTCATGCAAAGAGATGAAGCAATCACATGGATGAATAGAGAAAGAATCTGACATGAAATTGACATTTACAGCCCAGACGAAGCTGGCGTGTGAGGGTACGGTTTCCAGGCACATCCATTCTCATGTAAAACAGAGTGCCTTTTTCATCCCGGTGGTTTGGTTTGGGTATTTAATAGTTTGTGGAGCAGCGGCTTATCAAACTGGATTCTCAGAGGAGGACACATCTGTCTCTTGTCATTGGCTCAACTTAGCATATGGAGTCAAGAGTTTGTCTGGATGAAAATGTAGATTGACTGGATGTAATGTGTGCCAAGGGGATGCTCAGACTGTGAGGCTGCGTCCTTGATGTGCTGAGGCAGAACATTGCACCGCGGCCTCTGGGGTGTGCTTAGCCCCACTAAAGGCTTTACGTCCCCCAGCCCCCCTTCTATTTGCATCCTCATTCATCTGCAGAGTCAGAGGTGCTGCAGTCCCAGCTCAAGCATCACTTTTCTTTTGCTCAATATTTATGGATCACAGGAAGCAAGATCGCAAAACATCAGCTCTTTTGAATTCATACTTTCTTTTAATCGCCTCTGCTCCAGCCTTCACAACTTTGTCTTTCGTGGTTTTCTTCAGGGGATTCTTCAGTTTCTAGTTCTGTTCAGAGCTGAAAACAAATGTGGGTTTACTGATTAGATCACAGTGCCATCATGTGGTCAGGACCAATCATTACAACAAATATATTACTAGTTTTTTACATCTGGACTTCTGAGTTATTAAAAAGGATTTTAAATAACCTACTGTGATAAAATAAATGGTGTGGTCATATGGTGCTTTAGAGTAGCACAGTAGCTTATTACTTTACCTCCAACAGCAGCTGGAGCTTGTTGTTGTTTACTAAAGCCAAACCAGAACCAGGTCTGGATGTGGTGCCGTCACACAGATGTTTCAGTGAGCCTGGTTCCTTGAACTTCTCTTCCGATGGAAAGTTTCAGTAAATGGTCAAAACTGTAATGACACGTGAAGCTGCTACACTGGAATTCTTAAGGTTATTTCTTAATTATTTCTAAATGCCAATAAAATATAAAAGAGAACCAGAAAACAAAAAGAGTGTAAAATTATCTAGATTAAATTGTATTTAATTCAAATTCACAGAAGCTGAGAACAGCTGCTATTTTTTAATGTGGTTTTGTTGACATAACTATTTTGTTATTTCAATATAATCAAGCTAGTTTTATAATTTTATCTTTGGAAAAAATAAAGGCTTTTTCTTCTCATGATGACAAAATATTATCTGAAAAGACAAAGATTATTTTCAAATTATGAGCTAACTGGTGTAAAATGGGTGTTTCTTGTGTTAAAACCAGTTTCAGCACCCAGAGTCTTCATCGTGACTTTTACAGGGGATCCAGAACACTGATGTTCCTTTAGGTGTTATTTTCAGCTTGAATCAAACCTGCAGCAGGACTGGACTAATTTGAGGCAAAGTACTCTTTTAGCTTATTTATGATTTTTTTTTTTATTTGTCCTGCGTTCTGCCGGACATGTGAAAAGACAAGTCAGGTGTGTGACGTAAAGTCTGTACCTCTGTTCATATCTGAACGCTCACATCACGTGGGATGAGGCAGCTCCACACATGATTTGTGAACAGTCAGAAGCTGCTTGAAGACAGATTGGCCTATTTAGTGGAACCTTTTTATAAACGTGCCTATTTTTCAAAATGATATATATATATATATATATATATATATATATTTATCTTGATATCGTGATATAGCTGGCATCAACTTGAGAGAACGTCATAAAAAAAACATTTATAACCGCATTTTTTATCATCTTCCATTCAAATCCGAACTACATGGTTAAATAAATTTAGAGCATTCAAAAAAGAAGCAGGTGATTATAGATAATTCCGTTATTTTATTATGAAATCTGTTGCGTTTATTGTTGTGGTGCTTATCTTCAGATTTAATGTGATTTATTTTTAATGAAACACACTTGGGTTTATTTTCCTCTGATAACACAAAGAGATAAACAAAAGTGGGAAAGCTCGTGCGTGTTGACAGCTGCAGGGCGTCTATTTACTGAGATAAAAAGCTGCAGAGTTCTCCTCTGGGCTGCAGACAGGTGTGATGCTGCATCAGGGACAAACACAAACACCCAAGAGATTTTAGACAAAGAGATAAAACCAACCTGGATTTGAAGCTCACAAACATTACTTGTGATACGGAGTCCTTAATGTTAATGTACAAATGTTCAATGACTCCGATACATTAGGCAGGGTAAGGAGGGTGCACTCTAATGTTTGTGTGGTTAATGGTCCCAGCCTGCCGTTTGATAAACATGTGACACTCAGACATGTTACTTTTCATCTCTGATGTGAAACAACAGTCCTTCATGTCTGACTTTTACATTATCTCTGGGTAAAAATGCAAAACAAATCAAAGCTGATGGCTCTCGTAGAGCTTTACGTTCTCTGCGCATTAATCAGTTATTTATTTTATTTCTAAATACTTTTTTCAAATACTTCTTTAAAAAGTCTTCAGTTAATCCAAAATGCTGCTGCCAGAGTCTTAACTGGTGTTAGTGGGAGAGATCATATCTCTCCAGTTTTAGTTTCTCTCCATTGGCTCCCTGTCAAATCCAGAATTGAATTCAAAATGTTATTTCTAACCTACAAAGCTCTCAACAACCTAGCTCCATCTTATAGTTGAGATTTATTGTTCCATATTTTCCTAACAGAGCACTTCGCTCTCAGACTGCAGGTTTACTTGTGGTTCCTAGAGTTTCCAAAAGCAGAATGGGAGGAAGATCTTTCAGTTATCAGACTCCTCTCTTTACTTTTTAATAAATCCTATAGTTAGGGTTGGCTTCTTATGCTGCTAGAGGCTTAGGCTACTAGAGGATAAATTGACCTAATTTCCTTAAATGTATTGCTAAAACTGAATAGTTTCCATCTGATACTATTTCTATCTTAACGTGATTCTTGACCTGCCATTGTGTATCTGTTCTTCCTTCCTGTTCCTCTCAAACCCAGCTGGTCGAAGCAGATGGCCACTTGTCCTGAGCCTGGTTCTGCTAAAGGTTTCTTCCTCATGAGGAAGTTTTTTCTTTCCACTGTTGCCTTCATGCTTGCTCAAAATGAGAGTTCTGTGATGGAGTTAAATTCAAAGCAGTCTGCTCCTCAGATAAATAATGTTAAATTATTATTTTTATATATGAATGTTTCTGTTCAGTGCCCTGAGATGACTTCTGTTGTGACTTGGTGCTATATAAATAAACTGAATTGAATTGAATTTATTTTAAAGCATTTTTATGCAGAAGTGCTGCTGAGCAAACGTTTGGACTGAAGACGTCTTGACAAATGTTAGTGAAGTGCACCAGCTATCAAATGATGATGTTGTAATAACACTCACACCAACCCTGATGACACATTGCAAAGCATCATGGGACTTCTCCCCATGCTGTTGGTGTTCTAATGAGTTCCCCTAGCATTGCACCACACTGCGTTGTTTTTCATTGTCTTGTGTAATTTCCCTGCTGATGCTGAACAGCTCAATGAGGAGTCGGTCCCTGCAGACATTGCTTTCTGTTTTTCTATCCATTAAGGAGACAGGAGTGCAAACAGCATCTCTCACTCTGATGTGCTGAAGGAGTGATAACACACCTCACTTCCTCACAGAAATGCTGCAGTTTCTTTGTCCTGACGTGAAATTTCAAATTTAACTCCTCACCCAAGTTTTCTGCTGGTTCAGCTTCAAACACTTCATTGTTTCAAGCTGGTTAATATTCTTAGAGATAATTAACACAGAATAAATTTAATTCAATCACGGCAGAATGTGTTAGATTTATGAAATTTGTGAGTTACCAAAAAGAAAAATCCCAAAATGGCAAGCAGAATGGACCGCGTGCTCCATCAGACATGGGGTTGTGGTTTATGTCAGCTATAAATAATTAACCACCCCCAATGAGCGAGTCAGATACAAACATTTCACGCCTCGATAATTCATGTGAGCGTGTTCTATTGTTGGTGCACTTAATTGCCACCGAGCTACAAGAGAGAGACAATGCAGCGCATTAATTAATACCAGCTATCAGCGGTCAGATTTGCTTCCAGCGACTCTGTAAACAAACCCCGTCCAAAGAGATTTTGCTGACATTACACAATCAAGATTTATGATTTCCTGGCTGAAAACCAGTTGGTAATGAAGCAGAATATAGCTCCCCCCCCCCCACCCCCACCCACCAAATGCAGGTCTGTAAAAAAGCATTTGCAAAGCACTAAACACTGTCGCTTGATCAATGTCACAGCCTCCATTATTTAAACCTCTGGGGTGTTTTGCTGTTTGCCCTGTCATCCTCATTGTCTCAAATAAATCTTGCAAGCCCAAAGTCATTTCAGCTCCAGTCTCTTAATGAAACAAGCCTCACTGACTTCTTATTAATAGGCCTCCATTTGTAATTTTATTTCCCAAAGGTCAGAACTAAATATTTTCTCTTCGAGTGCTAAGCGATGAGGTCCAATGACTAAATGAAGAGATTCCCTCTGACGTCCAGCAATTAGTCCCAACGGTGTCAAACCACCAGGCGTATAAACAAATTTAATATAAAAATCTCTCGGTCTCCACTTCTCTTAAAGGAGCTTTGCTAATTAAACCATCTTGCTCAATGGTTGTGTAAAGGGTGTAAAACTCATTTTTATCTGGACTTGCAGAACATGAAGGGAACACAACTGCAAAATAAACATTTCATTTAAAGATGGATTTACCTCAAAGTGTTTCATAATTCAGTGTTTTCATCATGTGACCTCTGGGTGGTCAGTTATTTTTCTACAGCTGCAGAGATAAGACTAATTATATGCAGAATATCAAGAGGAGCAAGTTAATAGGAATTGAAAATAGGTCAAAGCTTGTTACAAATATTATTTAATGAAAAAGAAAACGAGTCAAGGTTACGTATAAATATGATATCAGTAAAACACAACTTCGAGTACGATATAACAGTACTATAGTCGTCATTTGAACCAATTAAAAACAGCAGAAAAATCATATCTATGGGGATAATTGAATGTTTAATTGTCTATATTTCTGCATAAATATGATCTAAAACATCATCAGATTTTCACACAAGTTCTAAAAGTAGATAAAGAGAACCGAGTTAAACAAGAGACAAAAATATTATACTTGGTTATTTATTTATTGAGGAATATGATCCAATATTACATATTTGTGAATGGTAAAAGTATGTGAACCTCTAGGATTATTAGTTAATCCATCCATCCATCCATTTTCTTTACCCGCTTATTCCATTTTGGGTCACGGGGGTCGCTGGTGCCCATGTCCAGCAATCACTGTGCGAGGGGTGGGGTACACCCTGGACGGGTCGCAAGTCCATCACAGGGACACATAGAGACAAACGAGACAAACAACCATTCACTCCGTCACTCACACCTAGGGACAATTTAGAGTTACCAATCAGCCTAACATGCATGTTTTTGGACTGTGGGAGGAAACCGGAGTACCTGGAGAAAACCCACGCATGCACGGAGAGAACATGCAAACTCCACCCAGAAAGGCCCCTGGACCGGGGTTTGAACCAGGGACCTGCTCGCTGAGAGGCAGCAGCTCTACCAGTTGCGCCACCGTGCTGCCCTTATTAGTTAATTTGAAGGTGAAATTAGAGTCAGGTGTTTTCAATCAATGGGATGATGATCAGGTGTGAGTGGACGCCTGTTTGATTTAAAGAACAGTGTAGCCTTTTAGAAGTGAGATGGAGGAAGAAGGGTGACACTTTCTCCCCTCCACTACATTTGTTTTAATTTTTCACTCGTTAAAGTGTGGCACCAGCTGGTCAGTTTGTTGACCAACAACAACTTCATTAATATATTCACCTTTTAATAATCAGAACTCAGTCACTGAAGTAGAATCTGTTAAGTACATGCACATTACATGTATAATTACATACCACAACACATGAATATTCATCCAAATGAAGAGACCAAAGTTGTCTTTGAAAGTTTATTACAAAAATAATCAAACTAAGAATCAACAACAATAATAAACAAACAATAATAATCAATCAATCAAGACAATTCTCTTATCTGAGGCTAAGTGTTCAGGAATGACGAAGAGTAGATCTCGGACGACCACCAGGATCAGGGTCTAAAGTAGAACTACATCAGGATCGGGGTCCAAAGTAGAACTGGGTTGTCACACAAAAAGACTTTGTGTAAAAACAACAGCTCTCAGAAGATGTTTTGGCTACTCTTAGGAACATTATGACTTCCCTTCTGAAGCCAACAGCTCCAGCTCAAAAAGCTTCAAACAGGCATCTGAAGGAAAAGCGATCTTCTGAAAAACAAGACAGAGAAATATGTTAAACACATCGTAATATTTCACATGATTTCATTATAATGACTGAAAACAAAAATCAAAGTTATTCATGTTCACACATAATAATAAGAAAAAAAGTCATTAATGATTTGTTTTTTCTTTCTTAGAAGCATAGGAAGAATAAATGTAACATTCGTCAGACTGTAGCTGACTCTGTGTCCAAGGACAGTGAATGTGTGAAAACACCAGACGGGCGTGGCTGAGTGGTTAGAGCAGTCGTCCTCCAATGCAAGAGTTGGGGGTTCGAATCCACCAGCATTCTCATGCCGAAGTGTCTCAGGGCAAGACACTGAACCCCTTGTTGCCTCTGATGTGTGTCCCATCAGTGTCTGAATGTGATAAAGCTCTGATTAGTCTCATTAGAATGATTTGTTCAATTAGCTTTGTAGTGATCTAGTAGAGTGCTGTATGAATGAGTAAATGAGGCACAGATTGTTGTAAAGCGCTTCGAGTATCTTGATAAGATAGAAAGATGCTATATAAGTACAGTTCATTTACCATTTACGAGACATTATCGAAGTCATAAGTAAAGAAAGAAAACAATTCATGGTGAGTCTGGAAGACACCCAAGGGTCAGGGGTCATAGAGGAGCACATCATGCTACAACAGGGATCTATCAAAGTTTGATCTTCACAACATGTTTGTGGAAGTGGATCATTGAGGAACAAAGGAGATTTCTGAGGACGTCAGAAAAACAGTTGTTGATGCTCATCAGGCTGGAAAATGTTACATATATATATACATATACATATACATACATATATATATACATATACATATACATATATATATACATATACATACATATATATATATATATATATATATATATATACATATATATATATATATATACATATACATATATATACATATATATATATATACATATACATATATATACATATATATATATATATACATATACATATATATACATATATATATATATATATATACATATACATATATATACATATATATATATATACATATACATATATATACATATATATATATATATACATATACATATATATACATATATATATATATATACATATACATATATATACATATATATATATA
>NC_056508.1:14243602-14257507 GCF_014905685.2 Nematolebias whitei
CAATATACCATCCCCATCCTGGCATTATCTATATGAAGTAGAGTGAAAGCTGTCTAAAAGTTGTTTATATTTAAAACTAGCAAAACAATAGAGAAAACTTAAATGCCCTTTCTATTTTCCAGCCAAAAATTGATTGTGGTAATTAGAGAACTTAGAACCTATAAATTTTTTAAGAACATTTTAACTTTTTAAAAATAAAGAACTGATCGCTAATAGCTAACAGCAAACAGCAAACACTGGCTAAGAAAACAAAATAAAAGAAGCGTCTGGCAAAATCTTCACCACTGAAAACCTGTGCAATACATGGCAACTCAACAAAATCTTTAGTCATCTGTGTTCTTTTTCACAGAAGTTAAAGAGCACGAATCAGCACGAAAACACCAGGAACACCACACGTAACTCTTTATCAATTCGGCCTGGTTGCCAGACACTGCTTGTCCCTTGCATTGTCGCCAATGCTTGAGCTCTGTATTATTGTATCCATTAATTCAATCCAAGTTGAACATCGCCGAGAACATCGCCTTCATTTATATTTACATGGATAAAAGCAATGGAGATAGCCACCAGCCATCATGCATGCGGTCTGCTGCATTGTATGCTTGACATCTGGGACTTTGGGAATTCCCCCCAGTTCTTGTGACATCATCCCTGATCAATGATACTGAATTTACCAAACAAATTTATATTAATTTAGAATTTAATATTTTTCTTCTAACAAACAAAACTATCAACAACCAAGCTCCATCTTGCATTAAAAATATTTTTGGTTCTATATTTTCCAAACAAAGCCCTTTGTCCTCAAATTACAGGTTTACTTATGGATCCTAGAGTTTCCAAAAGCAGAATGGGAGGCAGAGCTTTCAGTTAACTGGCTTATTTCTTGTAGAACCACCTTCCAGTTTCTGTCCATGAGGTTGACACCCTGTTTACTATTAAGACCAGGATTAACACTTTCCTGTTTGGTAAATCCTATAGTTGGCTTGGGTTTCCTGAGCTATCCCTTAGTTCTGCTGCTATAGGCTTAGAGTGTTAGAAGACAAACTTACCGCATTCTCTCTCTTTGCAGGTGTCTTTGCTTGTTCAGAATCAGATCAATTCTGCTGTTCATGTTTGTATTTTTCATTATTTCTATCATCAACATGTGGTTTGTTATTATTTATTTATTTTTCTGTCTTTAGAAACTCCACCCGGACTAATTATTCTATAGTTGTCTGTGTTTCTTTCCTATCCTCTCTAACCCCAGTCAGTCGAGATAGATGGCTGCCCGTCCTGAACCCGGTTCTGCTGGACGTTTGTTTTATTAGGAAAAGGATTTAATCATTCATTTTGCAAACTGTCACTGTGAGGTAAACATTCTCATCTCATTTTTAAATAAATGCATTTTGTGGGTTCACAGTTTAAATTTTGTTTACATATATGGTCATATAAAAACAGTTGATGTACCGTGTGTAAATCTGCCAAAAGTAGTGGTTGTTTAAATTATTTAAAAAAATGTTTGCACATAATTTTGGAGACACATTATTTTAAGACAGTAAAGGTCCACTTTGGAATTGACTCCATTCTGAACACCTGTTTGCTCGTTTTTTTTTCTGAGACAACTTCTGGCTGTTATTCAAACTGGTAACACTCTGAGTGATATCTACTGCACATAAGATATTGATTACAAACAACGATTAAGAACACTACTTCAAAAAGTATGACTTATCCCTTTAACCACAAAGATGTAGAACAGCATGAATAACTGGTGAGTAACCCTGTGCCTGACAACAATCAGAACATTCTTCTAATGTAAACATTATTCAAACCAAGTCTGAGAAAATAATCCAAAAACATTGGGAAAAAAATACATGCTTCAGGTGAAATTAAATACGCACACACACACACACACACACACACACACACACACTGAGAGGCGTCCATTCCCTCACAGTTAGTGATGAGAGACCTTCCCAAGGCTCCAAATTAAAGCTGATGGCCATAGAAACCTTGTAATCACTTGTGGTGCCAATTTGCTGCAGAGACAAAGGGGAGCAGAGGAGCAGATGTGTGCCAGAACACCTCAGGATGATTTCTTAATAGCTTCATAAATTCATTCATGCATGACAGGCATACCAACAGCAATGACAGGCTGCTGCTGGGCCTGACACCACAGGCCTACATGCACCACACTACACAAACAAAAGTTAGCTGGCTCACACATTGTATTTCTGCTTCGTTAGTGTGTCTGTTAGTGCAGCTGTGGCAACAATTTAGTTTTAATTTGGTTTTCAAAGTTTATAAAATGTTGTTTCATTGAAGGTTAAAACATGTTAAATGTTGCAGTGGTTCACACCTCTTTTAAAGCTGGACAATTTAAAGTTCAGACAAGATGTTTTGTGACAAACTGATGCTCATTTTGCAAGTTATTTGTTTAAAAAGGAAGTAGTAAATTGAAGAGTTTTGTAATTTAAAAAATGGTAGAATATCTTATAGACACAAGTGGTGGTGCATTAACATAAAGCAGCTGCTCTGGGGTAAAAAAAAACTGCTGTTGTTTTGGGGGGGTTTTTTGGGGGGGGGGGAATTTTTGTCGTTAAGTTTACTTGTTCAAGACCACCTCTCATAACCATTTTCCAATCAACCAACTTCCAGTTTCTGGATATATTGTCCAGTTTTAAGACTGAGCTTAAGACTTTCCTTTTTGATAAATCCTATAGTTAGGGTTGGCTTGTTATGCTGCCTCATCGGGTGCACCAAACCTAAACTGAAACAGGTGAAAACTTGGCCAGAAGGATCCATCTCTGCTCTTCAGGACTGTTTTGAGTGCACTGACTGGGACGTTTAGGGCGACTGCAACATACGGCGATTCCACCTATCTAGAGGAGTACTTCTTGTTTGCTCTCAACGAAGACGGTCGCGTCACCCGCTCCTGCCTCCCTCCTGCTTTTTGCTTTCTTGTCCTGTGAATCTTTTTCAGAGCCTCTCTTTACATATCTTCTGAAATGTAAATCATGGATCTGGTCAGCTGGTCTCTCATTGCAACTGATAACATTTTCTCGATGAGAAAACAGGGTGAAAGACAGCCCTCATGCTCTGAATGGACATTCACTTCGGGATGGATTCCTTGGGCCAGTGGAAGATGGTGTATTTGTCCATACTGTCCGTTGAGGACGTAGAAGACGCATACATAATAGAATTTATGATAGCAGGATTTCTGTTTTTTGGAATCGGCAGGTTTCTGGCTTATCGACAAATTCGGAAGATGTCTGCAGCGGATCTGGCAACTTTGAAGTTGCATGCCATGTGTGAAGAAATGTGCCAAGCTTCGAGCGCCCAGACTCAGATGCTTTGTGAGCCAAGCCATAAGCTGGATGCGATTTCTGAGAATCGCAGGCCACTTTCAGCTTCTGTAACTCGCTGGTGTGAAGGATTTGACCTTGAGGAAGGCTACAAGCACGGCCCGGTGGAATGACCACAAAAATTGGCTATTCGGATTTGCCATTGAGAAGTACAAGCAGAACTTTTGAAGGCAGACATAAAAAAATCAAGCAGAGTCTGCCTGTCCCAAAAAAATTTTGTTATCAAATCTGGCCTCCCCGCTTGGCCTTGAATAGGCCAGCTTTCTCAAATTTCTTCCAGAGGTTATGTGAATAATGATGCTCTGCTGCTCCTCCCCTTCTCCTACCCCACTCTTCCGAGGACATCTGTGGACCTTATCAGAACTGAGCCACTGATAGACACTGTACCATCTTATCAGAACTATGGAACTTTCTGGCAGTGTCCACAGACAACTCACTGCCTTTGTTGACCTCCTCATGCATAAATGTATTATGATGTCATTGTATGTTGCAATTTATGTTGCAAGGTCTTTTTTTGCTACTTTCACACTGTGCCCCAGCCAGGACATGGTGTGAGATATGATTTTTTTTTACCTCCTCCACCCTCTCATGTTCTCTTTTCCTTGTCTACTTTGTATTTCTGTATGTAACAGGTCTCTTGTAAATGAGTCCTCGAGGCTCAATGGGAACTAACTGTATAAATAAAGGTTGAATGAATGAGTATATGACTTCATTGGCTTGCTACATCAGCAAATGCATTTATGACATCACCAACACTAAAAACATCACTACCAGATCCAACCAGAAGCTGTGGATGATGCCAGAGGTGTGTGCACTACTAAGGGCCAGAGACTCCACTTTCAAAGCAGGTGACCAGTCAGCCCTGAGAACAGCGAGATCCAATCTGTCCTGTGGAATCTGGGAAGCATGGCCAGAATATCCACAGCCACTTCCAGAAGAGCAGTGATAGATGGCACATGTGGCAGGGCATCCAGGCCATCACCAACTACAGGACTACACCACCTGCCTGTGACAGTGGTGGCTCCCTTCCAGACACGCTGAACAACTTCTACGCTCGGTTTGAGGCACAGAACAACAAGGTGGTGAGGAAGACCATCCGCCCTTGCGCTGACCAGGTGCTTAGTCTGATCACAGTGGATGTGAGGAAAACTCTACACAGACATTCATTCATTCATTCAACCTTTATTTAGATAGATAAGTCACATTAAGCCTAGAAGACTCTTTTACAAGTGAGATCTGTTTAGACAGACAAAAAGTAGTGAAACTGGACACATGTAGGAATTGGAGGTGAAAAAATTCCCATCAGACTTTTTCTTCTTGGCTGAGAAGAAAAACTCTAATATTAAAAAACACCTCACAGAAACAAGCACATAGGGATGTAGACATTTTGCAGAAGGGGGAGACGACGAGAGCGTCAGATCACATGTTCTCCAGACAAATTCAGATAAGGTGGCCTTCACGGCAAGCCAGGGGAGCCAAATTCAGATAAAAACACAGTTGTTTTGGAGACAGGCAAAACGTAATGACATCTCCCTTGAGTCTGTGTTGGTCCAAATGGTTCAGAAATGACATGGCCACACCGATGGAACATGCCTGAGTAAAATCCCCAAGATCTGATCCAATCTGCCCAAAGCATTTGAGTCTGGGTACTCGAGGCACGAACCAAGCCATCATGAAGGCAAGCAGCATGATCGGGTCCCAATTTGTTGCCAACGACTTCCTTGATTTTAGATTAAACCAGCAACCAGCCAAATCCAAAAAGCAGGAACCAGTTATCGTAAATCCAATTAAATATACGTCCTTAAAATCCACAAATGGCAGCAGAGATAGACACATCAAAGTCTTCAAGTCGATGAGATATCCGGCTGTGTGCATGCCAACTGGTCAAATTGGCTCGCCTAAAGCCCGTCTTCTCTTCAGAGAAATGTTATCAGTTGTGTTGAGGGACCAACTGATCAAATCAAGTCCATAATTATGGTTGGGAAGATATGCAAGAGAGGCTCAGAAGCAGTTTCACAGACAGAGCAGCAAAGCAAAGCGGAGTGGGAGGGGAAAAGAGTTCGACATTGACAAGAGCAACCCATGGAAAGTTGCCAAACCAGACAACAATCCTGACAGAGTGCTCAGAGAATGTACAGACCAGCTGGAAGGTGTTCTGTGAAGGAAACAAAATAATATTTGTCATTGCTGTGCATACAAAGCTTCTGATGAACAGTTTCTGCTCATGTCTGTGTTATGAATTCAATAGACAGCTGCAGCTTCTGGGTCAGACAGCTCCAAGAGCTTTCCTGTAGTTTTCCATGAGGTACACATAAGACCGATGACACGTAATCAGTGTTTATAAATACAAAGGAGTCTGAAACTCCGTTAACTCACTTGGGGGCTGACACTTTCATGTCAGTATTTTGACTGAGTTCCTTTGCAAAGAAAAAGAAACTTAAAGACAAAGATTGCTCTCTCATTTCCTTATTTAAGAGACTTATTATAATAATTTCTACCACAGTTCTCACAGACATCTTTAACATTTCATTGAGCAGTGCCATCATTCCAACATGCTTCAAGATGACCACCATCATTTCTGTGCCGAAGAAGTCTTCAGTGTCATGCTTCAATGACTATTGTCCGATAGCATGCTATGGGACGATAGAATGCACTTACTCCTATCACCATGAGAGACTCGTCATGCAGCATATCAAAACCTTGCTGCCTCCCACCATGGACCCACTCTACCTAATGTACCATACAAACCACTCAACAAACAATGCCATAGCCACCACACTTCACCTGGCTTTCACACATTTGGACAGAAAAAACCCCCACTTATGTTAGGATGCTGTTCATAGACTTTAGCTCAGTATTCAACACCATCAATCCTCAGGATCTGATTGGAAAGCTGAGCACACTGGGCCTGACCACCTTTCTCTTCTACTGGATCCTGGACTTCCTGACTGGGAGACTTCAGTTTGTCCGGATTGGAAATAACACCTACAGCACTTCCACACTGAACACCAGAGCTCCCCAGGGTTGTGTTCTCAGTCTACTGCCATTTACCCTGCTAACTCTTTATTGTACAATGCACGGCTCGAATTCCATTGTGAAGTTTGCAAATGACACGACTGTGTTGGGACTTATCAGCAATACAGAGAGAAGGTGCAATGGCTAATGGACTGGTGCAACGTCAACAACCTGTTTCTGAATTTTGACAAGATCAAAGAGATGGTCATTGACTTCGGGAAAAGAACAAGAGACCACTCTCCACTGAACATCAATGACTCCTCCATGGAGATCATCAAGAGCACCAAATTCCTTGGTGTTCACCTGGCATAAAATCTCACCTGGACCCTTAACACCAGTGCCAGCACCAAGAAAGCTCAGCAGCATCTCTACTTTCTGAGGAGACTGAAGAAAGCACATCTTCCACCTCCCATCCTTACCACTTTCTACAGAGGAACCATCAATAGCATCTTGAGCAGCTACATCAGTCTGGTTCAGGAATTGCAGTGCATCGGACTGCAAAACTCTCCAGTGAATAGTGAAGACAGCTGAAAAGATAATTGGGGTCGCTTTTCCATCTCTCATGAACATTTTCAACAACCACTGCATCCAGAAATCCCTCAGCCTTGTGGAGGACCCGTCTCACCCGTCACATGGACATTTTACTTTTCAGCCATCTGGGGAAAGGTACTGCAGCATTTGGACACAAACCATCATACCTGGTTCAGGTATGTTGATGACACCTGGGTTAAATTAAATCTCAGAAAGTCTAACATTTCACTGATCACATCAACTCTGTGGATAAATATATAAAGTTCACACGAGAAGATGTAAAAAACATGGCAAGTTAGCTTTCTTGGACTGTGAGGTCTCAGTTTCTGATGGAGGACATTTGCAAACTGAGGTGTACCACAAACCCACCCACACAGACCAGTATATGTAGTTTGACTCCCATCACTCTCTGGAGCACAAGTTAAAAGTCATCAGGACTCCACCACAGCACTGACAATGCCCCACTAACTCAGGAACCAGGCAGAAGGAGAAATTCCACACAAGGCAGGCTCTAGAGCAATGTGTATATCCTAATTGAGCCTTCCTGAAAGCAGAGAAGAAACCCAAACAGGACTCCAGTCAGCCATCAGGTGAAAAGGAGGAGCCCAGACCAGTGGTCATTCCATATGTTACAGGCGTTTCAGAGAAATTGAGGCGTTTATTTTCTAAATATAACGTCCCAGTGGCTTTTAAACCCCAAAATGCATTACGGTAAAGACTGGTTCATCCCAAAGATCCAGTCCCTTGGCACAAACAGAGAAATGTATATGCTGTTCAGTGTCATGAGGGCTGTGATCAGTCTTACATCAGGGAAACTAAACAACCAATAGCCAAAAAGATGGCCGAGCACAGAAGAGCAAGATCATCAGGCCAAGACTCTGCGGTTTACACTCATCTCCAGGCCAGCGGTCACTATTTCAGAGATGAACATGTTCATATCCTTGATAGAGAGGAATGATGGCTTGGGAGAGGAGTAAAGGAAGCCATATTTGTAAAAAATAAACCTCCCATCATTAAATGGGGTGGAGGCCTCCATATTCAACTGTCCCCCTCTTACAATGTTGTTATTGCTAGTAAGGATGGGGATGATCCGGTATCAGTATTGGCCTCCAATAACAGCATAATTTACATATCGCATTTTTCTGATCCAACCTGCAGAGATTTCCGATCCATGATGCATGTCTGTGTCTGCTGAAACGTCTCCACATGTGATTCCCTGCCTGCTGCTCTGCACGTTGGCTTCAAACTATAGAATGGATTTCTTGAACGGAGGCATGTTTCATGAAACCCAGAGTAATACAACCTGCCTCACATTCAGGAAATCCATTTCATAGTTTGCAGCCAGCTTAAACATGAGGACTGACCTATCTGTCCGTCTCGGAGTAGAAGCAGACTGAGCACGGCTGACTGAAATCAGACTGTCTGCTTCGCAGCTTGATTGAATACTTGCAGCCAAGATATAGTTTATGTACCCTCCAGGAAATATTTATCAGTACAACAGTATACAATCATAAAAAGCATATGAATTGAAAAAAAAAAATATATATATATATATATATATATAATTAAATAAATGAAACAAAAAACAGCTACATTATAAAGCGATGTAAAATACTAAAAACAGGAACATGTCTGTTGGTTTTTGCCATGAACTTAACAGATGCATAAAATCACTTTAATATCCACTTTAAAGCTAGGAATAAAAAGCATTTTTTGTGTTAGCAGGATTTAATTCTAACTTAGAAACTTAGCCACCATTAATAAAACTTACCTCAAGTTGCCTTTTTGAACATATATGCATATATTTGTACAAATTGTACTTGCCTGTAGAGAGGAGATTATTACAGCCTCATATAAAATCAATAATGATGATGATATCAGAATAGTATCGGTATTGGCCGATATCCAGATTTAGGTATTGGTATTGGATCGGAAGTTTAAAAAAAATGTGGATCAGTGCATCCCTAATTGTTAGTATCACTCAGCCCCCTGTGAATAGCAAGCAGCCATCTGTGCACTAACAAACCATTGTTAGGCTGATGGTCCTCCTTGATCATGTGAACAGCTAGTTTTGAATGTCAACAACAAACTGGTTGATCCACTATGAGAAGGTGTTATTTATAAGACTGAGCTCAGTACAGCTCCTAAAGAAGTCTTTCGGATGAAAGACGAAACGCTTCTACAATTTTTTTATTTTTTGAATGCATCCAGAGGGCCTGACTTAACTTTTTTAGATTTTTCTACCTGGATTATTGAGCTTCTTTTTTTTTCTTCTTCTTCTTCTTTCAGCTGCTCCCTGCATTAGGGGGTCGCTAGTCACACAAAGACTTGGCAGTTATTTTTACGCCAGATGCCCTTCCTGACGCGACCACCGAGCTACCACAGCCCTTTGTGTGGAGCAAAGAGTGGCTATCTAGGACACCTGGAGGAGCAGATATTGGGGGTTAAAGGCCTTACTCAAGGGCCCAGAGTGGGACGAATGAAGGTGGGGGCAGGTGTGGGTGCTTCACCTACCCCACCCACATTTTTTTGATGTTGTCGGTATCGGGGCTTGGACCGACGATCTTCCGATCACAGGCCCACCTTCTCTAACCTCTGTGGCACCACTCCCCAACCTGGATTGTTGAGCATGTCTCGGTATATCTATATTTGGATGATTTTAGCACTTGTCCAAGGACAACAGCTTTTTGGTCTTACTTTAGTTCATTAATATTCAAAAGTAAATGGCAGTAGAATGATTCTGATTTGATACTTATTTACAGTATTGCTTATTATTGTGCACTGTCTCTGGTAAACAAATGTATAAATTAAGCTAAATTTGTAGGTTACTTGATTCAGTTTTCTTTACATTTCACATAGTATCATGATTTTTATTTATTTTACTTGGTTTTATTTTTTAAGTTGGTTAAAATGTATGTTAAGATTCTGGTCTTGAATTGAGTTTCTACAAGAGGAAAGCCAAGAAACTGCTGATAAGACGTAACCCTTGCTTCATTTATAGCAAGTTTTATACAGTGCCTTGCCCCTGCGGGGACTTGGACAGACTGTTCAACTGGCTGCAGCTCACAGTTGTGGCTGTGCACACTCAGAGTTAATTACAGGAGCCCAGCTCATTCAGCAGCTTCACCCCAGTTATTCTGAAAGGTAGGCAGTTTGTGTCTCAGTGTGTCCATCATCCTCTGCTTGTTGCTCAGGTCTCTGCTGCTGTTTCTACCACCACTGGTAGACTCAAGTTTTGATTATTGTATTCAACCAAAAACAGGATCACTCATGCACAAACATGGAAACACATGTTGGTCCAACAGAGTGTGTTTTGGCAACTATAGAGCACAAAACAACATTAAGATTCTTCTTCATCTTTGTGGCAACAATCAGGACAATGTTCGCTAACATCTTACACAATTTGACTCTTTTTAAATGTTTCTTACATTACACGGTCTTATAGTACTGTGGAAATATGGTTTGTTCTTTCTGCCTGAAAGCAACGACCGGTAAATCAGATCTCAAATCTGAAACTAAACAGGTCTACTCACCATGACAATATTAACACTGACACAATATGAAGTAAAACCACGTATTATATCATGCCCATGTTTCTATGCGTTTACAGAAAGAATTTCATTAGAGAGAACCTGTTGAGACCTTAAGAAATGTGAGTTCTATAAATTAAAGAACTTCAGCTGGACAAGTTAATTACTCGGTATTGCCAGTTGGTGGTATTGTGATGTTGAAGTTGTGTTGTTATAAGAGACTAGAAAGATGACGAGTAAAAACTAGTTTGTTCTACTACACATGGCATCCCATCTCACAATATGTTACATGGTGTCAGGAGTGGGACTATCTAGCACCTGCTCAGTTGTTCATGAGAAGAAGGCTCAAGTCAAAAATACCTGTGACAAACATATTGTTGCAACCAGCTCTCTATGAAAATGTCAGGAGCAACCTAGTACATAGTCAACAGAAACAGAAATAATACTTTGACCAAGGAACCAGGGTGCTGCCTGTTCTCCAAGATGGTGATAACGTGAGGATTAAGCAAGGCAATAAGTGGGAACCAGCTACTGTGCTTATTGAACCACCTCAAGATGCAAGAAGCATGCAAGATACACTGCCAAGTGTTGAAGCATCTAGCTCTACTCCAGACTGTTCCACTGTTCCACACAGTCCAACAGATGTGACTGATAGTATTAGAATCAGAATCAGAATAAACTTTATTGGCATTGCACCGAAATACAACGCGAACATGTACGTACAGTCGTCCGAAAGATGGGTGGAGTGCACGAAGCTGCAACTATAGAAAGCGCTGCCTTTTCTTATTCTTATTCAGAATAATATTTTGCTTAGATGAGTAAAGGGAAGAAAACATGAGGAGAGACGGTATTAAAAAAAGATCTCTCACGCCGTGTCCTAGACAAGGCATGATTTGAGGCATCAAAAAAACC
Organism: Nematolebias whitei; assembly: GCF_014905685.2. Taxonomy (NCBI): domain Eukaryota; kingdom Metazoa; phylum Chordata; class Actinopteri; order Cyprinodontiformes; family Rivulidae; genus Nematolebias; species Nematolebias whitei. Next base: position 14,254,929 of record NC_056508.1, read on the forward strand.
TACCACAGCAAAGTAACATAAATAGACATTATACATTTACATACAGGCCGGTGAAAACAATGAACTTTTAAGGGAAAGTCGTAGCATAGTCCAGAGCCCTTCATCCGAAAGACAAAACGTTTCTACTTTTTTTGTTGTTTTGCTTTGCTTTGTTTTTTGAATGTCCAGAGGACCACATTTAACTTTTTAGATTTTTTTTTACCTGGATTTTTGAGCATGCATCAGGATACTCCTCATTGTGCTTATGGATCCCTAACCTGTAGCCTTCATCAAACTGAGATTAAATGTTTATTTTCCCAAACATGGCTAGTCGCAGTGCATTTTCCATGTGAATCTCAGATTGTTCATGCTTCTTTGTGTAACATATATGTATCCTAAATAATATTTATAAAGGATTGTTTATAATAAAGCTAGTTCAGAAATAATTGGTTCAACTGCTGGACCTACCTTGTATAAACACACACACTGACAACCATGTAGTGCAAGAAGTGAGTTGTATTAAATAATATTTACAAATAATATTTACAAATATATATAGACAAGTACTTGATAGTTCAGATGAGAAAATCCCCGCAAAGGTTTTTTTTATTTATTTATTTTTGTCAAGACAAAGTTCAACAGTTCAACTCATTAATGATTGGAGTAAGAGGATTGTTGGCAGAATCCAGTTTAAAGTCCAGAGTGATAATGAGAATGTAGCTGTAGGCTAAAGCGCCTCCTACCACACTGGAAGGAGTTATGGGGATTCAACCGATCTCCTGGTTCAAAACTAGGGTTAGCTCTCTATCCAGTCTGGTCAGCTCAGCAACAGACATGGAAAGAGGAACCTGGCCTGTGTGAAACAGACCTAATAATCAATACCCTGGGTTTTATCAATATCAAAAACCATCATAAATATAAGCAATACATGTACATGGTTTATCATCATAACTATAGTAATATAAGTTCATAATATAAATAGAATCAAGCTCATCCTTTGAGTACTCTTAAATATTCCTAATATTAAAGGTCCTAATATTCTACCTTAGCACACGATATAACAATTAGTTTACCATTTCTGTTTATTTCACCATTTCTGTGTACTGTACCTTCAATTGAAATGCTTCAATGTTAACACTAGGAGCTAGTTACTTATTGCAAGAGGCTTATTTTTCATTATCCAGATCGATACAAATGCAGGTGTTCAGAAATAGTATAGCAATACCATCAGTGACATTTAGTATAGAAAATTATTAATGTTTGATAATTGTTTTTTTCTATAAGCACATTCAAATAAATGTAGCAGTACCACTGATTCATCACAGAGCCCAATACAATAACCTGGAGGCTGGTGCTAGCATGCTAGCTCCAGAAATGACGTCACATTACCCTGTGACGTGTGCTGATGACCACTTGACCAGGTCACCCTTGTGAAAGACATCTCGATCTCAACGGGCTCTACCTGGTAAAATAAAGGTGATTGATTGATTGATTGATTGATTGAGAAACAAAAACAAACAAACTCACCAGTTCCCACTTTTAGAATACATGGACAGCTAAAGGTTTTTGCACAAACAGACATCTCAAAGTTGAGAGGTATCAGTCAGAATTGACAACATATGCATTAGATAAAGGGCTTTCAGTGGCTTAAAGTCTACCTGCAGCAGCTAGATGTCTCACACAGTCTGGTTGTGAGCAACAGGTGTCTTAATGAGACACTGCCAGACATGTACTGCTACACGTCTCATGATAATATGAAATCATGCAAGAACTAATGCACTGAACAGCAAGAAACAGATTACTAAAACAAAAGAAAATTAAGGAAAGGAAGATTTTCTTAATTAAATCTTTAAATTAATAAAATTAATAAAATACAAATAAATAATTCTCTAATTGAGAACTTTTTGGGAACCTAATTTTAACCAGAAAAATACAGTGGTAAAGAAAAATAAAAAACTATCAATCACACACAAAAAAAGTTAATCTAAGGGAAACGGGGAAAATTACCCTGGTTACATTTGGCTTTTTCTAAAAAAAAAAAATGCTTTAAATCAGTCATACCTGTCTTAATCCATCCTGGGTCAGATCCTGATGTTTGAAAAAAGAGGCAGGGAAAGCAGAATAAAGCATTAGCCTCAATACATTCAAGTAGCCTAGTCTTGTTGCTAAACCAGATCCTGGAAAAAGACAGTGTATTGTCTCCCTCAGTCTTTGGACTGATGATCAAGCTGCATTCAGCTCTGGGCACAGGAGAGGTGTGCCCCAGACTGATCCTAGCTCTTGTATTGAAGAGGAGCTACTGTGCATGTACAACTTTTAATGAGGGTCCATGGGCAAAGATTTTTGTGCTCCAGGGTGGAAATATGTCACCGATCAGACAACGTTGATGAATGAAACAACTTTACTCATCACAAAGTTTGTTTTAGTGAAAAGGCCAGACTTCAGGGGTATCTGAGGCAGGCTTGGAACACAAGAGTCAGGGTGGCTTCTGGGTAATACCAGATGGCTAGGCCTCAGACCGACGAAGCCTCTTGGATGAGGGGCGAAACGTTTCTTTTTAACAAAAAAACGAAGTCCAGATGACATGATTCAACCTTTTT
>NC_056508.1:14257907-14298792 GCF_014905685.2 Nematolebias whitei
ATATATATATATATATATATACACATTTCTAAATATTTTTATTTTCTTATGTCATTTTTATTTAATTTTTTAATGGCTTATTCAAGGTAATGTGGTGACTGATCAGGTTTTGTTCTGCTGCAGAATCAACCAGGGCCTGAACTGTGAGGTTAAACTTGTTAGTACATAAAAAGGTGAGAGCAAAAATCAAAGATCAGGAGATTCAACAGTCTTACTCACTTGTATCTCCTGGCTTTGGGCTTTGGGTTTTAGAAGTGATGGGAAGGAGGCAACAAAGTGGTCCCATTTACCACAATATAGGCATTCTTTCACTGACAAATGATGTTGTCACTCCTCTTGGGGTAAACGGGTATTTCCGATTGCATGGATTCTGGTTCTGAGGATATTGGAGTGGCTGTTTGTGTTAAGGAGTAGAGCAGGGAAGAGTGATACCTGGAAGTTGATTGCTATTGGGATTTGTGGTTCCTTTTTGTCTTTTGCAAAGCCAGTCATCATACCATACCATACCATTTTATTTATAGAGCACTTAAAACAGCAACAAGGCCAACCAAAGTGCTGTACAGACAGAACAACAGGAAACACACAAAGCAATATACAAAATGAAGTAAATCAGAATATAGACATAAAAACGATGCAGATAATAAATATGACAACTAACCAGTGTGGAGCATACAGGTTCACAACACAGATCCTCTGGTGTTGAAAGCTACTGAATAGTAGTGGGTTTTTAAATGGGACTTGAAAACCGAGAGGGAGGGGGCCTGTCTGACAAGCAGAGGTAACTCGTTCCAAAGTCTTGGGCCTGCTACAGAGAAGGCCCTGTCACCACTGCGCTTAAGACGAGTTCCTGGAACTGTGAGGAGCAACTGGTCTGCTGACCTCAGGGAACATGGAGAGACATACGGTTGTAGCAAATCAGAGAGATGGGGTGGGGGGGTGAAACTGTTCAGCAATTTGTAGACATACATGAGTATTTTGAACTGGATTCGAAGGTGAACCAGTAACCAGTACAGTGAGGCCAAAACTGGTGTAATGTGCTCTCTTTTGCCTGTACTGGTTGAAAATTGGGCTGCTGCATTCTGGACCAGTTGTAGTGGTGCAATGGAGGTCTGACTGATACCAAACAGGAGCGAATTGCAGTAATCAAGCCTAGATGTAATGAATGCATGTATTACTGTCTCCGGGTTGTTTTTGGATAATATGGGCTTCAGTTTAGACAGCTGCCTCAGTTGGAAGAAACATGATTCAACAATCATGTTTACATTCAGGGAAGGGTCCATTATCACTCCCAGATTAGTGACTCTTTGTTTTTCTGACAGGGATAGAGTGGAAAGGTAGATACAGTGGTTTGTGATTGTGTCATTGGGAGGAAACAACATGACTTCAGACTTCTTTTCATTGAAACTTAAGAAATTTAAAGCCACCCAGTCCCTGATGTCAGCCAGGCAGTCAAGCAGAGGTTGAATAGAGCACGTACCGTTGTGTCTTAGGGGGAAGTAAATTTGACAGTCATCGGCGTAGAAGTGAAAGGGTATGTTGTGTTTTCGGAAAATAGCACCAAGTGGCAGCAGGTATAAAGAGAATAGGAGGGGACCCAGGATGGACCCCTGCGAAACCCCCCATTTAAGCTCTGTCGCAGCAGAACTAAAATCCTTGATGGAGACACAAAAGGATCTGTCAGCGAGGTAGGATCTGAACCAATTGAGGGCTGACCCTGTGATGCCCACCCACTGCTTCAACCTAGCAATGAGAATCTCATGGTCGATGGTGTCAAAGGCGGCTGTCAGGTCCAATAGGACAAGCAGCACAGAATCACCAGTATCTGTGGATAAGAAAATGTTATCACTGCCCTACTGTCATAAATGTCAGTAGGGCAGTTTCAGTGCTGTGGAGAGGTTTAAAGCCAGATTGGAATAGCTCTAGGATAGTGTGATCCTCCAGGAAGCACTTCAACTGGGACTCAACTATTTTCTCCAGTAGTTTAGAAACAAATGGGAGTCTGGAGACAGGCCAGAAGTTGGATACGACTGAGGGGTCATGGTTTGGTTTTTTTCAGGAGAGGCTGGACAGCAGCGTGTTTAAAGGTTTTTGGCACCATGCCAGTGGATAAACTACTGTTTACTATAGTAAGAATGGACGGACCTAGAGTAGGAAAAACCTCCTTTAGTAGTCAAGGGGGGACCACATCAAAGGGGGAACCAGAAGGTTTCAAGCTGCACATGACCTGCTCTAGAGAAGACAGAGTGATGGGTTCAAAATGGTCAAATAGAGCTACAGATTGAGGTGGAATGGATGGGTCATGAGTTGGAGGGGAAATAAGAGCCTGGGTGGTCGCAATTTTTTCCAAAAAGAAATGTAGGAAGTTCTCGCACAGCTCAGTCGAGGCTTCCAGAGGTGATGGTTCAGTGAGGTGTAGAACAGAGTTTAGGGTAGAGAAGAGGACACATGGGTTGTGAGAGTTTGAGGTAATGATATCAGAAAAGTAATTGGATTTAGCAGCTTTTACTGTTTTCTGATAACAGCACCAACTCTCTTTAAGTATTTGAAAAGAGACCTGCAGCCTGTCTTTCCTCCATTTGCGCTCAGCCCTCCTGCACTGCTGCCTAACGGCCTTTGTGACGTCACTCAGGTTCTGCTCTGAGATTTGATTTTCTAGTTTTAACTGGAGCTATATGATCCAGAGCCTTTAAGCAGACAGAGTTGAACTGGGATGTTAGCGCCTCAGTTGTGGTGAGAAACACCACCGAGAAACACCGGGGGCTGAATGATCATTTCAGAGTTACAAACAGTCACATCCCGAGTTAAAACAAGGTCCAGTGTATGTCCACGCTCTTGGGTAGGACCGTTTACATGCTGAGTTAGATTAAATGAGTCCAATAAATCTAAAAATTCCTTAACCAAGGGCTTCTCCTGACAGCACACATGCAAATTAAAGTCCCCAATAATGAAAACATGATCATATTTTGGTGTGATTTCATCCAAGAAATCTGAAAATTAATTTATGAAATCCTTAGATCGAGGTGGGCGGTAGACGAGCGCGCATAAAGTCGAAGGCGAATGGCCGAGTTCAAAGACGCTCAGCTCAAAGCTGGCACGGGAAACTGGGATGGGCAGTTGTTTACAGTCAAAAGTTGATTTGAATATTGTTAGTAATCCACCACCGCGTTGGCCTGATGGCCACGGTGCTTTAAAATACAGACAGTTCGGTGGCAATAATTCCGTGAAGGCGCTGGACTCACCCGGAGACATCCAAGTCCCTGTGATGCAGAGAAAGTCCAAATCATGCTCTTGAAAGTAATCCCTGAGGATAAAAGTTTTGTTGGTAACAGATCTTGCATTGACCAAACACATCCGGATACTGTCCAAAGTGCACCCAGCAGCGGTGGAGGGAGCGCACATCAGTGGCCGCAGATTTTCAATAACAGCCCCTCCGGGTCGGCCCGTGCACCGCACCGGCCAACAGCTCCTGTTGTTTACCTGGTCCGGGCAAGTGGGAAACTGGCGATTGAAACCATGACCACCATCTGGAGAGGAAGATGCAGCGCGGAGGGCTTTAAGCTTTACCAGCCGCCCAGCACATTTCCCCCGGCATCTGGAGCGATATCTCCAGGCAGGTTGTGAGGAGAGCAGCGGAGGTAAACAGGCACATCCGCCAGCAGCGGGGGAAGGGGGGGGGGGGGTCCAGCGGTACGCTCATATTGATCCAAATAAACAACATGGGTGGCAGAAAATCGAAGATCTAGAAGCTGTTGTCGGTCATACACCAGTAGCGAGTTTATGTCCCAGATGAAAAATGAACAAAACACAAATAATCCGAACACCGTCAGCAGAAGTGGATTGCAAGTAGGGCATTAACAGAGTACTCGAGTAATCTACACATCGATTGCTAGGACATCTATCAAGGTTACAAATTTAACATCGAGTATCCGTAGTGACGTCATATTATGTGACCACTGTATGACCGTAGGGGGCGGTGTTGCACTGTTGCAGGTCACAGAGTATGGTGTAACACTGGGTCCAATCCACCGAACCAGAACCAGTTTCGGTTAAGTTTCGTTTTTGACGTGCTGCCTGTTTCTTCACGTTTGCAGTTTAATAATAATAACTAATAGTTTAGTTTTTCCTGTGACTTATTTGCAGTATGATAAATGGCAGGAGCATAATATACGCTCCCAATGTTTTGTTGGTCCTTTTTTTGTAAATAATTACCTTTTTTTGCGGTTTTATTTATTTATTTATTTTTGTATCTTGAGATCTATGAAGTCATCAAATACTCGAGTTCTACTCGGGTTTTATTATGTTAATGTCGAGTTTAAAAATTATAAACTCGTTCAACCCCTAATTGCAAGCCATGTACACGGGCACAATCTTACCGGAAGATCTCTTCATCAATCTGCGTTGCCAATCTTATAGCCTCATCCAGTGTAATGGGCTCTTCTTTAGTGGCCAATAGGTCCTTGTGTTTCTCTGACAGAGAATAAATAAACTTTCCCTTCAGTGCCTTATCACCTCAATCCATCTCCTCCACGATGACCCAGAAGGAGATTGAGTATTCGGCCACAGAGTGGCTTTTAAATTCCTCAACAGCAAAAAAATTACAAACCAAGGTAAGATAGATGCTCTAAGAGATGTGAAATAGTGTCAGCCTCAACCCATCTAAGAGCTTGTCCCTTGAGGGCACTATTAATAAATGTAACATTTGCATTATTGGAGGAATAAGCCGCAGGAGCACAAGAAAAAAAGACATCTTACATTGGAGGAGAAAACCAACAAAAAGAGAGCGGTAGAGACTGGAGAGTGGTTACAATGGACTGATGACTTGTCCAGGTACCTGCTTTAAGCTCCAATATATACCGGTACTCTTTTTTTTAGCACGTTTCTAATATATGAAAAATCATTGAAACACTGATTGTGTGAAGTTTTCTTTGAAAAAGCCTATGACATGATGTGGTGAGATGGATTAACTAAATTAAACAAACGGTATGCCAGTGTGTCCCATTGCTGAAAGATTTGAATAATGAATTTTTGTAGTTTTTTTAGATTACAGTAGTCCCTCATTTATCGCGGGTACCCTGAAGCCCCATGATAAGTGAAAAACTGCAAAGTAGTAGTACAAGTAGTTAGTAGTTTATTATGTATATAATTTTTTAAACCCTTCCCAGACTATTGCAATATTTTAAACAATGTTTTTAAACTCTAAACGCTCTAAAAGAGCAAATAATGTCCTGATTTCAGCTCCCTGCCTCATCTGCTTTTTGCCACCAGCAAGCGTTCTTGGCCACGCCCTCTTCTCTTCTCTTCTCTGCATGGAGAACAGCTGATCAGCTGCAGCAGTACGTTTATCCTGCAGTATGGACTGCACAAATGTGCAGCAAGTGCTAAATAATTTGCAATAATTTATTTTAAATAAAAATTCCATTCTGATCATGCAGCTCATCCATCAATCAGCCAGTTGTGTGTCGTGTCCAATCTTATTTTGAAAAACCGTGAAAGGGAGAGTTTGCGATAAACAAACCGTGAAGTGGCGAGGGACTTCTGTAGTATTTTTATGGACTGGAATTTAACAGGGAATGGAAGTAAGCCTTAAAGTTTTTGGTGCAAGATATTCAACTGTGTATAAAAATGGAGGTGTTTTTAGTTTTGTTTTTTTTGGATTTGTATTTTTGTCCAAGTTGGCGCAGTTTGACGAATCCTGACGAGTGAATGGGACAATTTTATCCATCACCAGGTGCAATGATGGAGCCATGCCAATCATTTGAAGAGACTACATTTTAAGCAATATAAAAACTAGAAAGTATAGTTACTTTCCTCAGATTATAATGGCGGCCAGTTTACACACACACACACTCACACACACACACACACGCACACACGTTCTTGTAAACTTAGTTTTTGGGGACTTAGCATTGACTTCCATTCATTTTCTATAGCCTAACCCTGACCCTTACCCTAAGCCTAAACTTTACTAGTACATGTCTAACCCTAACCCTAATCCTAGCCATTCAACGAAACTTCTCTTTATGGGGACCTGGCTTTAGTCTCCATAAAGGGAGTTTTTCCTTTCCACTGTTGCCACTGTGCTTGCTCAGGATGGGAGACTGCAACAAAGCCAAGATTCAACTTGTCTGCTGGATTCCTTAGATAGAGAACTTTACTAATTGGCTTTTATGTATGTGAATGTTTCTGTAAAGTGCCCTGAGACAACATTGTTGTGATTTGGCGCTATATAAATAAACTGAATTGAATTGAATAAAGAGCAGTTGGTTCCCACAATGCATGGTTTTTAGGGTAAAATTGGTCTCTACAAGGTAACCTGAAACAAAAACGTTTGTGTGTGATGATAGCCATCTTGAATTTTGAAATAGCAACCCAGTTTTTGAAAGTAACCTTTCTTACACCTATGCAGCCACACACAAAAAACAAAAGTTAGCCCGTTGCTTATTTTGAAAGTTATGTAGCTCAAAAGGTTTACCTATATATGTCAGCGGCCATCGTACTCTACAAAGACATTTGGGTAAAGAAAATAGATAGATGGATGGAAATACTCCTTGGATTCCAGCAGCAGAGATTCATTCACTTTGTCTGTGTCTCCACTGCTGCAGTAAAAGTTGTACTGAAATGAGCAAAGTCCAATTCTGGGACCAGAACAAGTCACACAGTTCCTGCCATAATGCTGAGGACAGCAACACTGAAGCATAAAACACAATGCATAACAACCATTTCCTGAAAAGTGGGTGAAGTGAGACTGGATGCAGCTCTGGTAATTTATCACTGTCATCATACAAAACCGCTGCAGATAAATTACTCTGATTTACCTGGAACCACCTGGGGAGCAATGCCCATGAAGAAATGTAGGCCGAGATGGGAACAGAGAGCCTCGGCAGGAGGAAGGTGTGCCAAAGGGGCAAACGCAATCTTCTGAAAGAGCCCGTCCTGTCAAATAAATCATTGAAAATATAGGAAAATACTGTTAAACTCTGCAGCAGCTAGCTTTGATCCTGAGAAACCTGAATCATACCAGAGTTGATCCTACAGACCTGAGAAGCTCAGTGCAGGAAGACACCCAAATGAATGTTTTCGGTCATGGCACTGGAAATCTTTCATGAACAAACACTGAAATGTCTTAAAGTTTTGTTTGTCTTCACAACAGTTAACGCATGCCTGAGGTTCAGAATGTCTGCAGCTTTATTTCCCACAAGGCTCGAGTGAAAAGACCACGTAGTTCATGTTGATTGTGCTGCCAGTCGGAAATTCTGTTCAGGAAGTTTCTTTACTTTTCCTGAACAGGAAGTTGACAGTTTTGGGTCTTTGACTGAAACTCCATCCGAGCGGGTGTGTCCCATCCTGTCTGTTACATCATGTGACACCACAAAACAAAACCCCAGAAACATTATCTCCAAACACTGAAGCATGTCCTCATCAGATGGAAAATTCGCCTTGACCATTTAAACTCTTATGTCCAAGAGACTTTGTAAATACATTTAGGAGTTCCTCTAAATTGATTTCAGTCAAATTAAAGGCCTATCATTTCTTGAATGACTGCATGTCGCCCGTCATCTTCAAAGCCAAAGTTTCAGACTAATCACAGTTGAGAAACTTGAACTATGACACAATTTAAAAAAATAGAATGTGCAAACTTTTATCAATCAGAATGTGTGTTGGGAATCAGTGTCAGCTGCTACCACACCAAATAACTCAATATTTATCAGACTGGCTGAGTTTGAGCTATTTTTGTGTTTCTAAAGGTCATTTGGATGTGGCCGCCATCTTGAACGAGGTTGATGCCAAAAGCTATCAGTTGTAGACGTACATCCATTGATAATTTTCTAAAAGTTTCATTATTTTGTTCAGTGGTTCATGAGATATTTAGCTAACACACAGACACAAATTCAGATATTTTTGCCTGCCCTCTGCTTTTTGGCTGTGAGTGATAAAAAGTGATTAATCGAGAAATAAAGATTTTGTTCTAAAAATTGTTGAGCAGCTTCTACTTTTAGACAGACAAAATACATTTTGGATTTGCAATTGTGATTTTACGTTTAAGTAAATAACAATTAAATGTCAGATTTCACCTTAAATAATGTAAGCTCAAATGATTAAAAATGTTTATTAAACTCCAACTCTTTCACTTTTCATCATTAGTTTTTAAATGTTGGCTTTCTTTTCCTAAACTAGTTCATCTTGTTAACACGGAATATGTGATTTAAAATACAAATTAAAATGTTTTGAACTAATTTAATAAAAGAAATGCAACAAAATGCTGTAATCTTTTTCAGGCTCCTCAACAAGGCAGATGATTTCAAAACTATTGTTCTATATCATCAGTGAAGAAGTTCGTCTTTTATTATTACTGATTAAACAGCGTGAGGCTTTAATTTTAAATCACTGACTCTATTCATTGTTGATTTTAGAGACATTTTTATCTTTGAAACAATTAAATTTACTGCAAATGTTTGGACCGTGGTGAGATTATTTGTATGTTTCAAATGTCATTAATAACAAAATGTTCCGTTAGCAACACTACACGTGCATTCTTAGCAAAACTGGAACAAGCTGCATGATATTTTTCTGCTCGTAACATGTTACTAATCTGCAGGTCTGTTATGTAACATGAAGGCTCCAGATGTTTAGAGGAACGTCACTGTTTTATCCATTTAACATAAAACAGTGCAGAGGTCTGAACTCCAGTCATTTATGAAGCTGGAAGAGTGCATGCATCAATGGTCTGCAACCTGTGGCTCCCGGGCCACATGTGGCCCCTCGGTCCTGCTGCAGCGACTCCTTGTCACCTTGACTAAAAGTGACATGAAGCTGAGCCATTTTATATTTACACTGACAACAAGAAAGGCTAGTTTCAGCTGTTTACTGTCAAAATATGTACAGTTTGTATATAAAATATCTGCTGCAGAATAACACTAATAACACAAGTAGACTGGTCTTCCTGTGTGAACAGAGATTACCCATCAACAGCAGACAGTTTCCATGGATTCAGGACCAGAGTCAGCTGAATGAGTCGGGTTTCCACCATTGTTTAAGATTCAGTTCAGTTTTACTGTTCAGCAAATTGTTACTTAGTTATGCAGAACAAAAAATATAAACAACTCTTTTGTTTTTGCTCCATTTTTCATTAACTGAACTCAGAGATCTAAGACTTTCTCTGTGTACCAGTACATAATCTGCTATTTGCTCTCAAATGTTGTTCACAAATTTGTGTAAACCTGCGTTAGTGAACACGTCTCCTTTACTGAGATCCACCTCACAGGTGTGGCATCCAAGATGATGATTACACAGCATGCTTATCACACAGGTGAGCCTTAGGATGACCACAATAAAAGGCCACTCTAAAATGTGCAGTTTTGTCAGCACAAAGCCACAGATGTTGAAAGTTTTGAGAGAGCGTGCAGTTGGCATGCTGACCGGAGGAATGTCCACCAGAGCTGTTGCCCATGAATTGAATGTTCATTTCTCGACTATAAGTCGTCTCCAAAAGTGTTTCAGAGAATTCGGCAGTACAACCAGCCTCACAACCACAGACCGCACGTGATCACACCAGCTCAGGACCTCCACATCCAGCATCTTCACCTCCAAGAGCATCCAAGACCAACCATGGACAACTGCTGCAACAATCAGTTTGCATAACCAAAGAATTTCTGCACAAACTGCTTTCTGCTGGGCGGCTGTGGCTGAGTGGTTAGAGCAGTCGTCCTCCAATGGAAGAGTTGGGGGTTCGAATCCAACAGCAGTCACATGTCGAAGTGTCCCTGGGCAAGACACTGAACCCCTGACTGCCTCCGATGTGTGTCCCATCAGTGTATGAATAATCTCTGATTAGTCTCTTTAGAATGATTTGTTCAATTAGCTTTGTAGAGATCTAGTAGAGTGCTGCATGAATGGGTAAATGAGGCACAGATTGTTGTAAAGAGCTTTGAGTATCTTGATCAGATAAAAATAGGTGCTATATAAATAGTCCATTTACCATTAAACTGTTAGAAACCGTCTCAGGGAAGCTCATCTGCTGCTCACCCTCATCAGGGTCTCCACCTGACTGCAGTTCATCATCGTCAGACTTGGGTGGGCAAATGCTCACACTGGATGGAGAGATGTTCTCCTCATGGATGAATCCCAGTTTTCACTGTGGAGTGGTAGCGCAGAGGTTAGAGAAGGTGGGCCTGTGAACGGAAGATCACAGGTTCAACTCCCCGTACCGACAACATCAAAATGTGGGTGGTATAGGTGAAGCACCCACACCTGTCTCCATCCTCATTTGCCCCACTCTGGGCCCTTGAGCAAGGCCCTTAATCCCCACTATCTCACAGAGATGAGCTGCTAAGGCACCTTAGATTGCAGCTCTCTGCTCTACACAGAGGGCTGTGGCAGCTTGGTGGTCTGTGGTTGTGCCAGGAAGGACATCCGAAGTCAAAATAATAAACAAGTCTTTGTTAGTTAGTTCGTCGTGGCGACCCCTGAAGAAGGGAGGAGCCAAAAAATAATAATGCACATAGCAGACAGTAGAGTTGTGTGGGTGAGCGGTTTGCTGATGTCGGTGTTGTGAATTGAGTGGCCCATGGTGGCGGTGGAGTTATAGTATGGGCAGACATACATGGACAACAAAAACACACGTGCATTTTATTGATGGCATTTTGAATGCAGAGGTACTGTGAGGAGATCCTGAGGCCCGTTGTTGTGCCGTTCATCCACAACCATCACCTCATGTTGCAGCATGATGATGCACGACCCCATGTTGCAAAGATCTGTACACAATCCCTGAAAGCTGAAAACATCAGCATACTCACCGGACGCATCAACCATTGCACGTTTGGGCTGCTCTGGGTCGGCGTATACAACAGCATGTTCCAGTTCCTGACAATATCCAGCAACTTCGCAGCCATAGAAGAGGAGTGGAGCAAGATTTCATCAACCACTCAAGAACCTGATCAGCTCATGCAACAATGAGTTGCACTGCAAGAGGCACATACAATCAGAGCTCTGCACAACTCACTCGTTCAGTCTTTTAATTTTCGCCTGCAGTGTAGTACTTTAAGTGGGCGATCTATTTTACTACAGTAAATCACAAAATGGGAAAGAAACTTTTCTGACAAGTTTTGTTTCCTGTAAAGAAAAATCTAATTTTATTTTTCTCCTTCAGTTCTAAAAATTGAAATGGAGAAATAAACTTTCACAATGAAACAATTATAGTAGCTATTATATAGAATATACTCACGATCATTATTTTTACTTTAGGGGCCAAGTAGATTTTGTGGCTCTATGCAGATTTTAATAACGTTTGCAAATGATTTTTTAAAACATATTTCAGTAGGTAACTCAAAACCAAAATGGTGAAGGTTCAAACTCTTGGTTTAATGTTGTAGGTGACCCAAAAGTTGGACAATGTATAGACTATGTAGCCAATAGCTATATGGCTTCCTTCCTTCAATAACTTTTAATAATTTTCTTCTGTATGTACGTGAATGTTTCAGTACAGTACCATGAGACGACTTGGAGCTAAATAAACTGAAATTGAAACTAAATTGAACTAGATTATACAATAAGTTTGGGTTTTTTTGTTTTGAGAAATGTAGATTTCCATCTCAGAAATGGCAACAAGAAACAAAATAAGAAGTTAAATTGTTCCTCCATCATTTATTTACCCCACAAGGAAAAAAAAAATACTAACTCCAATTTCCATATTTTTCCAAGACAGCACGGGAACCTTTTGTTTGTGGTGATGTTGCCCACCAGCGTGCAACTTAAAGCAACTCTTGATCCGTCCAGAACCACCAGGCTCCATGTTAATCCACTCAAACTGATAAAAACGCTGCTGTGTCAGAGTTTTATTAAAACAAACATAAAGTAATAAAGTGGCGTGACAAAATGAATAAAAGCTAATTTAATGGGTTCAATTTCATGTACATGTAGTTTCCTCACATTCATTCACTCATTGATAAAAACACAGTTTCACACAGTAAATAGAGCTGGAACTAAACAGAGACTCAAGTCCAGTTAAAACTGGTCTACTGCAGCTGAACTGACTGGGACATTAGTGATTTCACTTAACATTTGAAAGGATAAGACACAACAAAGTAAAGTTTGTTCGATCATAGCAGTAACGCTGTGCAAAACGAGGGCGTCGATGTCACTGAATAAAGTGCAAATATATTTATCAAATGTTTTTGATTTCTCAAACAGGAATGTAGAGGCATCAAAAAGACTCAACACAAAAGCTTGTCTCCCTCTTGTGGAAAAACAATGGAAAGCACATTATGAGCATCTTTTCTGCAAAGCATGCTAAACATTTCTAAAATCCTCCACAAAAAGTATTAGAAACATTAAAATCTCACCCAAACAAAGCTTTAAATTGGACTGAATATCTCTTAAATGATAAACTGGCACAGAGATAAACACCGCAACCGATACCAAGACTTCATGTTCATGTTTTTAAAAGGACACGGTGCTTTTAAATCCAATGCATCACAAATACAGAAGATCTTGTAAAAAGTGAAAATATGGATGAGTACGGGTGTGGAGCGGCTGCAGCAGCAGCTGTGTAAAGAACCGGGTGGTAGATTCTAAAACATGCTGAGAAAAGTGAGGGATGTCTCAGGTAATCAGGACCCTCTGGACATTAGAAGCAATCACAGGAAACAAACTCATTTAAAGAATTCATTGGCAGCCAACTTCAACTGAGCATACAATCGTAAAGAAAACATTTCACATCCTTACACGTACTGTTGTACTTTTACCACTGGGCCTGTTGTAGAAAAGCTCCACAAACAACATCGTTAGCGTTTTAAAATCAAAACTAATGAAATTTTAGCGGCACTAACAACCAGAATTTGGTTCTGGTGACAGATCTGACAGCTGCTTCTAGATTCTTTGGAGATTTGATGATGATTTTGTTGTTTTTAAGATGCACTCATTTGCTGTTTATTCAAACAAGCACTTCCTGTAAATGCAATCTTTCTACCTACTCTTTATGGATTTAGGTAGAACATTTTTGTTTCACAAGAATGTTGGCTTTGCTGGTTGTAATCATGAGGTTACAACCGCACTGTGGTAGTGGTTTTCTTTGAACAAAGCGCTCCTACAATACAACAATCCAAACAAAGTCTGCTGGAAAAACTCCCTGCATTTCCAGTGCATGGAGGACAGTCTTTGTAACAAGTGGGAGAACAGGTTACAAGAAAAGAAACTTGTTCAACAGGTGCAACTTCACGTGATCAAAGTCACAACTTTCAATCTCACCATGTCCGTTTTCCATCTTCTTGGTTACAAATGATCAGCTCCATTAACGTCTATAAAATCCTACTGACTAGAAGTCACTAAGGATGCTGATGTCGGCAAACTCCTGTCGGTATCTGTACGAGTACAACGTCAGGAGAAAAGACCATTTGAAGGTCAGGAAGCTCCACACGCAGGACAGGTACAGGCTCTGAGGGTCAGTGACAGCTGTGGGACAAGACAGACACAAGGGTTAAAACCCACGGGACAGTCATCCCGAACAGTTAGCTACGTACTCTCATTCTACAAACTGAACAGGAAAGACTGGATTACATTGCTTCATTGTGATGGCCAGACTTAGAAAGGTAATGAAGGCAGCGACAGCCAGAACTGAAAAGAGCACGCCAACACAGATGAAGAACTTCAGGCCCTTGAGCCATGTGCGCCAGTAGTCCTGTAGGTACATGATGTGTGTGATGAGCGTCCAGAGCGCCAACACTCCTGTCAGAAGAAAATCAATCAATCAATCAATAAATATTGCATCATAAGGCAATCAACTGGTTTAAAAATTAGTGCAACATGCAAAATGATGACAAAAAGTTTATCACAAACTGCTGTTTTTATTATTCATCATCTTTTTTGATCACTTTAAATGAGTCTAGAAGAAACTAGAACTCTCTGGAACATGTTACAGGTCCTCTGGACAGATTCTTTGTAGAAAAGTTTGGTCTTCTATCAAGAAGTCTTCAGGACTGACGTTCTGAAGGACTAAACAATTATTTTGGATAAAAGACAAAAAGTTTCAGCAAAGAAGAATCTGTCCAGAGGACCTGACTCAACCTTGTTAGACTTATCTACCTGGATCATTGGGCATGCATCAGGATCATATATTCTAATATTGTTATATTTTACACATGTTGAGCCACAGTAAATCTTTACTATTACTGTTTTGTAATTCAACAAGATCCTACTGAGATGTTAAATTTTATAGCAGAGCAATGGTTACTAAAGTCACTGAAAAATATTTAAATGTTTTGCATCTTAAAAAGCAAAGATCATTTAAATAAAATGTATATTACATCATAATAGGTTTAATAAAGTATGTGACAGCCTGTACAGGATATTTAACATTCATTTTAAAATACCTTCTGTTTAACATGGAGTTCAGTGATTAAAAATGTGTACTGGCCTGAGTCATTATTCACAAAGAATAAGGCACACGCTATAAAAATATATAAGTATTTATTATTCGCAATAAATGTGGTGCGTTCACGTACCTGACAGGCCTCCCATGGCCGCCGTCCAGGGCTGTTTGAAGGCGATGTTCCAGACCAAGAACGCTGAAAATCCAACCAGGGTACCAAAGCTAGCATAGCCTATGCTAATGTACACCTTGTTGATCCCCATAGTGAAAAAGGCCCAAAGATTTATGTCGTCGTCAGAAAGAAAAAAGTAATTTTGTTTCAAAAGATTGACGAGTAAACCCACGGCAGCAGCTTAGCGCCTCATTATGTAATATCAAGCGAGCAGGAAACCGTCGCAGGAAGATCAAATTTTCCTGAGCGAACAGCCAACGATGCCAATCACTGAAGACTAAAATTAGCTCAGTTTGTTTACGTCCCTTCAAACAAAATCATTAATTATTGGTAAACAAGCGCCATCAAAAAATCGTAAGTGCTATAATTACCATCCGCCGCAAGACACAAACAATCACCGTACGAGCTACAACCCCTCTGAATATCTTTCTATGGTTTTTACTAATCACTAAGATTAATGATAACTAGCGCTGCAATGTTTTAAAGAAAGATTTCGGCATTCGCAGCCATTTGCCGATTCTTTTTTTTTTTCTCTCTTCTTCTTCCGCTTTCTTCTTCTTCTTCGGGTGATCTTTCTGGCGGTTCTTACATGACGTCATGGTGCATTACCGCCACAGTCTGGTCAGGAATGTGAACTACACCAGCCCGCTATGGTCAAAGACTGGAAAAAATGTACCTACACACATTCTCATGTGATACTGCCGGATGAAACGCTCAGAATATGGGTTTTGAACGACTCCCAGCTACTACCAAATCAAATTTTGTGTCTGATTGTATGATTCATTTTGAGGTGGGGAGCCGTGGGGGTCTTTCGTCACTTTGCACTGTACCTTGAATGTCAGGCACACATGTTCAATTCTGCCACACATTAATGTAAATGGGTACTTTCACAGTCACCAGATTTGGAAAAGTTTGCAACAAAAGTCTTTCTTTTGAAAATGAAAAAAATATAAATATATAAAACAAACTGCAGTCATGAATAAGGTGTTCTTTTTCACAGCGGTGTGGATATAAATTTCTCTGTTTATGTCGTTTAACCATTTGTGGAGAAGTTATGGAGCCGATTTTTTCACTTTTTTTTTTACACCAAATACTATTGTCTTAAAAAGAAAAAAGAAAACGAAAAGAACAGAAAAAGGCAGAAGTTTATTGAAGGAAAAATGGTTCCGTGTTCAATGGACGTCTGGAGGGAAGATGTGACGGCTGTTTCTGAGTGACGTGCATCCAACCTTTATTTAGACATGTATTCAGAAATCAGAGCAGCTGCTGCCACAGGTCCTGAATGATTATTTATTTCTTCTGTTATTTCAGAGATGAGAAGGTAAGTTCTTCTTCTCCTCCTATGGCTACATTTTCTCCAAAGTGATCTCTGTAAGGGGAAACAAAGATCTATACTCCTCTCCCCTGCCCAGAGCGTTTACTCGGAAGGAACACACGTTTGTCAGAATTAAACAACATCTTTATTCTTACAGACTTCAAAATATGTGAACAAGAGAGAATTGTTTTATATTACCTGAATTCAGAGGCCTTCGGTACAATTCTGACGTGTCTCAAGGTTCTTCCAACATTTATAGACTGTTTTCTCCACCCAGTGACATTTCCTGTTTTTTATTCTTGTCCAATAAACACCTTGCAGACTCTCTGAAGTCCCTGTCTAATCTATCAGACGCACACTAGCTGATTATCCCCTCAGCAACCTGTTACATTATCAAGTCTTACAAAAGTCATTCTGACCTATTAAGCCACTCATCATTACTTATTTTATCATCCAAGGTTATTTTAATCCCAACACATCACAGCACAGTTGAAAACTCCAGCTGCTTTTGGACGAACCTAGGAGAACCTCAACATCTTCATTTCTGCCACTTCCAGTTCTTTCTCCTGTCTTTTTGTCCATGTCTCTGTCTCAAACTATACAACATAGCTGCTCTCACCACTGTCTTGTAAATTTTCCTTCGTCCATCCAGATGACCACTGAGCACTACTGTTTGCTAATACTTAACATGATAAAAACGTCTAAAAAAAAGTTAAATCTGGTCCTCTGGACATAAAAAAAAAAAATTGTAGAAACGTTTCGTCTCTCATCTGAAAGACTTCCTCAGTCTGAGGAGCTGTGTTCAGCTCAGTCTCTTAAATAGCACCTTCTCAGAGTGGATCAACCAGTTTTGCTGATGACAACCAAAACCAGCTGATCACATGCTCAAGAAGGACCATCAGCCTAACAATGGATCATTAGCACACTGATGGCTGTTTACTATTCACAGAGGGCTGAGTGATACTAGCAATCACAGCATTGTAAGAGGGGGACAGTTGAACCCGGAGGCCTCCACCCCTGTTTAATGATGGACGATTTCTTTTCACAAAGATGGCCTCCTTTACTCCTCTCTCAAACCATCGTTCCTCTCTGTCCAGGATGTGAACATTTTCATCCTTGAAAGAGTGACCGCTGGCCTGGAGATGAGTGTAGACCGCAGAATCCTGGCCTGATGATGTTGATCTTCTGTGCTGGGCCATCCTTTTGGCCAGTGGCTGTTTAGTTTCCCCGATGTAAGACTGATCACAGCCCTCCTGACACTGAACAGCATACACAACATTACTCTGTTTGTGCCGGGGGACTGGATCTTTGGGATGAACCAGTCTTTGCCGTAATGTATTTTGGGGTTTAAAAGCCACTGGGATGTTGTGTTTAGAAAATAAACGTCTCAGTTTCTCTGATACTCCCTCAACATATGGAATGACCACTGGTCTGGGTCTGGGTTCCTCCTTTTCACCTGATGGCTGACTGGAGTCCTGTTTGGGTGGTCGCTACAAAATTAAGTTGTACATGTACAACTAATAATCATTTACTAAAAGTTTCATTTAAATCCACCTAGCTGTACAAGAGATCGTTTTCTAACTGACCAAAAAAGCTGATTCCAAATAGTAAAATTTTACACAAAGATATTTGCACATCCTGTTAGCTCTCGCCTCTCGGAATGTTTTGGGGATCTATACAGTCACTACCACACTAACTTTTATGTCAAAATTTAGATTTGTAAAAACTGACTGACTTTGGTGTATTTTTTTTAGATTTTCATGATCTGTGAGATTCATTTTCAATTGGATTGACAATGCAATTTAAGGCTACTGCAAGTTTTAATAAAATACATGCAGTGACTTGATATTTCAGATATTCACCCAGCACACACACTTTCTGTCCCGCTCCCCTCAGGAAGGAGGTTGAGGAGCATTAAGTGTAGAACCACTAGACTGAGGAACAGCTTCTACCCTGAGGCTGTTAGACTCATGAATCTCTAACCAGAATAATCACTGTGAAAAATCACATAATGTTGCTGCTGATTTGTTTCATGTTGCTGCTGATCTGTTTCATGTTGCTGCTGATCTGCTTCATGTTGCTGTTGTTCATTCGTACTCATCTGCTCACACGGACTCATGTTCGTGCTGCTGTTCGGTGTATTGTTTTTGTACTATTAGTGCTTAGTGTATTTTTATTAGCGTTCTTCTTAGTTCATATCTTAGCTCTTATTACTGTTTTTTTTTACATTTTAATACTTTTGTCGGATGTAACTGGGACCGTGTACACAATTTCATACAAATAAAGAACTCTGAATCCTTGAAAGGAGGTACTTTATAACAGAGAGAAAGAACTGACACTACTTTTCCCTTTTAGCAGTATGCGATAAAAACAAAAACTGTGTTCTTTCATCAGGCCAGTTTTTGTGATAAAGTGATTTTTTTAAATAAAAATCAAATATTAAGATATGAAGATAAATGTAAAGACACCATGAGTCGTTTTGTAAATTGTCAGCAAAATTACAGGACAATTCATTTTCTTCAAAGTTTTTATGAAACTCTTGTTTTTCTGCACTTATGTTCTTCTTGACAACATCATGTTCCTTTTAAAAAGTATTCTTTGTGTCTTCATCCTCTCACACTAAATAAATGTTATGAGCTTTGAAGCCCAAATGATCTGTTGTAGAAATGCTCATTAATACTGAAAAAATGTTTTATATATAAATTGTTTTATTAATTAGGGTCATGTTCAAGCTGCGCATTTATTATGACATAGATTATTCATTTTGAACTGTTTCATTTTTAGTGAAATTATTTTTCTTTCTTTCCTTCTTGGCATGCAAAGACCAAACATTATGTTTGTGATCACACACACGTTTAAATATTACAAACAGCCAACCAGAGAACATCAGAAAATGATTTTAAATTAAAGAGGACATGCATGACTCTGAGAAACATTCAGTCTGTGTGGCAAGAATTCATAAAGCTGAAAGCTGGGTTGAAAAAGTGAAACTCAGCGCTTTCCTGTGGTTGTTTGCAGCTTTGCAGCAGGCAGTGGTTCACCACTGAGATTACCTGTAGCTGTGAGGAACGATAAAGTGTGCCCCCCGCTCTACGGCTGCTGATAAATTCACACACTCACATGTAAACTGTGGCTCTGCACTCTGCCCATGCCCTGAGGCGCTCGCTTTATGACCAATCAGAAAGATACAGGAAGCCATGTCCACTGACACCCCCCCAGCTCTCATAGACAACCCAAACTGAAAACTCATCTTCAGACAAATGCAGGAAAAATAATCCTAACAAGAGCTGAAGACTCTGAGCTGGTGGGTCTGGAGGGAGCAGGTCAGGGTGAGTCATCATCGATCAGAACAGTCTGGTGTCCTTGTCCTGTCAGAATTATTTTATATGTTTGGATGTACAATATATTTTACTTGTATTGCATCACATCATCTTGTAATAACTGTGAGGAGCAGAGAAAACTGTTTGACGTTTCCATGGAAACTTTCTTCCATGTTGAAATCCTGCAACAAACTCCCTCTGAGAAATGTTGTGACGTTTGTTGAAGCTGTTCACTGTTTGTACCTGACAATATCTGTTAAATGTTTACAAGAGATGGTGCAACAGCAGCTAAATATTACAGAAGTGGAGCTGGAGGAGTTTGTGGCTCAGTCCGTTTGAATATTTTTGCTCGTGTCAGCTCCTCTTTCAGCCTCGTCTGAGCAGGAGGTCAGAAAGATCAAATCTGGGTTTCCCTGTCGCTGCTGAGTGGTCAGGAGAAAGGAAGGAAAAGGTGTGTGTGTGCGTGTGCATGTGCGCGTGTGCGTGTGTGTGTGTGTGTGTGTGTGCGTGCGTGTGCGTGTGTGTGTCAGACAGTTGGCAGAGAACATTCCGTGGGCGATGGGTGTAGATGTGTTGCAGGAAATCCCACTCCCATTCCCAGAGGTCCTGAATAGAAACACACCAAAAATAAACACAGAAAGGAGAGAAATAGACACAAAGTTTACAACAAACTCTCTGAATGAGAGAAATTAGATGTTCTGTAAAGATTGAACACAGTTTAATAAGACTGAGTGAATAACTTGCTGAAACTTGTTAAAGAGGCTGAAAATGTATCAACATCAGTCCTAAAAACCTGAACGTAGCTAGAAGCTCAGTTTAACCAAACTGAACCTCAAGGCCTAAACCAGTGGTCCAGGTCCCTGCTGGTCCTTCAGGACCACTGTCCTGCATGCTGTAGAAGTTTCTCTGCATCAACACACCTGATCTGAATCACTGGGTAATTAACAAACTTCTTGAACATGGAGGAATTAAGACATTGATTCAGGTGTGTTGCAGCAGGAAATAAGTCAAACTTTCAGGATAGTGGCCCTTCAGGGCCAGGATTGGACCCCAGGGCCTTAAATTAACCAAACTGTAACTAAAAACTAATGATTCTGTTGATTTATCTTTGCATAAATTAATCAAAAATAAAGAGAAACATATCACGGAAAACTTCTTAGTGCAACAATTCCTCCATAAGCAATATTTGGATAAACTTATATTATTTACAGACAAATCAAAAGATGCAGAATCAGGAGCAGCAGGTTATCTCCCATATCAACATAAAGAAACGAAGAAAAGAACAACTGATAACTTGTCAGCCTATACTGTAGAATTATTATCAATACTCATGGGTTGGAGTGGATTGGAAAACATAATGGTCAAAATATATAATTGCATCTGACAATATGGCAGCCTTGTTAAGCATTAAATCAAATAACTAAAAAATGAAAGACATTATTAACAGGATTTACCATATTCTTTATAAACTTGACTTGAGGGAAACATCAGTAGGTTTTGTTTGGGTTCCAGAACATGTGGGAGTGGAAGGCCATGAAGAAGCAGACATTCTTGCAAAGCAGGCATTAAAGTCTAAAAATATCAATCATGAAATTCCATTAAGTAAAGATGAATGTAAAATGATAATAAATACATATATTAAGAAAATATGGCAGGAAAATTGGGACATGAATGATACAGGAAGACACTTGTATAACATTCAAGAAAAGGTACTAGGAAAGCAGGAAGAAAGAGGATCAATACTTACTCGTTTCAGAATAGGACATATAGGTCTTGATGAAGGTACCGGTAATTGGAAAACATGGAACGGGACTTTGTAATAAATGTAATCTCCCTGAAACAGTTCAGCATGTTTTTATGGAATGTCCTGGTTATGAATCAGAAAGAAGGCATTTCCAAAAAGAAAGAAATAAAATCAATATTAAATTTACAATTCGTAACATTTTAAGAAGTGATGTTAGTAAATTATAAGATCAAATTTTTTTTTCTTGAAAAACACAAACTTAATGGTGAGAATTTAGTTGAATTATTAAGTTGATTTCACAGCATTAAGTTTTTTTTCTGCTTATGTCCTGTTCACAGTCCAGCTCAGTAGGTGGCGGTAATGCACCTTCACAGTTGGTCTGCCAACCATTAAACAATACAAGAAGAAGAATTAAATACTAAAGTTAGCAAAACTGCTACAAATTAAAATTGGTAAAAAACATAATTTCAAGTTAAAATGAGCTAAACTGTAGCTAAAATCTTGAGTTAGCAAAACATTACTTAAAACTTAAGATATCCAAAATGTGGAAACAAGCTAAAATTAGCAGCATGATGGCTCAGTGGTTACCACAGTTGCCTCGCAGCGAGAAGGTCCTGGGTTCAGTCTTCGGTTCTGACCTGTGGTCGTGCTCATGTCTGTGTGGGTTTCCTCCCCAAAGAACATGCTTGTTAGGCTGCTTCAGGCTTCCTTTGTGAAAGAAATCTGTGATATCAATCAGGTTTGCCTGGTTACATAACTGTAGCTAAAGTTAGCAAAGCAGTAGCTATAAGCTAAAATGGGCAAAACTGAAGCTAAAAAGGTCATAAGTGAACAAAAATAGAGGAAACGTGCTGAGGTGGATTTCAAAGAGAATGTTGTCTTTAAAGGAAGCGGAGTGATCTCAATACAGTCCCTTGCTACTTCACGGTTCATTTATCGTGCACTTGCTCTATCGCGTTTTTTCAAAATAATATTGGACACTGGCAGAGTCTCCTGTGAGACGGAGTTTCAACTCCCACCTCCGGAAGAACTTTGAACATGTTCCGAGGGAGGTGGGGGACATTGAGTCTGAGTGGACCATGTTTCGTGCCTCTATTGTCGAGGCGGCTTACCGGAGCTGCGGCCGCAAGGTTGTCAGTGCCTGTCGCGGTGGCAACCCTCGAACCCGATGGTGGACTCTGTCGGTGAGGGATGCTGTCAGGCTGAAGAAGGAGTCCTATCAGGCCTTTTTGGCCTGTGGGACCCCGGAAGCAGCTGATGGGTACCGGCAGTCCAAGCGACATGCGGCTCGGGTGGTCGCTGAGGCAAAAACTCGGGCATGGGAGGAGTTCGGAGAGGCCATGGAGAATGACTTCAACACGGCTTTGAGGCGATTCTGGTCCACCATCCGGCATCTCGGGGGTGAAAGCGGTACGCCCCCAACACTGTTTATAGTGGGAGTGGTGTGCTGCTGACCTCAACTTGGGATGTTGTGGGTCGGTGGGTGGAATACCTTGAAGACCTCCTCAATCCCACCGGCACGTCTTCCACTGAAGAAGTGGAGCCTGGGGACTCTGGGTCGGGCCCTCCAATCTCTGGTGCTGAGGTCACCGAGGTGGTTAAAAAGCTCCTCGGTGGCAGGGCCCCAGGGGTGGATGAGATTCACCCGGAGTTCCTTAAGGCTCTGGATGTTGTAGGGTTAAGTTGGCTTACGCGACTCTGCAATATTGCGTGGACATCGGGGAAAGTTCCCCTGGATTGGCAGCCCGGGGTGGTGGTCCCCCTATTCAAAAAGGGGGACCGTAGAGTGTGTTCCAACTACAGGGGAATCACGCTCTTAAGCCTCCCTGGTAAGGTCTATTTGGGGGTTCTGGAGAGGAGGGTCCGTCGGATAGTCGAACCTCGGATTCATGAGGAGCAGTGCGGTTTTCGTCCTGGCCGTGGAACACTGGACCAGCTCTACACTCTCAGCAGGGTCCTGGAGGGTGCGTGGGAGTTTGCCCAACCGGTCTACATGTGCTTTGTGGACTTGGAGAAGGCGTTCGATCGCGTCCCTCGGGGAACCTTGTGGGGGTACTCTGGGAGTATGGGGTACCGGGCCCTTTGATATGGGCTGTTAGGTCCCTGTATGACCGGTGTCAGAGCCTGGTCTGCATCGCCGGCAGTAAGTCAGGCTTGTTCCCAGTGAGAGTTGGACTCCGCCAAGGTTGCCCTTTGTCACCCATTCTGTTCATAACTTTTATGGACAGAATTTCTAGGTGCAGCCAAGGTGTTGAGGGGATCCGTTTTGGTGGCCTTAGGATTGCGTCTCTGCTTTTTGCAGATGATGTGGTCTTATTGGCTTCATCAGATCGTGATCTACAGCTTTCGCTGGAGCGGTTCGCAGCCGAATGCAACACGGCCGAGATGAAGATCAGTTCCTCCAAATCCGAGGCCATGGTCTTGAGCCGGTAAAAAGGGTAGAGTGCCCTCTCCGGGTCAGGGAGGAGGTCCTACTCCAAGTGGAGGAGTTCAAGTATCTTGGGGTCTTGTTCACGAATGAGGGAAAAATGGAGTGTGAGATCGATAGGCGGATAGGTGCAGCTTCTGCAGTGAAGCAGACGCTGTACAGGTCTGTCATGGTGAAGAGAGAGCTGAGTCAAAAGGCGAAGCTCTCAATTTACCGATCAATCTACATTCCTACCCTCATCTATGGTCACGAGCTTTGGGTTGTGACCAAAAGAATGAGATCTCGGATACAAGCGGCCGAAATGAGTTTTCTCCGCAGGGTGTCTGGGCTCTCCCTTAGAGACAGGGTGAGAAGCTCAATTATCCGGGAGGGACTCAGAGTAGAGCCGCTGCTTCTCCACGTCGAGAGGAGCCAGTTGAGGTGGCTTGGGCATCTGTTTAGGATGCCTTCTGGACGCCTCCCTGGTGAGGTGTTCTGGACCCGTCCCACCGGAAGGAGGCCCAGAGGAAGACCCAGGACACGCTGGAGGGACTATATTTCTCGGCTGGCCTAGGAACGGCTCGGGATTCCCCCGGAAGAGCTGGCCCATGTGGCTGGGGAGAGGGAAGTCTGGGCCTCCCTACTTAGGCTGCTACCCCCGCGACCCGACCCCGGATAAGCGGAAGAAAATGGATGGATGGATATTGGACATGACACACAATTGGCTGATTGATGAGCCACATGATCAGCACGGACTGTTTATTTAAAATAAGTTACTTAGCACCTGCTTGTTATATACATAATAAAATAAACTACTACTTACTACTTGTACTACTATTCCTCCTTTGTAT
This sequence comes from Nematolebias whitei, assembly GCF_014905685.2. Lineage (NCBI taxonomy): Eukaryota > Metazoa > Chordata > Actinopteri > Cyprinodontiformes > Rivulidae > Nematolebias > Nematolebias whitei. The sequence continues at coordinate 14,282,079 of NC_056508.1, forward strand.
GGGGTGCCGTTTGTAAAGTTACACCGTCAAAAATTAACAGCAATATTTTGGTTTAGCCTTTCATGAGAAAAAAGTTTTCTTTTTTGTCCCAGTCAGTTTTTCACCAAGTTATGCATACTAATGTCATAGTTCCAAACTAAATATTTAATTTACAAGCTCAAAATTTAGTTTACAAACTAAATACTTAGCATGTAAATTAAATATTTAGTTATCAAGCTATAATTAGTTGACAAACTAAATTTTTATGTTCAAGTTAAATGTTTAATTTACAAACTAAATATTTAACTTGCAAGTTAAATATTGTTTGTGAATTAAATATTTAGGTGTAAATTAAGTATTTAATTTCCAAGGTAAATATTTATTTTCAAAATGAAACAATTACTTTCTAAGCTAAACATTTAATTCTTAAACAAAATAGTTAATTTGCTAAATAAATATTTAGCTCAAACCTAAGTATTTAACTTGCAAGTTAAATATTTAGTTTGTAAACTAAATATTTAGTTTGGAACTATGGCATTTATGAATTTATGAATAACATAGTGAAAATCTGACTGTGAAAAAAAAAGTCTTATGAAAGACTAAATAAACCAAAATGTTGCTATTAATTTTTGACTGTGTAACTTTACAAGCGGCACCCCACTTTGTGGCTTTTCACTTATCGTGGGTCTTCAGGGTACAGATCCCCCGCGATAAACAAGGGACTACTGTAACTGGAAAACTTGTAAAGAAAGTTAAATATGTTAAAAAGTAATAACTTTATAAATGCTAACAGTCACAATCAACGACGTCCAATCAACTCAAATGTTTGGATTTACAAACAGCTAAAATGTCACAAAGTGTATATGTTTATAGTTTATATGTTGCTACTTTATGCTTCTAATGGATAAATGAAGTCTTTCAGTGGATAAATTCTTACATGTCTTTGTCCAATCATCGCCTATATGAGTGGACAAACAAATGTTTAATTTTTACCTTCCAGTTATTCCATCTTTTGTCTGCACATGTTGAAAAACAGACATCTCAGTAGAGGGAGCCATTTAGTTTGAAAACTCCCAACTTCAGAGTGAAGTTTGATGAACAGCAGCTTCTGTTTTCATCACCTCGTCCTCAGATTGTCTCCACCTCAAACAGATCAGCTTCGCAGAAGTTTGTTTGCTCCTTTAAAGCCGTGCAGACCTTTTCTGTTAGAGCACTTGAAACATTTATATATTTCGGACACGCTGCCGTGCACAGATATCAGTGCAGACAGTGTCTGATACCATCAGAGCCTTGTCTTATCAACCCATGAGCTCAGCATCAGAGGGAACATCAGATTCCTTCATTGTGAACATACTTGATGAGTCCCTTTAAAAAAAACTGAGGGTCAGAGACGTGCAGAGTTTAATCACAGCTTTATATTCACACTTGATTGTTGCTTCTTGTGGATGGGCTGGATTTTACTGCCTGCCTTATTTCTACTCAGACTGTGGGTCATTACGGCTCCACAAAGCTCTGAACTGGGTAAGAAGTCTGTTTTTTTTTTTTTCTAGTAACAGTTGCAGTTAAGGAGCTGTAGGCCTGTTTTCACAGGGAGTGGGTTTAACTTTAAGTTAAAGTGTTTCTTAAAATAAATCCATAACACTAAGCTTAATTAAAGGCCTAACATTCCTCTAAACAACTACCACCACATCCAGTTTAACTCAACACAAAAACTGACTGTGATGGAGACATTTTTGAGTTTGCAAGACTTTGTAAAAGTTCGGTGGCTGTGGCCAGTTGTAGACGTACAACCAGTGATGGCTTTCTGAAGGTTTTATGAAAATCCATTCAGTGGTTGTGAGATATTTTGCTTACAGACAGACAGAACTGACTCCAGCTGGTAACACCAACGTTTTGAAGGCAAGTTGCCTCAAAGTGGTCAGCCCTCGTGTGCTGGAGATGCACCGAATGTTTGCAACACTTCTGTAAACCTGGCAGAGCTTCAGACATTTTACAACTTGCACAGTTTCATTGGGCGTGGCGGCCATCTTTAATTAGGCTGGCTCCAAAAGTCAATCAGTTGTAGAAGTTCATCCAGTGATTAGTTTGCTTAAAATCTGACCAGAGATTATTTTACTAACAGACAAATGAACGCACAGACTTTATGTAAAGAGTATTATTTATTTCTGCAGGATTTTTAAGCCACCATCACTCACAGGCTTTAGAAAGACAAAGTAAAGCTGAGGTGAGCAGGCGCTGCAGTTTGATTCCCTCTGCCCTCCCACGTGTTTCCAGCTGAAGGAACACTCGGACCCACGCATGGACGGCAGGACAGAATGGATGTTCTGTCAGTGCGTACCTCGTGGAAAACTTTGGCAAACTGTCTGAGTGTGAGGTCAGAACAGGAAGGGCAGCTCTGTGCTGGAACAATAGCAGGGCTCAGTTCTTGCATAACGGCCTGCAGGACAGAGACCATGGTCCTGGAGCTTCTGGCAGAGCCTGAAGAGCTCCCTGGTCCAGCTGTCATCTGCTTGACCCAATGAATGCAACGACAGCTTGAGCTTTTTCTTTCTCAGCTAAGTTTAACACTGAACGTTGTCTTGTTGCTTTGTTTGTGTTTGTCTCCAGGAATCCTTCCAGCGGTCCTCTCCTTTGAGAACTTGGTCATATTCATGTGTTCGCCATCAAGACGGCACACGCCCGAGATGGGTGAAGTAAGTCCTGAACCTTTATGGTCCAACTTTAAACCCGTATCTCTCCACAGGGACGAGGACAGAACCGTTCAGCCGGACTCTTTGAGTTTTATAACCTTATTACCTGCACCCAGGACAAACTCAAACACTCGTTACTGAGAGACACGGTTCTGCTCACGATCTGTTTATCTGCTCCTGCAGGCCCGGCCCAGCTCAACAGCTGGACCGCCTGATAAGTGTGTGCGCAGAGTTCTGCAGCTTGTTTCAGATCTGTGCAAACTAAACTCCAGTGTGTGCACGTGCGAAACACCGTGCATCCCTTCAGTCCTCTGACTTAAGATGTCCGGGAGTGGCTCACAGTCCCAGAATAAGCTGCATGAACATCCCTATTGGACCAGACCTCTCATTACTGCAGCACTGACTCTATCTGTGTTTGTACATCGGTCTGTTAGCAAAATATCTCATGAACTGACTTGAAGCAAGCATTGGATCCACATCTACACCTGATTAACTTTTGGAGTTGGCTCCATTCATGCTGATGCTGCCAGCTCAGTTTAAAATAAACATTAAAATGACTCACTCGGTTTATTTTTTAGATTTTGACCAAAAAAACTGGTGTGGTAGTAGCTGAGACTGATCCCCAGCACATATTATGAGAGCTGACAGTTTTCACAAGATCTTTGTATAAAATGTTTGTATATCAAGCTATAAACTGTTAGGGTGCAAACAAACTAGGAGCAACTCGGGGGCAAAAATAAAGAGAACTTATTTGTTAACAAGAACTCAAAACAAAAGCTGATGAGGCGCAAAACTTACTAAACAACCATGAAGGAAACACAGCATGAAGGCTGGGGAGCACAATCCACCGACAGGGAGCAAACAAGGTGACAAGGAATTTAAAGGGACACAATGACACCTGGGGAGTAGAGCTGTCATTTCTAACCCGAACCCTGTACTGCCAGGAAGTGATCCATCACCCAAATGGACGTTCGTTCTGCTGCTGCACTCAGCTGACGCGCGCGGCCGATGACCCAAACAGGTGAGATCCCAAAGCAGACGCGTGTGTCAGAGCTGTCTGCGTGTGTCAGTAATGCAGAAGAATGCAGGCAGAAACAAGGTTTAAATGCTTTTGTATGGCCATGAAAGGACAAACACCCCCTCAGCTCCAAATCTTCTGCCCCGTTTAGTCAGCTGCGCATGCCCGACCGTTAATACCTAATTTTTATTCATTCAACCTTTATTTAGACAGATTAATCCCATTGAGCCTGGAGGACTCATTTACGAGAGACCTGATTTCAACAAAGAATGATGACAACAATGGACAATCATAAAAGAGGCATACAGATGTTTTTATTTTTTTATTTTTTACAAATTAAAATAAGATGGCCAAAAAAAGTAGCAAAAACAGCTAGATTCTAAGGCAAATGTAGAAAACTAAAAACAGGAACATGTCTGCATTGGTCCCTGCCAGGAGTCCAACAGATTCTTAAAGCCACTTAGAGAGGTCAAGGTCGAGAGCTTCAAATCTTTTTGTAAGGTATTCCAGGAAACAGGAGCGGAGTAGGAGAAGGCCCTTTTGCCAAGTTCAGTCCTCATTGAGGGAACACTGCAGATAATAATGTTCTGAGAGCGCACGCTGTAGCTGCACTCACGCAGAGACATGTAGGAGGAGATGTATGAAGGCAGCAGACCAAGAAGTTATTTAAAGATGGAAAAGTACCAGTGGGAGAGTCTGCGTGAAGTTAATGATGACCAGTTAACCAGTGAATACAGGGTGCAGTGGTGGGTACGATAATCACAGCCAGTTATGAATCTTAGTGCACCGTGATAGACAGCATCCAACATCTGCAGCATCCAACATCTGCAGGGTTCTTGTAGAAGCGTTCATGTAAATAATGTCACCGTAATCAATGGAGGGAAGGAAAGTCACAGATACAAGGCATTTCCTAGCATTCAGGGTTAGACAGGATCTGTTTCTGAAAAAGAAACCCAGTTTCACTTTCAGTTTCTTTACCAAGTTTTCCACATGGAGCTTAAAAGAGAGATGAGAGTCGACCAAGATACCCAAATATTTATAGGAATCAACAAACTCAATGGGTACACCATTTGAGGACAAAATCGGAGGAAGAACTGCTGGGACCGACTTCCTGTTTGAAAAAAGCATCCCTTTGGTTTTATCAGCATTTAGGACAAGTTTGAGATGGAACAAATCTGACTGGATGATGTAAAATGCAGATTGCATAAGCTGGAAAGCCTTAGCAACAGTTTTAGCTTGACAATAAACAACTGTGTCATCAGCATAGAAATGTATGGATGCGTCAAGGATGCTCTGACCTACATTATGTATGTAGATTGTAAAGAAGGTGGGTCGTAAGACTGAGCCTTGTGGTACACCATTATTGACTGTTAAGTAACTGGAGGAAGTACCATTTTGTTGAACACATTGCCTCCGGTCTGAAAGATAGTTAGAGAACCAACCAATGGTGTGATCTGAGAAACCAATTTCTGAGAGTTTATGACACAAGATGTTCTGATCCACAGTGTCAAAAGCTTTAGACAGGTCTAAGAAAAGTGCAGCACAATAATCCTTAGCATCCAGTGCTTCAACAACATCATTAAGAACCTTCAGTGATGCAGTGGTTGTGCTGTGTTGTTTCCTGAAACCAGATTGATGTGGAGGTAAGATGTTAAATGAGTCCAGGTCATTTTTGATTTGAGAGTTTATCAGTTTTTCTAGAACCTTGGCTAAAATGCAGAGTTTAGAGATTGGTCCATAGTTGTTCAGTGAGGTGGGGTCTCCTCCCTTCAGCAAAGGAAGAACAAAGGCTGTTTTCTAAGTGTCTGGGATGGAGTTTTGTCTTATGGAGAGATTGAAGATGTGGGTCACAGGGACTGTGATGATATGAGCAGCCAGCCTTAAGAAATAAGGTGGAAGTTCATCAGGACCTGCAGATTTTTTAGGGTCAAGGTCTTTTAACAGTTTATTGACCTCACTGACTGAGAATGGAGAAAAAGAGAAGGTGTGATTAACTGAGGATTGACTTGTAGGAGGGATTTGATTTGTAGAAGTTTGGTTATTAAGTGAAGTGGCTGATTTTTTGTTAGTAACTGTGTCAAATAAAGAACTAGAAGCAACAAAATGTTTGTTGAAACAGTTCAGGATCTCGTGCTTATTTGACAAAGGAACAGAGTTAACGAGAAGTTGTGATGGGAGGTCAGATGATTGGGGGGTGCCTGAGAGAGATTTGATGGTTTTCCAGAATCTGTTAGGGTCATTTAGATTTTTGGAGGTCTGAGATAAGAAATAGTTGTGTTTTGCTGCTTTGACAGCAGTTGTGCATTTATTCCTCATCTGTCGAAAACTCAACCAATCAGTGTCTGAGTCAGATTTTCTCGCTGCAGCCCAAAGATGATCTCTCCTGTGCAGGAGGTCAGCTAGCTCTGGAGTAAACCAGGGGCTGTCTCGTCCCTTTATTCTGAACTGACGAAAAGGAGCATGTAAGTTCAGGAAATAAATGAAATTATTATGGAAATAGTTCCAAGCGGAGTTCACGTCATCAGTTAACAGAATATGATGCCAGTCAAAGTGAGATATCTAAAAAAGTTAAATCTTGTTTTGTTTTTTGAATGTACAGAGAACCAAACAAAAAAATTGTAGAAATGTTTCGTCTTTCATCCGAAAGACTTCTTCAGTCTGAGGAGCTGTTTTCAGCTCAGTCTCTTAAATAGCACCTTCTCAGAGTGGATCAACCAGTTTGCTGCTGACAACCAAAACCAGCTGATCACATGATCAAGAAGGACCATCAGCCTAACAATGGATCATTATCACCCTGACGGCTGCAGGTGAGAGTGGGAGGAGCCTGCTGACTGCAGCAGGAGAGAAACACTGAACAGATGACGAGTAACACACAAAAGATCTCAAAACAAACACAGAGGGAATGAAAAGAAACTAAATAATTAACAGAAAACACACATTATGACATGAAGGAGTTGGAGTAAATTGTCTGTTAGCAATCCAAAAATTTTCAGTCAGGTCATCGGACAGTTTCTTTTTTTGTGTGCTGAAACATTTCACCTTCCATCCAGAAGGCTTCATCACACGAGCTTTGTTGATGTCTGTTAGCAAAATATCTCATTAACCACTGGACCACCTTTAATCAAACTTTTAGAAATAATCATTGAATGACCCTCTAAAACTCTTGAGCTTTCAGGGCCAGCCCAAGACAAGATGGCTGCCACAGCAGAGTGATTGTAGAAAGCACAAAGATGAAATCAGTCAGTCCCAGATCTGTGGTAGTAGCTGAGAGTCTTTTGGTTGTGCGTGATGTGTCATGACACGAGACTGATCATACATTTTTCATCTAAACGTTCGTGAATATTCAGTGGACGATCAAACTGTCTGAAAGCAGCGGGTGACATGCAGTCATTGAAGGAACATGTGCCAGGTGAGTTTTATCTTGTCCCTGGTGTCACTTTGAGATAAAGGTTATTTATTACACACCTGCACACATTTACAACTCAAATACATCATGGATCAATTCTTCACTGATAATGAGCCTGGAAGGCTCCTCTCTCTCTCTCTCCCTCCCTCTCTCTCTGTCTCTCTCTCCCTCCTTCTCTGACTCTCTGTCTCTCTCTCTCTCTCTGTCTCTCTCTTCCCCTCTCTCTCTCTTCCTCTCTCTCTCTCTCTCTCTCTCTGTCTCTCTCTCCCTCCTTCTCTGTCTCTCTCTCTCTCTTCCTCTCTCTCTCTCTCTCTCTGTCTCTCTCTCCCTCCTTCTCTGACTCTCTGTCTCTCTCTCTCTCTCTCTCTCTGTCTCTCTCTCCCTCCTTCTCTGACTCTCTCTCTCTCTCTCTCGCTCTGCCTTTGATCTAGTTCTTGGTGCGCGCGCGTGCACGCAGCTCGGCTCCACAGTGCGCCTGTGCCGCGCGGGGCAGGCAGCATTCCTTGGCAGCAGCTTCCTCTCAGACTCAGAGCTCTGAGGTGTGGAGGTTTGTGGATGTGGACTCTCGGTTGAGCTCGTGCGGACACGATGCGCACTTTGGCGTGGGGAGGAAGAACTGTAGGAACATTGCGTGGACATGCCGAGCACGCGCGCAGATCCTCCGACTGGGAAACTTGTTGGTCGGTTGTTTTCATGTGAGACAAGATGCATCTGTTCCGGAGCCACAACTACCAAGTGTTCCCGCACCGCCACGCAGTGCACACGCAGACCGTGCGGGGCATCAGCTGGGTAGGCTCTGCTGCCTTTCAACAGTTCTCACGGTGAACTTTAGTCTTTAAAAAAGAAACGAACAGGTGATGATGGTTCAGTTGAAGCTGCACAAACTGAATCTGCTTCGAGATATTTCAGGACCTGGAGACTCAAACATCCGAGTCTTTGAGTCTGCGAGTCACAAGTCCTGAAACAAGTCTGCGAGTCTGAGACAAAAAACATGTAAGATAGACTTCAATCTGAGGGGATGTCGCTTTATTTTAAAGTGTGGATTATTAATCTGAACTCAGATTGTTCAAAATGTTCAAGTATTTTTAGTTACTTTCTATTTTTCTGAAAAAACATGAATCTTAAGAAGCATAATAATTTGCAATAAACATTTGTCCAAGGAAATCTGGGATCATTGGCAGCCCATTATTATCAGTTTTACATTAAATTAAACAACATTCTTTTTGTCTGTTTTCACACTGTGCAGCTTTGAAACACTAAAATAATCAAATAAAAGTTATGCATTAGAAAGTGCAGCTTGAGGAGGAATAACATAGCATGACCTTTGACCTTTGGTAGCAGTGTAGTTCACACTGTGGACAAAATAAACAACAAAACCTGAAATAAATTTCTACTTAGCAAAATATTTTGTCCAAACAGGTGAGAAGACCTCGCAGCTCAGACGGACTTTAGAAACATTATTCAAGGTTTAAACGGATCAGAGAACTTCATATGTTTTAATTTGATGCTTTTGGAGATGATTTGAGATCACTCATGATGATGTCACCCACTCTTAACTTTTCATCTGTACTCTCCACATTTGTTGCCAACTCTTCTTCCTGTTTTAGTTCATAAACAAATTATACGTCAAGCGTTTCCACCTCTGTCAGCCAGATGTTTCTCTCTGCTGTATGACTTGTAGTTTTCTCTCAAACCTCCTCGGGATGCATAGAACACACACACACGTTTCACAGACTTCAAAACAATATTCACCTCAAAATATTGTCTTCAGAACTGAAAGTAAATATTTATATTAACTTATAATATCTACATAAAACACTACTGAAATGTGAAAATGCACATTCATAAATGTCAGCCTCTTCTGTCGATCACAATTAAATAATTTTAAAACTTTTACTTTTATCACACTGACTGTCTGAGGCTGTGCTGTCAGGGAGTGACAGGTGTGCGGTTACCATGGCGACCCTAATCAGCCACTGACAGCAGTTTAAAAAAATCTTTTATCTTGAATTTCTTTACACTTCTTATACATCAAATGTATTTTTTTTTAGTATCTCTTAGAAAATTACAAAGTTGATGTTGGAATTTTAAACAGTAGCCTTCAAAATTTCTGTGGAAACTTTTTAGTATTTTCAATGTTTTTTAGGCACATTCTCAAAATTCTACCGTCAGTACTCTTTTATTCGTCTGGTACTTTAACCTGAATGATGTGAAGCTGAGTGACGAGTTATTTTTTTGAATAGATTGAAAGCATGAAGTGAAAATACTCCTGAGTTGTGAGGCAGATCAGACCATTAGTACCATGATGTGGGTTAGAGTTGGTCTACTGCTGGAGTGTTAAACATAATTGAAGTGTGTTGTTCTGGTCATGTTCATGTGTTTTGTCTCAGCTCAGGGTTTAGTTGAGATGGAGGTCTACAGCCTGGCTAGTTTCCACTGCCTCTCAGACGACATGTGCTCCAAACCAGAACTACAGCATCGAAGCAGCTTCAGAGCAGGACACAGGAAGGCAACAAAGCTCAGAGTTTTCTCCTTAAACTCAGGTTATTAATAGCGTATTGTTCATTGTTCACCTTCCCTGCAGCTCCACCGCTCCGTTTACAGAGGGGTGTGGAGAAGAATGCACAAAGTGGAGGTCTTTGTTTTCAGGTCGCAGGAAGACAAGGAGCAGGCTCCGAAACCACCGCTTCTAAATTTACTTGATGTCTTTTAGTATCAGCGAGCCAAAGACAACTGCAGGTCTCCAGACTTTATCCTTGTTTTGTATTTACCTGCAAACTTTTGTTGCATTACATTATCAGTGACTTCTTCTTTCATCTTTTCCCTCTTCAGGGGTCTCCACAACAAGTCATCCTCCTCCATCTCTGTCCTCTGCATCCTCTGTCCTCACTCCAACTACCTTCATGTCCTCTCTAACTGCATCCATATGCCTTCTGTTTGTCTTGTTTCTGGAAGCTGCATTTCTAACGTCCTTCTACCAATATACCCACTGTCCCTCCTCTGGACCTGTCCAAGCCACTGTCCCTTCTCTGGACATGCCCAAACTATCTCAGTCTGGTCTCTAACTTTATCTCCCAGTTGTTCAACCTGTGCTGTACCTCTGATGATCTCATTCCTAATCTTATCCATTCTTGTCACTCCTAAGGAGAACCTCAACATCTTCATTTCTGCCACTTCCAGTTCTGTCTCCTGTCTTTTTGTCCATGTCTCTGTCTCCAGACCATACAACATAGCTGGTCTCACCACTGTCTTGTAAACTTTTCCTTTGACCTTTGCTGACACCCTTTTCTCACAAATCACTCCTGAAACTTTTCTCCATCCACTCCATCCTGCCTGGACTCTCTTCTTCACCTCTTTACCACACTCCCCATTTTCCTGGACAGTGGACCCCAAGTACTTGAAGTCCTGCACCTTTGTGACCTCTGCTCCTTGTAGCCTCACTGTTCCACCTTCTCCCTCTCATTCACACATGGACTCTGTCTTACTATGTCTGACTTTCATTCCTCTTCTTTCAAGTGCATACCTCCACCTCTCCAAGTTCTCTTCCACCCGTTCCCTGTTCTCACCACAGATCACAATGTAATCTGCAAACATTGTAGTCCATGTTGATTCCTGCCTGACCTCATCTGTTAGTCAAGAAGGGGCTCAGAGTCGATCCTTGATGCAATCCCACCTCCACCTTGAAGCTATCTGTCACTCCTACAGCACATCTCACCACTGTCCTGCTGTCCTCATAATGTCCTGCTGTCCTCATAATGTCCTGTACCAGTCTAACATACTTTTCTGCCACTCCAGATTTCCTCATACAATGCCACACCTCCTCCCTCAGCACTCTGTCATGTGCTTTTTCTAAATCCACAAAAAACACAGTGGAGTTCTTTCTGACCCTCTCTGTACTTCTCCATCATCATCCTCAAAGCAAAGAAGGCACATGTGCTGATCTTTCTTGAGATGAAACCAAACTGCTGCTCACAAATAGTCACTTCTCATCTAAGTGTAGCTTCCACGACTCTCTCCCAGATCTTCATTGTGTGACTCATCAACTTGATTTTTCTGTAATTGCTACAACTCTGTACATCACCCTTGTTCTTAAAAATGGACACCAGCACACTTCTTCTCCATTCCTCAGGAATTTTCTCACCCTCAAATATGCCATTGAATATTTGAGTTAAAAACCTCACTGCCATCTCTTCAAGACATTTCCAAACCTCCACTGGTCTTCAGGTCCTACTGCCTTCCCCTTCTTCATTCTTTTCAGAGCTTTTCGGACTTCACCCTCACTAATCTCTCTCACTTCCTGGTCCATAGTTTCTATGACCTCTACTCTTCTTGCTCTTTCATTTCTCTCACATTAGCAGTGACTAATAGGACCTTTTTCAGTTTGATGCCTGACACCTTTTGTTTGTGCCTATTTAGGTCACTGAACAATAAATTACTTAACCTCCACACACACATACCAGGAACTAGTTTTTCAAGATTACATTATTGAAACATTTAACCCTCCGATGAACTTTAAATCATAATCAAGGCCTAGCAGTCCTTGAAGGAATGCAGATCGCCCATCACCTTCATGCCAGTTTAAAACTAAAATGATTTTTTTGTTAAAATAGTCAAAAGATTTGGTCAAACCTCATAAATATGATTGCGTGCAGTTACATCTAGAGCTCAAATTATATTATTACAATGACACTTAGTGACCATCACAAGTGTCTGTGTTAAAACTAAAGTTGGCTAATGTCAAGTAGCTGCGGCGGCCATCTTGAATTGGGTTAACTCCTTATGTTAATCAGGTGTAGATGTGCAGCTTCATTAAAATAAATCCAGGATTTTATGAGATACAGTAGTCCTTCACTACTTTGCAGTTCGTTTAGCGCAGACTTGCTCTATAGCAGTTTTTCAAAATAAGATTGGACATTACACACATCTGGGCAGCACGGTGGTGCAACTGGTAGAGCTGCTGCCTCTCAGCGAGCAGGTCCCTGGTTCAAACCCTGGTCCAGGGGCCTTTCTGGGTGGAGTTTGCATGTTCTCTCTGTGCATGCGTGGGTTTTCTCCGGGTGCTCCAGTTTCCTCCCACAGACCAAAAACATGCATGTTAGGCTGATTGGTAACTCTAAATTGTCCCTAGGTGTGAGTGAGAGAGAGAATGGTTGTTTGTCTCGTTTGTCTCTATGTGTCCCTGTGATGGACTGGAGACCTGTCCAGGGTGTACCCCGCCCCTCGCACAGTGATTGCTGGACATGGGCACCGGCGACCCCCGTGACCCAAAATGGAATAAGCGGGTAAAGAAAATGGATGGATGGGTGGATTACACACAACTGACTGATTGATGGATGAGCTGCATGATTGGCATGGAATTTTTATTTAAAATAAATTATTTAAAATTATTTAGCACCAGCTGCACTTTTGTGCAGCCCAGAGCTGCAGAAAAAGCTTCCTCCTCCACTTTTGTGCAACCCACACTGCAGGATAAGATTCCTAATGCAGCTGATCAGCTGGTTTCCATGTAGGGTGGAGAAGTGGGCGTGGCCAAGAGCACTTGCAGGTGGCAAAGAGCAGAGGAGGCAGGGAGCTGAAATCATGACATTCTGTGCTCTTGTAGGTTTAGTTTATTTTTCCTTGCTGAGAGCTGTCATGTGTCTCTGTTGATCCCTGCATGTCACCAGTAAGTCCAGTTCATTACTCCTGAGGTTTAATAAGTGCAGCAGCGGTCCTCCTGTCGCGCTCACTCCTTCATACCAGCACTGAGACACTGACACAACACAGAACTGAATACATGGGGCCGAGATGGTGTAGAGGCAGGGCAGCCGGCTTGGGACCCGAGAATCCCAGGTTCGATCCCCAGTCACTGCACATCACGTGGCGTCTCTGGGCAGCACGTCTAATTCCCAAAAATGTCCCCCGGGCGCTTTCAATAGCTGCCCACTGCACCACCTGGTGGTGGATGGGTTAAATGCAGAGACTAATTTCGCCATTGTATGGAAACATACAGTGCTGACATTGTGATGACATTATTATTATTATTATTATACCTCACATATGATCAAGAGGCTTCAGGCTCTTTCTTACCACAGACCTGGAAGAACACTTGTTCGTCCACATATTTTGCTCTCTTCTGATTTAAATAGATTCTTTTGTTTGAATCAACGCTGATTAAAACATGTTCAATGCATGAGTGGCTCAGTCTAAAACCCTTTAATCACAAAAGCTTAACCAGGCAACATTCTGTTCTTTTTTTAAATATGCTCCCCCATTCAAGAGAGAAATATGACATTTTCCATGAATACGTTATAATAATCTGCTGTTCAGAGCAACAACATGTGATGTAGCTGCACTGCAGGCTAAAGAAACATGCCACAAAGTCTGCAGGAGACGCAGGGACACAGATGTTTATCAGCGATAAAGACATCACAACTTCCTGATCCACACAGTCAGCTACGCTGTGTGTCTGTGTGCAACGTGAATCTGTTGTACATTTATCCTTTTTTGTCTTTTTTATGTTATTCACTCAAACAAACAGGAAACAAACTGAAAGTGTTGCTACAACAAAAGTCTGTGGTAACCACAGTTCCCTGAAGAAATTTAAAGAGTGTGATGCTCATTATGGTCACCATGGTAACCACACACCTGTTACTGTCACTCCTTGACAGAGTTCTTACAAAGATAGGCAGAAATGCAGAGTAGATTGTAATCCTTAAAAAATAGTGAGTGAGAGGAAACTACAAGTTTTATTGAAACCATTCCTAACCTGAAGGTGACAGAAGTGTCTAGTCATCATAAATGTCAGGTTTTATGTGTCTACAGTGGATATTGAAGAAAATATGACTAGATTAGACCTTCTTGTTTGAACCAAAAAAAAGTCTGAGCTTTAAATTCGAATGACATCTTACTGACTAGTCAAAAGCTTTTATGAGGGAGTCTCCGTAATGCTTTGCTTCTTACACAGTTTCCAGTGGGTTTTATACTTTACACGTGTGTAAAAGAAACTTTCTAAGATGGCAATGATCGCTTCTTCAGAGCCTGCTTCAGACCATTTGAGACCACGCTACCACTCACTTGAGCATTAGAGGGGCAGGGGTTGAGTCGACTAGTCGATTCTACGGTATCTCACAAGGTTTTTTAATTTCGCGTTGACTAGTCACAGTAACGTGACTGTGTCACATGTCATGCCACTGTCCGGCGCTCATCACCGCACCCCTGTTTTTATTTTACTTAATCCACTAAATAAAATAAAAACGGGGGCGTACCACCGCCATTGGAGAATCCACCAGCGCCACGGTGGTTTATTTTATTTAGTGGAATAAATGGTAAATGGTAAATGGACTGTACTTATATAGCTCCTTTCTATCTTATTTCAAGATACTCAAAGCACTTTACACAACAACCTGTGTCCTCATTTACTCATTCATACAGCACTCTACTAGATCTCTACAAAAATAATTAAACAAATCATTCTAAAGAGACTAATCAGAGCTTTATCACATTCATACACTGATGGGACACACATCAGAGGCAACGAGGGGTTCAGTGTCTTGCCCAGGGACACTTCAGCATGTGACTGCCGGTGGATTTGAACCCCCAACTCTCGCATTGGAGGACGACTGCTCTAACCACTCAGCCACAGCCGCCCCTATAAAATATAATATAATATAATATATAAAATATAATATATATATTAAATTAAATAAAACTAACTTTTGTAGCTTAATAATAGTTTTGGTTTTTCTGTGACTTATTTGCAGTATGATAAATGGTAGGAGCATAAATATATGCTCCGGATGTTTTGTTGTTCTTTTATTTGTAAATACTAAATTACTTTTTGTGAATATGATATGGCGTCTTGAGTTCCAACGACGTCACATCGACTAGTCGACTCAACTTTAATCATGTTGGAGTCGACTTTGAAAAATATGTAGTCGTTCAACCCCTGGTGCAGTTCTTTCCTTTGCTTAAGTTTTGATGTTGTTAAAAAAAATTATGAGTTGACTTTTCTCTTGAAATAGTCACAAAGTCACTGAATGCATCCCCACCCGTCTAAAACCCATGTGAATTTTGCTTGGGCGTCTTTACAAGCCGTGCACACAAATATAAGCTGCTATAAAAGTGAAACACGGCTACAGAATGGTCAGCTGGTTGCAAACACTCTGAGTTCAGTGAGACAGCGACAGAACATTCACATCATTTCTTACAGTTTTAAGTGTTTTTTTTTATTTAATCCATTCTTCTAACAGTTGCAGCTCAGTGAGATACCCCAGCTCTAAGTAACTGTGACATCATCACCTTCTGAGTTGACCATGTCGTCATCAAATCTTTAAGAATCAAAATGGTTGTGTAAAAACCATAAAGATAACAAAATGTCAGTGCAGTCATGTAAAGTCCAACTAGCTGTGACACTTTCAAACTTTAAACCCATTTTAACTACTGTTAGTTATGATACAGAGCTCAAAAACAAGTATTTTTATTTACTTGCCAGTTTCTCTAGACATTTTCTACAGATTTTTGCTAATTTGATGTACTGCTTCCAAAAGTCATCATTCCACTCTGAGCTGCATGTCTTGATGTGTAACATTGTACTTTTTATACAGAACCAGGAGAAGCAGAGGATGAAAAATTGCAACAGAAACAAAATATTAATGGTGGCAATTGTAACAATATGCTTCACTGCACTGACATTGATAATAACAGCCCCGTGAGTGGCTTTTATAGACGTATGAATTAGATTTACTGAAACCATCACCGTGGGAATGCTGCAGCAATAACAAGATGCTCATAAAAACATAAAACACAAGTAAAGAGGAAGTCTTTTAGGCCAAAGTGCAGCCATGGTCTTGTTACAAACAAGATTGTAGATTGTGACTCATGCAGGTGCTTTTTTTAATTATTTTTTTTAGAACAATATGTGTGTTGGAGAACTTGGAGAGGTGGAGGTATGCACTTGAAAGAAGAAGAATGAAAGTCAGTCGTAGTAAGACAGAGTACGTGTGTGAATGAGAGGGAGGAGGTGGAACAGTGAGGCTACAAGGAGCAGAGGACATAAAGGTGCAGGACTTCAAGTACTTGGAGTCCACTGTCCAGGAAAAGGGGAGTGTGGTAAAGAGGTGAAGAAGAGAGTCCAGGCAGGATGGAGTGGATGGAGAAAAGTTTCTGGTGTGATTTGTGACAAAAGGTGTCAGCAAAGGTCAAAGGAAAAGTTTACAAGACAGTGGTGAGAGCAGCTATGTTGTATGGTCTGGAGACAGAGACATGGACAAAAAGACAAGAGAAAGAACTGGAAGTGGCAGAAATGAAGATGTTGAGGTTCTCCTTAGGAGTGACAAGGATGGATAAGATTAGGAATGAGATCATCAGAGGTACAGCACAGGTTGAACAACTGGGAGATAAAGTTAGAGAGACCAGACTGAGATGGTTTGGACATGTCCAGAGGAGGGACAATGGTTTGGACATGTCCAGAGGAAGGACAGTGGCTTGGACATGTCTAGAGGAGGGACAGTGGATGTCTAGAGGAGGGACAGTGGTTTGGACATGTCCAGAGGAGGGACAGTGGTTTGGACATGTCCAGAGGAGGGACAGTGGTTTGGACATGTCCAGAGGAAGGACAGTGGCTTGGACATGTCCAGAGGA
>NC_056508.1:14298802-14307549 GCF_014905685.2 Nematolebias whitei
TTGGACATGTCCAGAGGAAGGACAGTGGCTTGGACATGTCCAGAGGAAGGACAGTGGCTTGGGCATGTCCAGAGGAGGGACAGTGGGTATATTGGTAGAAAGATGTTAGAAATGCAGCTGCCAGGAACAAGACAAAGAGGAGACGTATGGATGCAGTTAGAGAGGACATGAAGGTAGTTGGAGTGAGGATAGAGTGAGGTGGAGGAGGATGACTCGTTGTGGCGACCCCTGAAGAGGGAAACGCCGATAGAAGAAGAAGAAGAAGAATGTGTTTTAAAAAGCTTATTTCATAAGAAAGGACTTTCCTCTTCCTAAAGCAAATGTGAAGCAGGCTATGTGTTCTTTACTCTGAGCTCTTTCCACCCACTTGGTTGCACACACTTGACTCCTGCCCACTCCATGATGGAGACAATGACAACACAGGTTAGATAATGTTCTGATAATGTGTTTCTGTTCACCCTCATCATTGCCTCGGTCAGACCAGTTCTGTTGTGTCTGTTTATTTGGTGGAACCGTGCTAAGATTGTCATCAACAACCAGTTCAACTGGTTTTAGCAGAAGAATGATGCAAAACCATTTCTTTGGGTTGCATGTCTGAAGTTTGTATTGATAAAATCAGGAGAAGTGGCTCAGTAATAATGAAGTATTTTGTTCTGTTTTTATCTAGACTCCACTGCCGGAGGCTCTGGATTCTAAGGACACCATGAAGCAGGTGTGTACGCAAGACAGAACCCCCCCCCCCCCCCCCCCTAGATGCCACAAACTGTTCATGTTGGTAATGCAGAACAGAGGGACAGACAGTATCGGGGGAGATATGTGATATTTTAGCTATTTGAACCTTAAGGTAACATTCAAAATATAATTTTAAGAAAACAGTTATGGACAGTGAATATCTTACCTGCTGTGGATAACATGTTTAAATTACCTCAATGTGGATTTCACCCTGAACGAAGTAAAAGCTATTTCATAGACTTTTACATTATCAGTTTTGAATAATACATGAAATTTTGTTTTGTATTTTTCTGCAACAGCAGCAGCTAGCTGTAGCACCACTGATGCAACCTGCAGCACCTTCTGTAGGACTGTCATAAATATTCTGCTGAACCGACTGTTTAATGTGAAAATGTTGCCAGTGTAAAGATTTATGAAATAATAATCCTGTGAGAAGTTTTGGACTAGCAGTTAGCTTGTCGAAATGAATTATAGATGCAGAGAGAAGCCAACGTGGATACTGATGCAGAGGACTTCAGTGAAACTCTCATTTTTAATGTAAAATGGTGTGTGCTGGTGTGGCAGCAAAACGAGCCATGAGATGAATGAAACAGGAGCGATTAGTAATAAACTGCTTAAAAATATCAATTTCAAACTAAGAAATCAAACTTAAAAAAAGGTTATCCTGGCCTATATCAACTTGATGTAGTTTGAAAGTGTTTATTCTTTATATATATTGGTTGATATATTGATTAATTGGTTGACATATTGATTAATTGGTTGATATATCAGTTGATATATTGATATTTTGGTTGATTTTTTTTTTTTTTTTTTTCATTTAGCCTTTATTTATCCAGGTTAGTCTCTTTGAGCCACGAGAACTCATTTTCAAGAGAGACCTGTTTAGGGAGCACATGGTGGGGGTTAAGGGCCTTGCTCATGGGCCCAGAGTGGGGCGAATGAGGGTGGGGGCAAGTGTGGGTGTTTCACCTACCCCACCCACAATTTTGATGTTGTCGGGGCCGGGGCGTGAACCGGCGATCTTCGGATCACAAGCCCACCTCTCTAACCTCTGCGCCACCACTCCCCATATATTGATATATTGGTTGATATATTGACATATTGGTTGATATATTGATATATTGGTTGATATATTAATATATTGATTTGCAACTCTGAAATGTGGGTATGCACACTATTTTTAATCTACATATATACTAAATGTTTTTTCTCACAGTTTTTGAATTAAAGACACATTGACCATTGAAATGAGAAAAGAACTGTGTTTCATATGATTTTGGACCAGCCTCCATGTCATTACAATGAGTACCTTTAGCAAATGTGAGGCAGCTCCATGACGAGCTGGAGCAAGAAGAACGGGCTGACAAGGGGAGCTGAGGAAAATAATGCCAAAAGACAAAGAAAACGATAAACAAAGAATTTAAAAGAAGAAACTTGACTGAATTACTATCAATAGACAAGAATAAAGTCAAACTAAAAATAAAAAATACAATATTATGACACAGTTTCTCCAAACTCAGGTTGGTCATAAAGCTATCTACAACAGGTGACATAATATTTGTTTAAAACTTTTCCACAGTACATCACTCCAGAATATCTGAATTATTTATTTAAACTGTCAAACTAGTTTGAACTGTTTTAATGTAATCTGAAATAAATATTATTGAAGCAACAGTGTGACAAAGAGGTGAAGAAGAGAGTCCAGGCAGGATGGAGTGGATGGAGAAAAGTTTCAGGAGTGATTTGTGACTAAAGGGTGTCAGTAAAGATCAAAGGAAAAGGTTACAAGACAGTGGAGAGACCAGCTATGTTGTATGGTCTGGAGACAGAGACATGGACAAAAAGACAGGAGACAGAACTGGAAGTGACAGAAATGAAGATGTTGAGGTTCTCCTTAGGAGTGACAAGGATGGATAAGATTAGGAATGAGATCATCAGAGGTACAGCACAGATTGAACAACTGGGAGATAAAGTTAGAGAGACCAGACTGAGATGGTTTGGACATGTCCAGAGGAGGGACAGTGGTTTGGACATGTCCAGAGGAGGGACAGTGGGTATATTGGTAGAAGGATGTTAAAAATGCAGCTCCCAGGAACAAGACAAGGAGACAATATATGGATGCAGTTAGAGAGGACATGGAGGTAGTTGGAGTGAGGACAGAGGATGCAGAGGACAGAGATGGAGGAGGATGACTCGCTGTGGAAACCACTGAAGAGGGAAAAGCTGAAAGAAGCAACAGTATATGGTTAAAACTCGTTAATTGTGACTTTGTGGGGAAAAGAGATTAAGAAAGTCAATGATTCTGTGAATGTCCCCACCTCTCAGTGACAGCGCAGCGTCTTTGAAGTCTTGTGTCTCTGGTGTCTCTGAGCTTCTCTGACCTCTGCCATCATGCAGACTTGCAGCGCTTGCATCCTCTCAAACTGCTGAACGTGTTCTTTTGTTGTTCTAATATCCTGCACTACCGCTCAAGCGAGTCTTAAAAACACATTCCTGCTGTGCAGGAGTTTAAAAGGACACTTTAAAGTCCACACCTAGCTGACCCCTCCACCTCCGTCTGAGAAGTACCTCACCCGGTCCAGACCCCCGAGCTGTGTTATTGCAGCTCGCTTCAGTGGGATGCCAGGGAGAGAGCCTTTAAAAACACTGATAAGATGGTTTCACATGAGCTGACTCCTGGTTAGGTCCTGTAGTGGTCCCTTTGGCTGGTGATGGAGGGTTCATCTGTTAACTCCAAACAATCCAAGATGTTCTGTTTTTCTGTTCTCCTGGTGCACTGAGGGTGATAGAAGAGCTCATGACAAGAGGTCAGTGTTGCTTTGTCTGGTTGCTCAGCACCACTTCTAAAATGCACCTATTAACTCATCCTAACTCCGGATAAAACAAATGTTTTAATAAGCTAATCAGACTGTTTTAAACACAGAACTTTCCCTACATCTCTCAAAAGTCCTGTTCTGGGTAAAAAGGCTTAAGTGTCTAAAAATGTATTATCCAAGACCTGAAATGTACATTTTTGACATAATGATGAATTTGCCTTCCGGAGCATGGTTCTGTAAGTTCTCACAAAGCTAGATGAGGGGAAAGTTGGTCCGTGGTGCCTGACAACTCACAGGCTGCTCACACAGAACGTCCCACTGAGGTCACAGAGAGTGGGTCTCACCCACAGAGACTGTGAGGCTGCACTCATCATCCATCCACCCAGCAAGACTCTTTAAAACTCCTGGTTCGGCTAAGAAAACATGGACGTCATTGAGGACAAATGATGGGAAAGACCTGCAGAAGCATTCCTTGAATGAACAAATCACATCTGTAGTGACAGAACTTTAGGCTAAGATCGTCTTTTTGATCAGAAATTACAGTTTTAGTCATTTTGGTCCAACTTTGAAAGTAAGGTTCTGTGATATGCAGCATGTTATGGGATCTGTCAGTGACTTCAGTTTGTGTTGAGAATATACCACATCGGATTTTAGCTCAACTTCTGTAAAATCCTATGAGTTAAGTCATTTTTGTGCTGGCTGATGTTGATTAGCTGGAGCAGCGGTGTTGAATAGAATTGACTCTAAAAGTTGTCCCGTGGTAGATGTAGTGCTTATCATACTTTCCGCCGTAAATGTCCCACCACCGTATAAAACTCCTCTTTTATGCGTCACCGCTGACAACCCGGAAATGTGGGCCGGTGTTGTGCCAAAAACTGATTGGCTGCCAAATGGAGGCCGCAGGAGCGTGCACAGAAGGACTTTAACAAGAATTTAACAAGATTAACATTTAAAAACAATTATTTGTTTGCTCGAAATTATAGCAAAGGTGTGTCTCAGTTGAACTTCTCTGTAATAAATGCTCTTCAATGGTCAAATCAGCTGCATTTCTCCTGGGCGGTGCGGTGAAATGCAGCAGATTTGATGTTTGCTCCAGGAGTTCCAAAGCGAGACGAAGGTGGTTTTGTATGGCAAGCCAAGTGTCTCATTAATAGCCGCTTTTACCTATTAATGAGACACTTGGCTTGCCATACTAGTCAAGGGCCCTCTAGTGGCTGAAAATGGTAGTGTTTAATATTTTCCATATTAGAATGAATGAAATCATCAGATCTCAGCCAAAAGCTGGTTATAAATATGAGGGGAAAATATAAATACATTGCTTAGCTGTATAAATTGCAGGCATGATAATTTATGCAAAAAAACTGTGTCTTATACAGCAAAAATTATGGTACTCTGACTCATTTAGAACCACAGAAAAATAGCTTCTTGTTTGTAGAATTGACTGAGTTATAGCTAAGCTGCATTAATATCCATCCAGTGGTTTATGAGATATTTTGCTAATAACAGGTATACAGAGTTTAATCCAAACGGTTGGATGATAAAATCTAAGACGAAGATCCCGATATGTTTGTGTTCATGTGTTAGGGATCAGTCTCAGCAACTACCACACCCTATTTTAGATCAATATCTATAAAACTGACTGGACTTTTGTGTTTTTAAAGTCAGTTGGCTGTGGCAGCCATCTTGAATCAGGCCAGCTCCAAATGTTAATCAGTTGTAGAGGTACATCTGATTAATTTCTCCTAGATTCAATAAAATAAAACACACACACACGTACACGTGTATGTGTGGACTACCTACATTAGAAAACAAGCAGCAGTGTGAATCCTTGTAAAATATTTTCTTAAACAAATATCCGCACCTACGTCTACATGATTGTTGAGTTTGACAGCCAGAAGTGATCCTCTCAGTGACTTATGGCTTCAGCAGTTGTTTATCTTAGGACTTACGTAGGTAATGGAAAATCACCTCATCAAGAAAATAAGTTTAAGCGCTGACATACATGAGAAAATGACTCTAGGAGTCCCCGTGGGAAAACAGGAGGACTCCACAGAGCCAGACTGCAGGGGCAGGCTGGAGCTGCCTCACCCCCAGTATCTTTGTTGATGTTGGGTCTGGGAAGGAGCCAGTGTGAGGCTGCTGCTGAGTAAAGTATGCTCTGTGGTGCCACTCTCAGTAAGTTATCATCGTTTGGGTTAAAATTAATAGCTTCATGTGAATTTCTCTGTCCGACTCAGGGGTCTTCAACCTGCGGCTCTGGAGCCACATGTGGCTCTTTGGTTCCTCCACAGCGTCTCTTTCAAACTTTGACCAAAACTAACAAAACTGAATTTTGTTGGTTGTTATACAAACAACAAAACAAAAAAGGACTAGTTTGAGGAGTTTTCCTCTAATTTATTTAGCCAATATGTGAAACAAGGAGTAAAACATACTCACTTTAACTTTGTGCTTTATTTCTATACTTAATACATTTTTTCGCAATTAAAAAAATTACATAGGACTGCATAGTTCATAGTTTTTTATTAATTAAAAAAAAATCTACCCCCCTCTCTTGACAAATATCTGGTATTTTCATTTGTCTTAAATTGTAAAAACATCAATAAATGTTAAAAATCGTTAGATATTTTTAGCTGTATAATGTCACCCCTAGTGGTCACACAAAGCTCCCCCCAACAAACCTAAAGTGGCCCATGGGCCACCAGTTGATGATCACAGTTGTAGCAGGTTGTTGCTTCTCTGAGAACTTTTAATTTAGTGAATGAAGGTGTAGAAATGGCTCTTTTGATCGTAAAGGTTGCAGAGCCCTGTTCCAACTGAATGAGGAATGGTTGTGTTTGCATCACTGAGGCTGAGGTCAGTAGGTGGTTTACATCCTGCAGGCAAAGGAGGAGGAGGATATAAAAGATTCTGGGAGCTTCTGTCTTCTATTTCTCTAAACTCAAGTCTTCACTAAGAGCTGGAAGTTGTCAGGACTGGATTTATGTCTCAAGACGATCACTTTGGGCAAAATTCGTCTTGAAGAACATTCAAAGCACAAGCAGCAACCGCCTGAGTCACTTGTGTGATCACAAGACATGCAGGAGGTGTCTGAGGGGGAGCGAAGCAGGGGGTGGGAATGTGGTGGGGGGGAGGCGCAAAATTAAACTTTCAACCCCTGTCAGTGTAAAGACTGTAATCTGTTGGCTTGGAACTTTTTATCACTCACCACTAAAGATGAAGGTGCAGCGATAATGGTTTTGCCCTCATCTGTGTGTGTGTGTAGTGTGTGTGTGGGGGGGGGGGGGGGGGGGGGGGTGATGGGAGGGTCACTGTGGTCAGAAACTAAAAGTTAGTTGTGTACTACCAGCCAGAGAGTGAGTTGGAAACTCAGCGAGGTGTGGGAGAGTTTCACAGAGCCATTTTTAACACTTTCTCACCTCCTTGCAACCCACACACACACACACACACACACACCTAAACACACACACACACACAAGTACTACATCACACTCCTACACGTACAGAAAACTCTGCTCACGCTGTTTGAAACCGTTGCACATGATTTCCACTCTGTGGGGAGCTGAAATCCAAAGTGTGTCCCTTCTTGTCACTTGCAGTCCAACATTTGTCAGAACATTTGCTTCTTCTGCCAACGATCGGTCGACGTCACAGAAGTTGGCATGTTCAGTTAAAAAGGCTGCCTGTGTTACAAACCCTCCCCATCAAAGTGAACTCAACATGTAAAGTTTGTAGTTTCACGGCTTACTTTTGTTTCGTTCATCTTTCTGTAGTTTCTTTCAGACCGAGTTGTGAAAGCAGCGAGGTCTGTGTTCAGTGTCATGATTGAGAAGAACCCCGGCCTGGTCCGAGATAGAAAGCATCACCTGAAAACATACAGGTGTGTATGCCGACCATGTGACTCTTTTTGTTTTTGAATACGAGTGCACCTGCAAGCTTTAAGTGACATCATGTTACATTTCTCTCTCAGGCAGTGCTGCTCAGGAAAGGAACTTGTTGACTGGCTCATGACGCAGAGTGAGTGCCTCCAGTCAAGAAGTCAGGCTGTTGGAATGTGGCAGGTCTTGGTGGACGAGGGAATCCTTGTTCATGGTGAGAATTAGAGCTGAATCTTCATCCTCCTTCAGCTTTTACTGGTTCCCTCTGCGTCTCTGTATACTTTAAAGGTTGTGCTTCTGATACTTGAGGCTGTAGGCGGCAGTCTGCAGCTTCACAGTGGAGGCAATTATGATTGATTTTACTAATATTTAAAACAGACAAAAAAGCATATGGGCAGGATGATAAACACTTTATATTTTAAATAAAGACATTCAAAATTACATATTCTGTCCATCTGTCAGACTAAAATAATTAGTGGATTTCTTAACAATGCAGGAATTTGTGAAGTAATTATGAACAGTATCTTAAGATCAACTCAGTTTGAAGAATCGTGAAGATTTTTGATGGGCGAGCTAAACTAACAGCTACTCAAAAACCCATTAAACCCAGAGCCCATTAAAGAGTTAGTTTCTGCCATCAAAACAACCCAAACATTTAAAATTTCATATTGTTTCTTTGCCAGTTTGCAAAATCGAGATGAGACCATCAGCGTCTCTTTTCTGCTTTGTGTAGATGATGGGGTTTTGTTGGCATCTTTGGGCCATGACCTTCAGCAGGCACTTAACTTTAGGCCAGTCTCAACCAGACTGGTAGATTGCTCCTTTCAGGTTCAAGTTGAGTCTTTGCCTCAAATGACTAAGGAGTTAATCTGAGTGTTTTTATGAGAGATTACAGCGTGAACTGATGGATTGTGACCTCAGTACAGTAATGAGTGAGGTAAGGATCAAAAGAGAAAGAACAAGATCCCAGATGCAACTGACTGAAATGAACTTCCTCCCTAGGATGGCCTGGCTCAACCTTACAGACAAGGTGAGGAGCTTCATTATCAGTGGAGCTTGGAGTAGAGCAGTCTGCTGTGGTAGTTCAGGCACATAGATGCCTACTAGTAGCTACTAGAAGGAGATGTGAGAGCAAAACCAGACCTTGCTGGAGGAATTATATAGTATATCCCTCTGAAATGCATCACCATGGATGGATGGATGGATGGATGGATGGATGGATCCAGAAATTGCTGGATGAATTATACAGTATAGCCCTCTGAAATGCATCAATTTGGATGGATGGATGGATGGATGGATGGATGGATGGATGGATGGATGGATG
>NC_056508.1:14309212-14347267 GCF_014905685.2 Nematolebias whitei
GTGCGTGCGTGCGTGCGTGCGTGCGTGCGTGCGTGCGTGCGTGCGTGTGTGTGTTTAAATGTTTCCATGTGATTGTCTTCAGATCTGATTTTCACAAATAACATGGCATCTGACTGACAAGGTTTTTTCATTCAGTGGGCTCGTTGGGTGAAGAGCTGCCTCCTAATGGTGACCACTCCAATCAGGACTGCAATACTTCATCATGGAATGAAGGAAATAGCTCAGAAACAATTTGCACTTATTACTATGCATTTGGAGCTTTAGACAGTTCCTGTTTAAAAACATAAATTCCTGAAGGTCAAATTGTCGTTTTTCACCTCACTGTTGTTTAGCCTGTTTGTCTTTTCAATATCTATTTATCGTTATCACTTGAACACCATTGTATTCCATTTTTTCCTTGTTTCCTGTGTTGTGTATCTGTCCAGTAAAACACGAGTTAAACTTCCATGACAAGGATTCCCAGTTCTACCGCTTCCAGGACTCTGAGTTTGGTGTGAACCACACGACAAATGAGAAAGACTTGGAGGACGAGCTGCAGGAAGCTCTGTCCCTGCTGTGTCAGCTGGGCCCAGACGCTCTGCTCACCATGATTCTGCGCAAAAGGTCAGCTCTGAAAACTGCAACAAATCAAAGAACCTCGTCACAATCCCTGCAGATTACTGATTGTCGTTTGTGCCTCGTCTCATTTTCAGCCCCAGTCAGAGAAGTGATGAGGACATCGAGGTCATCTATGAGGAGCTGCTCCATGTGAAGGCTGCAGCTCACCTCTCCTCCTCAGTCAGTCACTGTTTGTCTCCTAACATCTCTGAAGTGTTACTTAAAACATCGTAGGTGTGGAAGCGTGGCTGTGACAGGAGTTACTGGTGCAGCCGAGACTCATTTGTTTCTTTGTGGTGTTTGTAGGTGCGTAAAGAGCTAGCTGCAGTGCTGGTCTTTGAATCCCACACTAAGGCTGGAACAGTGTGTGAGTATGATGCTCCTCTATTCAGTCACCTCATGTCTTTCTGTGTGCAATCCTTTTACATTTAGTCAAGCAGCATTCAAACCACTAATCATTTCACCATTTCATATATTCAGACTCCTCTTGTTATGATTCATACTTCATCACTGAGGGCAAACAAGTCATCATATCTTATGTCTTTTCATGTTGCCCATCGGCCATTGAATTTGAAAGTTAATACAGCATGACATAGAAAAGGTGCACTGTAGACACAGTTGTCATGGTTATTCATTGACAGGAGAAACTGTAGATTTCCTTCGACTTGTTAAGAGACATACTGTTGAAATATCAGAGTGGAGTTAGAGCAGCAAAACCTAAACATCTGTCAGACATCTGTCATGACAGATATGAGCCGTATCAACTGCAGAGAACCTTTATTTAGGACTATAAATGGTGTTAATCAGGGACTGAAACAATGTGTGGAAACATTCTTGTAGTTCTTTGGTGATTAAAACAGTAGCGTAATGTCTGAAATGACATCTTCTGTTCCTGACCCCTTGAGCTTCACAAAACCATTTTCCATTTTTTCTAATGGTTCAGTTAAGTTTTAACGCCTACCATATTGCAGGAATAGTTATTTTAAGTTTCAATAATTACACACTCAGAGGGTCCTGCTGTTCTACCTTTTTAAATGTGATGGTGATGGTGGATCACTTATGTCTTGAGCATTGTGTCAGGGTTAAAGAAACAACTCTGGAATGGCTGAAGTCTTATTTATAAAGCTGGACCTTTTCTGTTAGATTGGAACACTCCATCTTTTAGTGTCCCCATTACCAGTGGTGTTCCACAGGGGGCTATTTTTGGACCAGTTCTGTTCTCCATGTAGGCTATATATTTCTTTATAGTTTGATTTTAAAGAAACCTCTAATTTAATTTTACTGTTATGCTGATGACTCCCAGATCTCCCTCTCAAAAACAGCACCATTATATATTTATTTTATGTAATGATAACTGCAGTGGTGGTAAATATATATTTTTACTATTTATTGTAAAAGTATACTTCTTATTCATTCAACTACTAGTAAGTGTCCTTGTTAAAATGGGGTCATTTTTTTCGGTTTCAGATTTTGAGAATATTATTCGTACCTTAGTTTCTTCTAGACTGGACCACTGTAAGAACTTTTACATTTATATAACCAAACTGCTGTAGTACACTTTGGAACAGCCTTTCCTTTCACAACAAGACAACACCAACTTTAGTAAACACCCGTTGCTTTTAAGTGTGCTCATAAATAAATTTAACTTGACAGAGATTTGTGTAGATGACTGTCTTCTCTGTCGTGCAGTGTTCAGTCAGGGGGATAAAGGCACCTCCTGGTACATCATCTGGAAAGGATCAGTGAACGTGATCACACATGGAAAGGTAAATCCGTATGCAGCTTACAAAGAAACCTAAGTAATACACCCAGTGATTTATGATGCTGATGGTGCTGCTTTCCCACAGGGTCTTGTGACCACTCTGCATGAGGGGGAGGACTTTGGGCAGCTGGCTTTGCTGAATGATGCACCGCGTGCTGCCACCATCATCTTAAGAGAAGACAACTGCCACTTCCTTCGTGTTGATAAGCAGGATTTCATCCGAATCCTCAAGGTTTGTCTGAAAACCTTGTTACTACATGTTAGAGTGGCACTCGGGCCCAAAAATTCTGATCTGACCTGGCACCACCTTGCAGTTTTCATTTCCGAACTCCACCCGCCCCGCCAAATTAACAGTAATTATATGTCCAAACCCGAAACACCCCCCACCACCCCCAACATTTTTAATGAAGCTTTGACTGCTTATATAGTTATTAATGGTCAGCGGACGTGCAGCTGAATAAAAGGGGCAGAAGATCAGAGCTGAGGGGGTGTTTGTCCTTTCTTGGCCGTCAAAGTGCATTAAATGCTTCTGCCTGCATTCTGCATTATTCAGACACGGACCATGCTCTGACATGTCTGCTTTGGGATCTCATCTGTTTGGGTCGTCGGCCGCGCGTCCACTGAGTGCAGTGGCTGAACGTCCATTTGGGCTTTGATGGATCGCTGCCTGGCAGTACCAGTAGTCCCATCTGAAGCTTAACTGAACTTTATTTTCTTAGGCTGGTCAGCTCGTGGTCAAATGGCTGCATGTGGCTGGTGAATGTATATGGCAAGCCATGTTGCCATATAATTGGATCGTCAGCTGCATATGTCTGCTGATGCAATCAAAAGCCTGACACCGACCTGGCCCACCCATCCAGCACATTATTATGACCTGGCCCAAATTCAGGTCGGGCCGGGCTTCAGGCCCGGGTTAGCATCACAACTTCTTATTGAAATTTCAGGGTTGTTGCGGAACAAGCAGAGAGGTGTAGAGACTAGGAGCTGTAAGTTCTGTTTGTGAGCACCAACAGAAGAAACCTAAAATGTTGTTGTCCACCTTCCAGGATGTGGAGGCTAACACGGTGCGGCTGGAGGAGCATGGAAAAACTGTGCTGGTGTTGGAGAAGAGCACAACCTCAGCTGAGCAGGGAGGAGCAGGAGCAAACAGCAAGTGAGAAACTTCAACTTTCAAAACTGACCACAAACAGCTGTTACACAGCAGATAGATAATTTATTTATTATTTATTAACCTTCACTTAACCAGACAAATCCCACAGAGATCATAGATCTCTTCTTCAAGGGAGGCCTGAAGGCAGCCCAACACGAACGTTTTTGGTCTGTGGGAGGAAATTGCAGTACTCGGGGGTGGGGGCACACAGACTAGAGGAGAACATGCAGACTCCACACAGAAAGACCCCAGGTCCAAACCAGGGATTGAACCCAGGACCTTCTTGCTGTGACACAACAGTGCTGACCACTAATCCATGGTGCTGCCTTTAGATGCTCATTTGTTCAGACATAAATATGGTTTTGGACAGATATATTGGATCATTTTAATTAGATGCATTTGAAGTGATATGACAGAAATGGACAAATTTGGAAATAATTTTGTCTGAAAATAGTCACGCACTGTGAATGCTCGATGGATTTTGAGTCTGGAAGTAGGTTGTCAGCAAATATGTAGTGGTTGATGATTACTTGTTTAGTTTTATAAAAATTTTGTGTTTCTTGCTCGTTTGCACATTTACACAAACTGCCTCGTCCCTCTTCCCCACCAAAAATAAGCCCATCCATCCATCCGTCCATCCATCCATCCATCCATACTTATCTGTTGCCCGCTTCTTCCATTTTGGGTCACGGGGGTCGCCAGTGCCCATGTCCAGCAATCACTCTGCGAGGGGCGGGGTACACCCTGGACAGGTCTCCAGTCCATCACAGGGACACATAGAGACAAACGAAACAAACAACCATTCACTCTCTCACTCACACCTAGGGACAATTTAAAGTTACCAATCAGTCTAACATGCATGTTTTTGGACTGTGGGAGGAAATCAGAGTACCCGGCGAAAACCCACGCATGCACAGAGAGAACATGCAAACTCCACCCAGAAAGGCCCCCGCGGGGACCAGCATTTGAACCGGCGACCTTCTCGCTGAGACATGATCAGCAATTAATGTAATTCCAGAAGGCAGCATGTTCCAATAAGAAATAGCTCGATAAACAGCTGTTTTGTTTTGTTTTGTTTTTTGAGAGCATTGGTCCTAAAGGCAGAGGTCATATAAAAGTAGTAACAACTGAGAAAAGGCTAAACAGTTTATGTGAAGTACAGATTTTGTATAAAGAGAGGAGAAGGATGCATGCTAGTCTGTCACGGACTTTCATCCATGACAGGCATCGGTGCATGAAATCGACGTTTGTTCTAAAATGACTCTCGAGTGCTAGCCTTGCAGCTTTATTTTGAACTACCTGCAGTTTATCCAGATGTTTTTTTCAAGCGCTTGACCAAACGGCTGAACAACATTGAAGTTAACAAAGAAATAAAGACTGTTTTGCTTATTTTCTTATTTCCAGAGACATAAAATGTGCATTATGCCAGATTATAACATATATTGATAACAGAAATTCATCAGCGGTTTGTTAAAACAAAAATGTATTAGAAAACTTACATTTTGGATAAACCTATTGTAGAGATGGAAATATGTCAAATCAACTCTATAAAACCATACCTTAATGCTTAAAGCCTAATTAAATTAGAATATACAATTATAGGTGGCTAATCAGAAAAAATACAAATATTAATTTAAAGTATATGATTAATAGTTTTATTATATACTATAAACCTAAAGGATGTTTTTATTAATGAGTCACCTTCGATGGCAGCTGTGGATGAGTGGTTAGAGCAGTCGTCCTTCAATGTGAGAGTTGGGGGTTCAATTCCACCAGCAGTCGCATGCCCAAGTGTCCCTGGGCAAGACACGGAACCCCTCACTGCCTCCGATGTGTGTCCCATCAGTGAATGTGGTCTAAAGCTATATATTGTGTTGTAAAGAGCTTTGAATATCTTCAGATAGAAAAGAGCTATATAAGTACATTTGAGGTGAGTGGAGTTCTGCTGAATATATAATTAGTATTTATACATTTATATGTTAAAATTTGTATAAAATAAAATAAAAAAAATCAAGCTATGTGATGTGATCCATCAAGTTTCAAAGCTGATAATGACTGATTGGTTCTAAATGTTGTTGAAAAGGTATCAATTTATAAAACAGAACAGATTAAACAAGATCAAATTCAACTTTGTTCTTTAGTTTTTTAGAATAAACCTTGTGCTGGATGGTGCTGATTAGATTCAGCTAACAAAAACACACAGTTTACTTGGATGTACTTTATTAGTCACTCAGTTGGAAACAGTGAGCTGAATGAGCCGTTCAGTGGTTACGTCAAGGCCTTTGTTGCTTCTTCTTTTTTGTCAGTCAGTACTAAAACAAACTTATAATATTTTGTGCAAAGTTCTAAAGAAAGCATGCCCAAACACGAAACAAATGTGTGTCAGTCAGACTGACACCTAAACCAACAATAATTAACTAAATGTTCAGACTGTTTAATTAACACAAGAGACTCATGTAGGGCCATCCGGTTTACTGTACTTTCCGCCGTGCACCTCGCATCACCGTATAAGTCAGATCAGTCCAAAAATATCTCATAAAGTGGGAAAAAACATAAATAAGTCACTTCGCCGCACAAGTCGCATCTATTATGCGTCACCGCTGGTGTGTCACGTTTGTTATGCGTCATCGCTGACCACCCGGAAATGTGGGTCTGTGTTGTACCAAAAATCGATTGGCTGCCAAATGGCGGCCGCGGGAGCGTGCACAGGAGGACTTTAACAAGAATTTAACAATTATTTGTTTGCTCGACATTATAGTAAAGGTGTGTCTCAGTTGAACTTTTACTTAATTAATGCACTTTAATGGTCAAATCATCTAAATTTCACCTGGGCGGCGCGACGAAATGCAACTGATTTGACGTTTGCTTCAGGAGTTCCAGAGCGAGACGAGGGTTGTATGGCAAGCCAAGTGTCTCATTAATAGCCACTTTTACCTGTTAATGAGATACTTGGCTTGCCATATAAGTCAGAGCCCTCTAGTGGCTGAAAATGGTAGTGCTTAATATTTTCCATGTCAGAATGAATGAAATTGTCAGATCTCAGCCAAAAATTGGTTATAAATATGGGGAACAAATGTATATTAGTTGCTTCGATGTCTAAGTCACAGGACTTGTAAATTTATTCAAAAAGGTGTGACTTAAACAGAAAAAATTATAGTAATAACAAATAAACTATCAGGCCCTAACGAGCACAGTGCATTCATATACAATAATTTATAAAGTTCTGATGTTGCTCTCTGTAGGTACACAGTTATGGCAGGAACGCCTGAGAAAATCCTGGAGCACCTGCTGGAAACTGTGAAGATGGACTCAAACGGAAATGATCCCATAGGTGGGAGCTGCCACACTGAAATTATTTTTAGATTTCAAGGTGTTCAGACGACAATGTCAAGTTGTTTGTTGTTGTGATGTTTGTCTCGCTGCAGATCCCTGCGTCAGTGACTTCCTGCTCACCCACAAAGTCTTCATGTCCTCCAGTCAGCTCTGTGCTGCTCTCCAACATCAATATCCTGCGATGGTTTATTCAGGAAGATAAACAGCTTTACTTCCACCAACAGTCAGAACGACCACGGCCCTGTTTGTCATGTTTTACATCCTTAACACCACTGCACTTACCAGGCAGAGCTGAGCGAGGGCTCCGAGCAGGAGAAGGACGCCTACGTCCTCAACACCAAGCAGAAGGTGGTGAGGCTGATTGGCCAGTGGGTGGCGCTGTACAGCTTTCTGCTCAAAGAAGACCCAGTTACAGTGGACTTTTTAGAGGTGAGATAGGTTTGAACTTGTCAGAGGTGAATTTTAGTAACAATGGAACCATTCATAGATAGTTGGGGTATTTTAATTAATTTTATGTTTTGGATTGAATCAGAGGATGAAGAAGGAGGTGTCGGCTGACTGTCGATTGTCCAGCATTCTGAAAGAACAGTTTAAAGAGAGACGAAGAACAAAAATGTAAACATTCCCTCCAAACCCCTTTTTGGCACAAATATATTTATATATCTGTACAGTCGTTCATCCATTTAATACAATCTAAACCTGTTTATTGTTTGTTTTTCTATGTGATGTCTTAGGTTGGAGAATGGTTATCAGTCACTGAGCAGGGTGAGCATCACTCATGGGTTTCCTTTTTCAACAAAAATGCTTTGAGATGAGAGAAAACTGGATCAGAGATGCATTTAATCAGAAAAAGTCTGAAAATGTTTACTCTGAGATGTTTTGTTGTCATGGACAGAATCAGCAGTTTGACTGGTTTTCACACTGTGAGGAGCCGGCAGGGAGGGTCCTGCCCATCAGAGCGCAGGATAAAGGTGAGGAAAAACAGACCCATCTAATCCATCCGTGAAATCAGCTACAATATTTTATACTGGATTAAGATACTGTATATTATAGGAATGCAGAATGCCGGTGGGTAGGGGGTTGGGTGGTTCTGGACCCCCTAAATTTAGGCAAAAATGTAGATTTTCCCCCGAATTTATAGTGGCAAAATGGTGCATTTATGCCTTAAAAACCACCTGTGAGCTGTAATCCTGTCTCTAATTTCTGCTAAAAGGATCATGCTTTGGTTATATTGTGTGTGTGTGTGTGTGTGTGTGTGGGGGGGGGGGGGGTTAAATCAAACACATGCTTTTGAAAATTATGTTTTCAAGCCTGTTTTCCAAAAATTAAGTGAATTTTAAAGTAATCATAGGTTTATGTTATAATAGCAGAAAAAGTGTAATTAAACGAAGTTGCAATTTAAAATTATGTCTATATTTGTGAAATTAAATTTCATAATTACATGTGCTTAGAGCATATTTTGACTGTATGATACAAATGCTGATAAAATATCTTCAACACAATGTGCTGAGCTTGTTCTGGGTAAAAAAATATTACCAAATTTTTTTATTTACCTCTTTGAAAATGTACACTTTTACCCTGAATTGTTTTGCACTAAACATGTTTAAACTTTTTTTTTTTTTTTTGTTACTGTAGTTATAAAGCTGTTTATGTATTTTGAGCTTTTGCTTTTATTTCCATTTAGTTTCTTGGTACCACTTTACAATAAGGCTCCCCTTATAGAGGGATAATAAATAGTTTATAGATACATTATTAATTCCTCTATAAACACTTTATAAATCATTAATAACTGCTTATTATACATTAATTAAGGGTGACAGAGGCAAATAGTGAGTCAAATCTGTTCACCTATATATTTCATTTAGAGTTGTTATATTAAACATTTCAGACTAAGTTACTACCTTGTTAGCACAATAAACATTTGTAAACATATTTCTTTAGCATATAATATTGTACTTTATCACTGCATTATAAGTATCTACGACTAATATTATATCCTAAAAAATGAGATTTACAAATGCTTATTGTGCTTACAAGGTAGTAACTTAGTCTGAAATGTTTAATATAACAACTCTAGATTAAATATATAGGTGAACAGATTTGGTAAGAAACTGGTCAGTTTTGTCACCCATAATTAATGCATAATAAGCAGTTATTAATTCATAAAGTGCTTATAGAGGAATTAATAACATATCTATAAACTATTTATTATCCATCTATAAGGGGAGCCTTGTTGTAAAGTGGTACAGATTATTTTTGTGTAAAGTATTAAATATATATTTGCACGTCAGTTTGAGTTGAACTTGGTGTTACCCAGAAGTAAATGTCGGCCATTAAAGATCAGATCAGCACATCTTGACGTGCTGTCTCCTTTCATTTCAGTGTTGTATGAGATCTACAAGTCAGATTACAAACCTCTGTCTCTGATGCTCCCAGTGGACTCACCTGTACAGGAAGTGATGTCAGCAGTAGTCAAGCCAGGTGGAGATCATGTCCTGGTCAAAATGAACTCCAGTGGAGGTGGGACTCGTTTTTCTCATTTTCATTAGGAGCATGCATTTCTCAGTTAAATCACTTGCTTTTGACATTTAGTGAAGTTGACCTTATTTGATCATTTTAGTGTGAATTGTTTTTGTAACTGCAAACAGAAAGAGCTCAGTTAAAGCTGGAAGCATCTGCAGTCTACACCGCCCTGGGTCTCAACGAGAGACTTTTTATCTGCACGAGCAGTGAAGTGGAACAACTGGTGAGGAATGTCACCGTTCATACACTTTTTTTTAAGCCAAGCAGGGTGCCCTTTTCCCTTTTTCTTCAGTTTTTATTTCCTCTTTGACTCCGTCTCTCCCTCTCTGTCAGAGGCCCCTGAAGGAGCAGCAGGGTCCTGAGCGGGGGACAGCCGACCTTATTGAGCAGATGAGCTCTAAAGACATCGCCATTGAACTCACCAACTATGACTGGGAACTGTTCACTGCCATGCATGAGGTAACTCTTTGCAAACTAGCTGAGCTGATAAAACCATCTATGTCATCAGATTATCTTTAGTACATGGTGTCTCCTGTAGCAGCTTTCTTTATCTTGAACTTTGAAACTCCACTTTCTGTCTAGTTGTGAATCATTTGTTCCCCACTCCCCAGGTGGAGCTCGTCTACTACATCTTTGGGCGTCACAAATTCCCGGGTGCCATCACGGCCAACTTGGAGCGGTTTGTTCGCCACTTTAATGAAATTCAGTATTGGGTGGTGACGGAGCTGTGTCTCTGCGAGGACCTGGTGAAACGGGCCGTCCTGCTCAAGAAATTCATCAAGATGGCTTCAGTGTAAGAGTTCAACACAGGAAACGTGATGTGGGCTGTGTTTTAGAGCCGTTCTTGTCCGTCCATTATCTTTACCCTCTTCTTCCTTTCTGGGCCGCGGGGGTCACTGGTGTCCATATCCAGCAGTCACTGTGAGAGAGGTGGGGGACACCCTGGACAGGTCTCCAGTCCATCACAGGAACACATAGAGACAAACGAGACAAACAACTATTCACTCTCTCACTCACACCTAGGGACAATTTAGAGTTACCAGTCAAGTCTAACATGTATGTTTTTGGTCTGTGGGAGGAAACTGAAGTACCCGTAGAAAACCCACGCATGCACGGAGAGAACATGCAAACTCCACCCAGAAAGACCCACAACCAGGATTTGATACAGTGTTCTTCCTGCTGAGAGGTGGCAGCTCTACGAACTGTGCTGCCCCAGTTTTGTCCTTGCTTTAAAAAAGAAGACAAAGAAAACATGACCTCGTGTGCAAGTTCTGATTTTATTTATAATTTTAAAAAGAGTACAAACTTTTCTGAAAATGAGGAAAGTAAAACCGATTCATGTCGATTTCTCTTGACTTTTGTTTTAGCGCCACCAACAGGTCAGAGTGTTCCCTAAATAAAATAGATGAAGTGGTCTGGCACTCAGAATATAAAGCCTGATGTTTTTGTTCATGTCCAGTTCATTTATTTTTTTCTCGTGGCTTGGATGGCAGGCGGTCTGAAATGTTTCAACAGGGACAAGGTTGTAACTGCAGTGAGACAGCTAGGACACGGATGTAGTGAAGGAGGATGTTATTCTTGTACCAGCTCTTCGTGTCCAGCAGATCAGCTGAAACAAGTGAGGAGTTCCAAAGAGATATTTGTCAAAGCTTTATTCAGCTTTATCATAATTCTCTGCAGACATAAGGATTCTAGATATTTAGTTAACACAGGTGGTCTTGTGTGCAGCTTTTACAAGACATAACCAAAGAGAACCGTTGAGAATGATGCTTCATGTGAATAGGCTGCTTATTGATTTGAATAAAACAACATAAATCTATTTATTACAAAAAGACCAAAGCATAAAAAGTCTTGTTTGAAAGCTTTCAATCAAAGCAGCAGCTGCAGTGGACAATTCTCTGTCTTTGAGACTGCCCTCGAGTGTCCTCGATGTGTTGAGACACGTCAACCACAGTGAGCTCAAGTCTCTGGGTTGTAGCTCATTTCTTTGTCAGAAAACTATCCCTCAGTTCAAAAATTAATATTGTCTGTGCAGAATTAGACAGAACACTGGTTTATTTAAAGTTTACAGCTTTAAAACTGCCAGAATGTTCAGTGAGTTTCATTAATATCTCAGTAAAAACAAGACAAACTGTTGGATAGGTGTGGCTGACTTGCAGATGTGTGAAGGTTTCACTCATGAAACAATAAATAATATTTTTGGAACATATCTGCTGTCATCAAGGTAAATCGCAGCAATTATCCTAATTTCTTAAGCAATACAAAGGTGTAATAAAATATTATGCATTGAAGCATTTATAGGCAGGTTTTTTTGTATTCAAGTTTACATTTTTGTATCGTTTCTAAATATAACATTGTGAAGACACCTAAAATTATATATTTTGTTCTTGTGTGAAATAAAAAAGGTTCAAATGAAATTAATGTCAGTTTGACTTCAACTCACTGTACTGACATATTTCTCCACTGCATGGCGGTGTACTCTTTATTCTTCTGTATTTAGCAACACAGTCAGAAATCTGTCAGTTCACAGTCTCTTTTGTGTTTCAGGTTAAAGGATCAGAAGAATCTCAATGTCTTTTTTGCTGTGATGTTTGGTTTAGGCAACAGTGCAGTGCAGAGGCTGTACAAGACCTGGGAGGTGAGGCTGCAGCAGACGTAATGACAAGAAAAGTTGCATTGTATTCATTTTTCATGGAGTTTTTAATGACTGGTGAAACATGTTGCATGTCTTATGCAGAGAATACCAAGCAAGACCAAAAGAATCTACTGCACTTATGAGAGACTAATGGTAAGCCACACAGTGATCTCATTTCAGTGGATTATTAGTGCCTTGATTAGAAAATTTTCTCGTGATAACTTGTTGTTTCCTCTTGGTCTGTTAGGACCCTTCACGCAACCACAGGGCCTACAGACTGGCTGTGGCTAAACTCAGCCCTCCTTACATCCCCTTCATGCCACTGCTGCTGAAAGGTAGTAAACACCAGCAGTCGGGCTGCCATAAATCCAAAAACTGTTTTTGACTCAAACCATCTTGTGTTGTTAACACCTAGACATGACGTTCATCCACGAGGGCAACCCAAACTGTCTGGACAAATTGGTCAATTTTGAGAAAATGGTATGGCAGATTTTATTTATTATTTTGTGTTACTTTGGAATTTCACTGATTTACTATAAGTAGGAGCATGACTTGATTTTTTTATTTTTATTTTTCAAAGCGAATGCTTGCAAAGACAGTGAAAATCGTACGAGGATGCAGAAGCCAACCTTATGGTAAGTAAGAACTGTTAATCAC
Source organism: Nematolebias whitei (assembly GCF_014905685.2). Taxonomy (NCBI): domain Eukaryota; kingdom Metazoa; phylum Chordata; class Actinopteri; order Cyprinodontiformes; family Rivulidae; genus Nematolebias; species Nematolebias whitei. Next base: position 14,321,870 of record NC_056508.1, read on the forward strand.
CAAACAACAGAACACGAGGTCAGGCAGGAGATCACAATGTTTGCAGATGACAACGTGATCTGCAGAGAGAGAAAGGAGCAGGTGGAAGAGAGTCTGGAGAGGTGGACCTGTGCTCTGGAGAGTAGAGGAAATCTGTGTGAATGAGAGAAAGACAGGTGGAACAGTGAAGCTGCATGAAGGAGAGGTACTCAAGATAGATTTTGAAGTACCTGGAGTCAACCATCCAAAGCAAGACGGGTGATGTTATGGTCCTGACAAGTCTAGGAAAAGGCAGGACACACAACATATGAAGCCCAGAGGATTTTTCAGTTTTTGACAAAGCTTTAATTGTCATTAAATCCACTGAACTAAAATGCAGACTGGGAGGCCTGGTTAAAACAAACAAAAAAGAGGGAGAAGCCTCGAACCAACCAACCAGCTGTTGGCCGTCGGAGACTAACCCTACAATCAATAACTCCATCCATCCATCCATCCATCCATTTTCTTTACCCGCTTCTTCCATTTTGGGTCACGGGGGTTGCTGGTGCCCATGTCCAGCAATCACTGTGCGAGGGGCGGGGTACACCCTGGACGGGTCGCAAGTCCATCACAGGGCCACATAGAGACAAACAACCATTCACTCTCTCACTCACACCTAGGGACAATTTAGAGTTACCAATCAGCCTAACATGCATGTTTTTGGACTGTGGGAGGAAACCGGAGTACCCGGAGAAAACCCACGCATGCACGGAGAGAACATGCAAACTCCACCCAGAAAGGCCCCTGGACCGGGGTTTGAACCAGGGACCTGCTCGCTGAGAGGCAGCAGCTCTACCAGTTGTGCCACCGTGCTGCCCACAATCAATAACTGGAAAACCAAAACTAGACGGGTGACTCCCAGTCCAAAAAACAAATAGCTCAGCAACAACAAACAACAACAACTGTGACGAGGTGTAATAATCAGTGGCCGGAGTGGGAGCGAGGCTGGAGAACAAGAATCATCAACCATCAGGCAAACATCTCCTCTGGTCTCCCTCGCTCGTCCATCAGGCGGAGCTTGGTCCTTTTAAGCCACCATCAGCCAATCAGCTGTACAGAGAAAAGAAAGCATTAATTACAAACACACACACGGACATAATTGACACAGGGGCATGACACACCTCCACCCCTAAATGCTGAGTGGTGGGTTAACAACAATCAGCAGCAGCATAAAAACAGGACAGTGTGTCAACCAAAAATGTCATCGTTACCTTTTATGTGTGTTTTTCCTATTTTTTTCTTCTTGGTTTTTGTTTTAACTCCATGTGAGTATTTAATATATATATAATAAATATATAGCAGAAATCAGCAACAAACTCAAAACTACGCTCGGCAGAATGCAGATCTTAAAGTCATCTACCTGGAAGCTGCAGCAGAGGCGTTCCAGCGGGCAGAAGAGGAAGCGCTGCTCCCGGCTTAAGAGGAGAGGATGCCGGGCGGGGGTTATGGTGAGGCTACGAGCTAACGCTAAAGCCGGTAAACTCCCCATGCCGTCTCTCTTTCTGTCGAATGTTCGCTCGTTGGACAACAAGATGGATTTACTTCGTCTGAGAGCGGGCGCCTCAGAAGAGATGAAGAAGTGTGCAGTGCTTTGCCTCACGGAAACGTGGATTACAAGCGAAACGCCGGACACAGTCTTCCAGCTGGATGACAGACTTTTTTTTCGAGCGGACCGCTGCAGCAAACTAACGGGGAAATCACGGGGAGGCGGAGTGTGCATTTACGTGAGTAAAAATTGGTGCACGAACTTTACTGTTGTAAATAGCTCATGCTCGAAGGCTTTGGAGCAAATAACAGTGAAATGTCGGCCACATTATCTACCCCGCGAGTTCACGGTGACTTTCATCACTGTGTTTACATTCCTCCGGATGCTAATGAATCACTGCAGGAGCTACATGATATCATCAGCTCACTGCAGAACAAACACCCCGAGGCTCTTTACGTGGTAGCCGGAGACTTTAACCACGTGAATCTAAAGGACTGTCTCCCAAGCTTTTATCAACATGTGGCGATTCCAACACGTGGAGACCACACACTGGACCGTGTTTACACGAACGTAAAAGATGCATACAAAGCCGAACCCCGCCCCCACCTAGGACTGTCAGACTACATCTCAATCTTCCTGGCTCCTGCTTACATGCCCCCGTTGAGACACTCCAGACCGGTACAAAAGAAAGTTAAATGCTGGATCCAGGACAGTGGCCCCATACTGAGAGATTGTTTTGACCGAACAGACTGGCAAGTTTTTAGAGGAGCTGCTGAAAATGGAGGTTCGCTTGATCTTGACCAATACACATCCTCAGTTCTGGGTTACATTAGTACATGTACTGACACCGTCTCCACTATCAGAAATGTTAAAAGCTACCCAAACAGAAAACCTTGGCTGAATGCAGAGGTGCGTACCCTGCTGGAAGCCAGGAACACTGCCTTCAGGTCTGGAAACTCAGAGGAGCTGAGTAGGACAAGAAAAGAGCTGGTTGCTGGTATTAAGAGGGCCAAGGCCACATATGCACAGTGGATCGAGGGTCAATTCATCTCACAAGACCCTCAGAGCATGTGGAGGGGCATTAAGTGCATAACAGATTATGAAGGAAGGAGCGAACAATGCCCCAAAGACCCATCTCTGCCTGATGCCCTCAACAAGTTCAATGCACGCTTTGAAGACCCGAACAGACCACCCAGCACCAGACTCACCTCACCACCGGATGAAGAGCATCTCAGCGTGACCTCAGCAGAAGTAAGGAGTACCTTCAGGAGGATTAATCCACACAAGGCAACTGGCCCAGACAACATCCCCGGAATAGTGTTGAAGGAATGTGCTGATCAGCTCTGTGAAGTGCTGGCAGACATCTTTAACACCTCACTTACCCTAGAGACAGTTCCCACCTGCCTGAAGACTGCCACCATCATTCCAGTCCCAAAAAGCTCTACAGTGACTGGTCTGAATGACTATCGGCCAGTGGCCCTCACCCCGATAGTCGCTAAATGCTTTGAAAAACTGGTCATGACTCGCATCAAAACAACCATCAACATCAACGAGGACCCTCATCAGTATGCATACCGTGAGAACCGATCAACAGAGGATGCCATCTCCTCTGTGGTCCACACTGCGCTCAACCACCTGGAGCAGAAAAACTCTTACGTCCGTATGCTCTTTGTGGACTTCACATCCGCCTTAAACACCATGATCCCCCAAACCCTGATGGACAAACTATCCACACTAGGACTAAGCCCCTCCATCTGCAACTGGGTACTAGACTTTTTAACAAACAGACCACAGTTAGTGAGGATCCACAACCTCTCCTCCTCCACCATAACCCTCAGCACTGGCTCTCCTCAGGGATGTGTGTTGAGCCCCCTCCTGTTTACTCTGCTCACATATGATTGTGCAGCTACCCATCCAGGCTGTCACATTGTAAAGTTTGCAGATGATACAGCGGTGGTGGGATGCATCACAAACAATGATGAGTCCAGCTACAGGCAAGAGGTGGAACACCTGGAGATCTGGTGCAAAGAGAATAACCTTCACATCAATGTGAAGAAGACAAAGGAGATGATTGTGGACTTCAGAAGGAACAAAAACACCTACACCCCCCTGAACATAAGAGGATCTGCGGTGGAAGTGGTCTCCAGCTACAAGTACTTGGGTGTACATGTGAATGACAACCTCAGCTGGAGCAACAACACCACCAGCCTGATCAAGAAAGCTCATTAGAGACTCTACTTCCTCAGACGGCTGAGGCGAGCTGGTCTGGGAAGCTCAGTCCTCACCTCCTTCTACAGGTGTGCAGTGGAGAGCATCCTGTGCTCCAGCATCAACGTGTGGCATGGAGGCTGCACAGCTGCAGAAAGAAAAGCTTTGCAGAGAGTGATCAATCAACCTTTATTTATACAGGTGATGGAGGCTGCACAGAAATCTGTCGGAATCAGCCTCCCCACCATCACAGACATCTACACCTCTAGATGCAGGAAGAGGGCCACCTGCATCATGAAGGACCCCACTCACCCAGCACACACACTTTTTGCCCCACTCCCCTCAGGAAAGAGGTTAAGGAGCATTAAGTGTAGAACCACTAGACTGAGGAACAGCTTCTACCCTGAGGCTGTTAGACTCATGAATCTCTAACTAGAATAATCACTGTGAAAAACCATATCATGTTGCTGCTGATCTTTTTCATGTTGCTGCTGATCTGTTTCAATGTTGATGTGTTCATGCGTGCACATCCGCTCACAGACTCATGTTCATGTTTGTGCTGATGTTCAAAGTTTTATGTTATGAGTGCTTAGTGTATATTTAGTTGATGTTTTTCTTAGTTCATATCTTAGATGTTATTACTGTTTTTCTTATACATTTTATTGTTGGATGTAACTGGGACCTTGTGTACATAATTTTGCTCCACCACATGTACCACATGAGGTGCGAATGACAATAAAGAAACTCTGACTCTGACTCTGACTTAAGTTTACCCTGCAACATGGCCTTAGACAGACCGTCAATGTCAGGTCCAGCACCGGACAGCTCCGCTGGAGAACTCACTTCACCTTGGGGGAGACCGCATCCTGTGGGGTGTGGCTGACCCAGCAGAGGACAGGGTTAAAACAACAGACAGATTCTTACCTTGTTCGTGATATAGTTTCTGCCTGTTGGGGTGGTATGGGCGGTTGCGGCGCCCGCGTTTTTTCCGTGCCTTGGCGCGTGTAAATGCACACACGGGAGGCGTGCGGGGAATGTTATCTTGAAACTTATTTAAGCTCTCAGACCTCACCGGAGCTAAAGTAACTTCTGGATTAACCAGGATTTTGCCTCCGGCCAAATCGTTCCCTAAAATAAAGTCAACTCCTGTAACTGGAAAGGCAGGACATGCTGCCACCACGTCTCCAGACACCAACTCACACTTTAAATTAATTTAATGCAGAGGAGTGTTAGTAAAGGTCCTTCCAAAGCCCTGCGCCCATTCATAAGAATTTAAAGAAGTTTCAGACAAAGGCAAGACGCTGTTTAAAATAATGGATCTGGAAGCTGCTGTGTCTCTTAAGATAGTAACAGGCTTTTTCACTGCACCTGCTACAGAGACCTCGCCCTTCATAAGAAACGGCGAGTAAATATCCAAATCTGTTTTACCGACACCGCAGGTGACGGCCACTGGCGGAGTCTTCACCAGCGCGACCGCTTTAGAGGAAACACTTTTTTTATTAAGCAAAAAGCAGTTGGGCTGAATGTGACCAGGTTTTTTGCAATAAGTTCAAACTGGCTTGAACTTACTCGCTCCTTTTTCCGTGGTCTGCTCCAGCTTCATGTCAGATCCTGCAGAGCGCACGGCAGGGCCGCTGCGCTGCTCCACCTGAGACGCTTCTCAAAAACATATTTATGAGTTAACGCGTACTCATCTGCAAGTACAGCTGCCTTAGAAACTTCCTTGACTTTTTGTTCATTAATATAAGTTTTAATCTGTTCAGGTGTATAACTTTTAAACTCCTCCATTAGGATCAACTCACGTAATTGATCAAAACTTTTCACGTCTTGAGCCAAACACCAGCGATCAAAAAGCACTTCTTTTTCATGAGCAAATTCAACATAACTTTGATTATCAGTTCTCCTCAGATGGCAAAACTTTTGCCTATAAGTCTCTGGCACCAATTCATACGTCCTGAGAACAGCTGCTTCCACATGATCATTATCCAGACTTAAATCTGGTGACAGTGAAGCGTAAGTCTCCTGAGCTTTACCTGTGAACACACACTGCAGTAATAAAGGCCACACCTGTTTAGGCCATTTTAAAGTTTTAGCCACCCTTTTGAACAGAACAAAATATTTGTCCACATCTTTGTCAGAAAAAGGTGGTATCAGACGGATGCACTTGGTCACCTCAAACTCAGATGAACCTGACTGAGCAGGTGATGCGCCCAGCTCGACCTCTTTCAGTCGAGCCTCCCTCTGAGTTTCACGCTCCAGTTTACGGAGGTCCAGCTCTTTTTCTCTAAGAGCCAGGCACTGGAGTTCAATTTTTAATTCAAGCTCACGGACATCAGGTGTGGATTTTTCAATTTCCACCGCCTCAGAAACAGCACCAGGACTCATCTGAGGGAAAACACCAGCTTTGTTCAGAGCAGAGAAAACCTCAGATTTCATTGTCTTCTTATTTAACTGTTTAGACACCGAGATAGAAACATGAGCAGCAATTGACAACAGCTGCTGTTTTGTGGAGCGATCAAATTTGTCAGTTGTTGGCTGCTCTGCAAAATCCTCCATGTTGCACTCCATATTGTTCAGGAAGTGGAGCACACAAGAGAATAGAGGAGGAAATTACGCTCCTAATAAGACACCAAATCAGAATTATGCACTGTCACAAACACAATAAATGCGCGACTTAGGAAAATTTAAATCCCGCGCTTCAGCTGCGCAGCCACATGTTACCACTGCAACCCGACACAAAACGCTGACATGTCTAACAAACAGAGGGTGTGACCAAACACATCACTCAAAATGACACTCTGCAAACAAACTGTCAAGAGCAAAAGTGACAGGACAGGCCTAGAAACATGCCATGAACTAACCGAGCACCCAACATGTTACAAAACATTTCCAGGACCAAACGAGTCCCAGTAAATGTTATTGAAACATGATTGGATTAAATGAGCCCCCAAATATGTTATGGTCCTCATAAGTCTAGGAAAAGCCAGGACACACAACATATGAAGCCCAGAAGATTTTTCAGTTTTTGACAAAGCTTTAATTGTCATTAAATCCACTGAACTAAAATGCAGACGGGGAGGCCTGGTTAAAACAAACAAAAAAGAGGGAGAAGCCTTGAACCAACCAGCAGTTGGCCGTCAGATTCGGGCCGCTCCCCTCGCCCTATAACCCAGGGACTAATCCTACAACCAAAGACCAGAAAACCTAAACTACACAGGTGACTCCCAGTCCCAAAAACAAATAGCTCAACAACAACAAACAACAACAACTGTGACGAGGTGCAATAATCAGTGGCCGGAGTTGGAGCGAGGCTGGAGAACAAGAATCATCAACCATCGGGCCAGCATCTCCTCTGGCCTCCCTCGCTCATCCAGCAGGCGAAGCTTGGTCCTTTTAAGCCACCATCAGCCAATCAGCTGCGCAGAGAAAAGAAAGCATTAATTACAAACACACATGGATGTAACCAAAAAAGTCCATGCTCAATAATCCAGGTATTCAATCCAACAATTTACAGTCAGGTCATCTGCAGTTTCTTTTTTTGCTGAAACGTTTCACCTTCCATCCAGAAGGCTTCATCAGTCAAGGAAACACACAACAAAACTGATTCATCCCCCAAACAACTTTCTCCAAAGTGGAACAAACCAGTCATGTTGGTGCTAAGATGGTGTCTTTGGCATGCTCCCTCCTCTGGAGCCGGCCCTCTTCCTCGTCGACAGTCATGTCAAACTGGTTCAAAACCAAAAGAAACTGTCCAGATGACCTGACTGAAAATTGTTGGATTGTATACCTGGATTGTTGACCATGGACTTTTTTGGTTTTGAACCAGTTTGACATGACTGTCGACGAGGAAGAGGGCCAGCTCCAGAGGAGGGGGCGTGCCAAAGACACCATCTTAGCACCAACATAACTGGTTTGTTCCACTTTGGAGTAAGCTGTTGGGGGAAGAATCAGTTTTGTGTTGTGTGTTTCCTTGATTGATGAAGCCTTCTGGATGGAAGGTGAAATGTTTCAGAAAAAAAAAAAAGAAACTGTCCAGATGACCTGACTGAAATTTGTTGGACACACGGAAGTAAGTGACACAAGGGCACGTCACAGGTGAGAAATAGAGTTCAAGTAGGGGAGAGGATAGAGACAAGATTTAAAAGTGGTTTGTGACAGAAGGATAGCAGCAATAAAATAAATGCAAGGTTTATAAGATGGTAATTCAATTCAATTCAGTTTATTTATATAGCACCAAGTCACAACACAAGTCGTCTCAGGGCACTGAACAGGAACATTCACATACATACAAAGCCAGTTACCAGTAGTAAAGTTCTCTGTCTAAGGAAACCAGCAGACTCGCTGGTGTGAGCAAGCACAATGGCAACGGTGGAAAGGAAAAACTCCCTTTTAACAGGAAGAAACCTCCAGCAGAACCAGGCTCAGGACGAGCAGCCATCTGCTTAAACTGGCTGGTTTGAGAGGACAGGAAGGAGAAATGAACAAACACAGAATGGTAGGTCCAGATGTAAGTGCAGGTGTACCCCCTATTGGAAGAAAGACAAAATCACATGTTAAGGATAGAAAAAATAATTACAAATGCAAAACCAGTTGAGCAGAGTAAAGACAGCAGCACAGTGAAGACATGTGGTCAGTTTGTGACAGCATGCTTGTTGCACAGAGCTGGCTGAACTCTTTTTTTTCCTCTCCCTCGGCCCCTATTGTCATTTCACGTTAAGACACGCCCAGAACACACCTGTCTCTCATAGACTCACTTGACTTGTCAGCTGTTCAAATTTATGTCCTGTTTATAAATATGTCAGTTCTTTTGGGACTGCGAGAGCAGCAGCCGCATCCACCCTCCGTCCAACAGACGCTTATAAAAGTCATTAAAATAAATTTGAGGCTGTTTAACCCTCATGTTCTTGGTGTACCTGGGCGCAGACATCGTTTTTGGGATTGATAAAAATCCAGTAAAATAATAATACGTCCGCTCCTGTGGTCCTGCCACTCCGACATGTCAACACGGAAGTGCCGGAAGCCGGTGACGTCATCGAGTCAAAAGTTTGCTCATAATAGAAGAAAAGTGATTCCTGGTTCTGCCGCTGAGAGATTTTCATCATATGGCCTTGTGTGGGAGCCATTACCTGCCCCGTGAGCTCTGGGAAGAATCATGGACACTTTTGAGGGGAAGGGATTTGAATTTATTTGTTTATGGACATTGAAAATACAAAACTGAAACTGTTGTTTTGTGGTTGGTCTTGTGTGTGAAAAAAATTGTTTGTCATTCTCTGTCATTGACAGGGTTTGCACCTTGTAGTTTATGGTCCTTGTGTGATGGGTTATATATATGTTTAAAAAAAAAAGGAAGTAACTCAATAAAATCCTACTTGTCAGGAGGGATACCTGACTGGCACCCCTAAATAAAAATTCCCAAACATAGGAAGCCCTGTAAAACCGTCACAAGTTTGTCCACCAGCAGTCTAAGCCTATAGCAGCATAACTAAGGGATAGCTCAGGAAACCCAAGCCAACCCTAGCTATAGGATTTATCAAAAAGGAAAGACTTTAATCTAATCTTAAAAGTAAGCAATGTGTCAGCCTCATGGACAGAAACTGGAAAGATGGTAGTGAGACATGCACGACTTGGAAACAGTGGCAGCAGGTGGTGATGTTGGTTGGGTGGCCTAACAAGTACATTATAAAATCCTTTTGGTTTCGCACAGCAAGACCACATTAAATCAAAATATGTCAGAAACCACACCCATAGACAGACAATACACAATCAAAGAAACGTGATGTGTTTTGAGAATTGCTATTTTTAAAGAGAAGCTCACACCAACAACTTTTTTTCTGGGACACCAGGTTACCTCTGAAAAATAGTAATCCTCTTGAGTGTACTCAAGGGTTGTGACGACTAGTCAGACTTATTTCAGGATTAAAACTGACATCAAATAATAATAATATGTTATCATCATTGTATGCTCCCAATGGTGAAAGTGTCTCTCTGCATTTAACCCATCCACCACCAGGTGGTGCAATGGGCAGCTATTGGGGGCATCCGGGGAGCAACTGGGGATAGAGTGTGCTGCTCAGAGACCCCACGAGATGTGCAATGACTAGGGTTTGAACCTGGGGCTTTCAGGTCCCTAGTCGGCTGTCCTGCCTCTACCCCATCTCGGCCCCTGTAATTATGTTACGTCCACTTTTTAGATGTTTGGATGTTTCAGTGGACTGAATAAAATATGTCAACAAACAAAAATGAGTATTTGTTCATATTCATTTAAAAAATGCTATACCATTATATGCAATACGCAAATATCAGATTGTATATGCATGTTGCAAGAAATTGATTGTCACATTTAGGACTCCTCTCTCGCCTCTGCAGTGCCTTCATCTCCACAGAGGGGCCTGGCTGATCGGATATTTCTGGAAGGTCCTACACGTTTATCTACGAGTAAGCTGTAGCATCATTTACTGTTGTACCTTGCTGTAGGCCCTGCAAAGATATCATTTCTTCATTGGTTTTGTCTCACTAGTTCTGATTTGCCCTTGCCAACATTAAAATGCACATTAAAACAGATTTCCTCCTCTCCACCAGGCTCAGAACACGCCCTTCCTCTGCGCACTCCCAGCAACATCCGACACTACATCCAGAACCTAAAGGTGATCGACAACCAGAAGAAGCTCACGCAGCTGTCAAGAACGATGGAATGCTGAGATGTTGGCCTTCACGAGCCAAAAGACTGAGAACAACTAAATGTAAATCACAGAACAAGATGCAGGAGGAACTAAACGGGCCCATCCTCAGAGAGAAATGCTCCAGGAGATGAACGTGATGGAGAGTGCTGAACTGCAGTGGTCCAACAAGCGTTACATCCCTTTAAAAAGGCCCTGTAACAAAATGTACAAAGTACTGCACTCTATGGTGTCCATGTTTTTATGAGACTGACACATCTGTGCCACAAATATTTGTTTAGCTTCTTGCGCACCAGTGTTTTCTCTTCTAAAGTAATATATTGTATCATAAAAGTTCTGGCAGTGAGGCCACTAACTGACATGCACATAATTTCATACTTTGTTTTCTAAATAAATTATTTTCCCATTTATGTATTTTTAATGAGAACACACAGGTTTTTACAAAGGGAAATCTTTTATTTATAGTACAAACAATAGCAGGCAACACTTTTTTATGTCCTAAGAGCCACCATCCACCTGACACAACAAGTCCTCCCCAATATGGGGCGAGAAAATTTACAACAAAACAGTTCATAATTCTCTCCTCGTCACAAATATGTACAGCATCTTTTTCAAAGTTCTGGAGAATGAAAATGGGCAAAGACATGTTAAAGTAATAATAATTAAAAAATTTAAAAAAAATTACCAGTGCCTTTGCCTGATGGAACCAAGGAGGGAAATGACCCCGACTTTATAAATAATGAGCTGACATGTTAAGGAAAGAATTTTCATGCAGAGAATAAGCGTGATAAAGGATTCAAGCCCAAAACCAAATGAGAGGTTTTATGGACTGTGTGAAAATAAATCATGCTCTGATGGGAGGGCATGAAACCAGTCTGGTAAAGTAAAAAATGTGTATTACACATGTTCTGTGAAATGACTGAACAGCTGCAACAACAGAGAAGCTACGTGTGAGCTGAGCTCAGACGCTGATGGTGCCGGTGCCTCTGCTTCAGGCTGGGCTTTAAAACACGCCGAGATGATGAAGGGGGTTCAGTCCAGTGAAGTGATGAGTTCATGTGAAATAGGAAAAATGTGTTTTACTCTGCCAGTAGTGAAAAAAAGGGAGTTGCTGTAACTTGAAAAGCCAGAAACCTGCAAATGTTTAAATTGTATATTGCAGTCAGTTTGAACGGGGGAGGGGGTTGTGTAGAAGTTGTGAAAAATGAGTATCTTATCTGTTTTAGATGTTGTAGTTTTTGAACAATCTGTTTGGAGAAATACTTAATTTCTGACAGGACTGACAAGTTAACCTGAATGCAGCTACGACTACAATGGATTGTCATCCTTAAAATGTTTTGTCTCCAAACTACCATAGCAAACCATTAAAGCACCATCAATTTCTCATAAAAAAAAAGCTTTTTTACAGTAGATACACTCCTACGATCAGTTGCACATGCTAATGTTAACAGCTGCTGGCTTTAACACTTTCGGTGCAGCCTGTGCTCACTTCCAGCAGGAATTTAATTATACAGTAGTCCCTCGCTACTTCACGGTTTGTTTATCGCTGATTCGCTCCATCGCGGTTTTTCAAAATAAGATTGGACATGACACACAATTGGCTGATAGATGGATGAACCGCACAATTGGCATGGAATTTTTTATTTAAATAAATTATTTTAAATCACCTGCTGCACATTTGTGCAGCACTTACTTTAGCATAAACTTCCTGCTGCAGCTGATCAGCTGATCAGCTGTTCAGCGTGCAGAGCAGAGAAGTGGGCGTGGCCAAGAGCGCTTGCAGGTAGCAAAAAGCAGAGGCAGAGAGCTGAAATCATTCTGTGCTCTTTTAGAGCTTTAGAGTTTAGAATATTGCAAGAGTCTGGGAAGGGTTAAAACGCTTATATAAACATATAAGTGTATAATAAACTACAATTTAATACTTGTACTACTATTCCTACTTCGTGGTTTTTCCACTTATCGCGGGTCTTCAGGGTACGGATCCCCGCGATAAACGAGGGACTACTTTATTTCTGCTAAAATAATTCTGTCCATTTTCTTTACCCACTTTTCCTTTCTGGGTCACAGCAGAGCTGGTGTCTATCTCCAGCAGTCACTGGGGTGACAAACGAGACAAACAACTCAAACTCTCACTCAGACTTTAGTTTCACCAATTAACCTGACATGTAGATCTTTGGTCTGTGGGAGGAAACTGAAGAACTGGGGAAAACCCACATCGTGCACAGAGCGAACAAGTAAACTCCACACAGAACGGCCTAAGACCAGGAGGTAATCCCACAACCTTTTTTGCTGAGAGGCAACAGCTGCACTGTCCCACCATGCAGGCCACCAAATGATATGGGTAATGTCAAATGATTTGTGCTGAAACAGCGTTCACATGAACACTTAGTTGGTAGTTTAAATAACTGGGTTTTTTTAGACGACAAACTCCCCTCAGACTGTCATGATGTTCTGTTGATGTCTGAATGAATCCACTTCCAAATGGATTTTGCTTTCTAAAAAAACATCTTCAGAATTTCATAGCAGCTTTTTTATTGTATTTCTTTACTGCAGTTTTGCATTATAGTTATTTCAGCTATGAAACTCCAGCTGGAGGTGATCCCTGGCTGCAGCTAGCTGCTGCTGCTGTTTGTGCTAGCAAATAATTATAGAATTCTTTATATATTTACAAACTGATTACACTATAAAGATTTATACCACTACGAAACGTGCGACTAGATGTTTTAGAGCAGCAATCCACTTTGGATCTGATTGTCTTCACACTAGGCATCGCTCATCATTCCTGTCAGAATTAAACTCACTCCTGTAACAGCTACAAGATTATTAACAGAACCCAACATCAAAATGGCTGAACTAATCCTTTAAGTCGGCATTGCATACTTTAACACACAAAGTTCTGATTTATCACAAAGTAATCACAGGCAAAACAAAGAAGCACAGATTTAAAGAAAAGAGTGAATATTAATATTGCACTTTCAAAGAACGTTGTGTTCCCAGTGCCTAGTTGTTTACCCTTTATTTAGAGGTATTTAAACTTTTGCGTTCAATAGTAATCCAGAACTGTAACCTCAGTTATCTCAAGCTACAAAGGACTAGGCAATGGGAAATGTAACACACGCACACACAGAGACGCACGCACACACAAGCACAACTTTTTAAATATAACATCCGCGCAAATACAAGTTCGCTCAAAGTCTCAAACAACCCAGCATCCAACCAACAGACAACACGTATTTACATTTAAGGCACAAAAAACCCTATGCACATGACAAAATAAAACATATTGTTCAGTCCCTGTAGCCTTTTGGTTTTTGGGTGACGGCTGTTTCTCACGAATTTTACCCATAAAACATTTTACAATACAGTATGTGATTCAGCAACACACTAAGCTGAAAAAAAGGATCTATCGTCTTCAGCCTCCTGTCAAGGCTACACCACTGCTGATTGTCCTGCTTTTGTTCAACTTTTTTCAAACCAAGGCCATCAACTTAAGGAATTGCTTCCCTAAGCATATTTTGCTGACAAGTGGTCTTAATTCTGATTGAGCCCAAACGGGTCAGGAGTAAACACATTTCTGAGAACACCACCGTCGTTCTGACTGAAGCACCACACCGCTCCAGGCCTTCCATGAGGTTTCACAGGTCTGTGGTGGTTCCAGTCCCATCCCAGTCAACGGCACAACGTGGAAACTGAGAACAAGCGTACAGGACTTAAAAGTCTTCAGTAGGAGTCAGAGTCAGAACTCAAAGGAAGCTCAGTCAGTCTTTGGCGTCTTTTAGGAAAAATATCAGTAGATTTCCTTCGAGTGCAAAACACACGTTCCACCGTCTTGAGGCAGAAAGTGATTGTTTCATCAACAGCTCAGGAGACATCCATCCATGCCTGCTTATAATACCCGCTTTTCTTGATTGGAGGTGCAGGGTGGAGGAGACTATCCCAGCATGCACTGGGCTACACAGCTTGGGGCTTAACTTAGAAGGACGGGAGTTATTGATTTTAAACTATTAAACAGTTTTGACTATTAAACATATTGTTGCCTGCAGATAGCCAACCTTTTGTCTGAAACAGTAAACTAATCTTGTGTGCTCAGGAAACGTCTGAAACTTTCAGGCCTCATCAGGCAGCAGAATTCACAACTCCCAGAGGCCACGAGCAACACATGGCCGATTCCTATGAACGGCAGCGACTGCATCGGATGGTTAGCACCAGTGAAAGGCAGAGTGTTACCGACGGCTCCACCACAATCATCTGTAAAAGTAAACGTGCTGCTGCAAGAGTAGGCTCATAGTCACCTGTGCAGTTTGTTTTACAGACCAAAATTAGTTTTTAAACATGGAGACACATTCAACTTGACAACAACCCAAACTAACAAAAGAAGATAAATTATTTAAAAAAAAAATTATTAAAAAACATTCATTCGGTTTGGAGATCTTTGGGTTTTTGTTTCCGTCTAGTGCAGAACAGCGGAGGTCTAGTAGTCTCTCTTTCACATAACTCTCAACCTGCTCTCTGATCACGTTCCATCATGTTTCTCCATTGCAATCAAACGGCCAGATATTGGGGGGGGGGGGGGGGGGGGGGGATTGTTAGGCCTCAGAGGCAGCCTGTGGTTTAAGTTGGGCTTTCTCCATGGCAGTGCCGTAAGGTACAGATCGCTTGAAGAAGCCAAACTGTGAAGAAGAAAAGAAAACAGGAGTAAGACCTCATCTAATCATCTTCTCTGCGACGCCTTCATTATTTAGGTCAAACGCAGAGTTCCCACTGACCCTGTAGAGAACGTAAATAAGGAGAGCCAGAAGCAGTAAACCAGCCAGGATGGCCAAGATGATGATCCAAAGAGGAACTGAGTTCTCGATGTCGGGCTTGTTCCACACCACCGGAGTCACCACCTGAAGAGAAGAACAGTCGAGTTTCAAGTGGACCAGATGGAAACAGCAGCTTAAAGAGTTACTATTATAAACTTGTTCAATACCTTTTTGTGTCCAGTCGGATAATGTTTGGGTAGAATTGCATATGGCATCTTTTTCACACTGTATCTGGCCAGACACTCCAGCACATACTGTTTGTAAGCTTTCTGAAGAAACAGACAAAAAAAAGAAATATGTCATGCAGTGACATAAATATGCACCAGGTGGAGACACAGACCAGGTGCAGCCTAAAGCCTCTTAAAGACTCTAAAGGGCACTGCATGCTCCATCCGTGGAGAAATGGGCTCTCGTTGTTCTAGTTACATGAACATTTCATCATTTTGTTCTCAGAGCAGCTTCACTCCTTCTCAACACAAGACCTGGGCCGAACTGTTTCTCACAGGCGTCTGTGCCAAGTATTGTGTGATTGGTCAGAAGTTTGTAGTCATGTTCGTCAATGCTGTACAACTCTTCAAACACACTAAATTAGTCAAATGGGCAAAAACTCCTGGATGGAGACATTGTGTATGGAGGAGTCTGTCTGCTGGAAAGTGTGGCGCTCTCTTCATGACAGATTTGTGGACAAACGGCAGATGCAGAGATGGAGAGGAGACGCTGGCAGGAAGAAACCCACGTGGTGACGTATACTGCAGCGGGAGGGGTTTCCCAGGAGCTCTGTGTCTGTGTCTCGTGGACATGAAAGGTGTGTGCAAAAACAAACGTCCTGCAACCACATGACCACGAGTCGACTGTTCGGCTGAGGATGGATTATGCCAGGCCTTTTATACTTCTGTTCTTGCGTCTCTCTGCCTGGCACTGTTGCATGAAGAAAATTGTGTAGCTTCAGTCTCTTCCCACTCGCTGACCCCCTGTTCTTGTACATTGCCCCCAGTCACTTGTGTCTCAGGATAAGTGGCGCGCATTGTGGGACTGATCAGAACTTAGTGGGTGTGTTTATGTGGAACAGCACATGTTTCTACTGCTTGTCATTTCATTAAAAGTGGTTCGCTCCTACATGCTGATTGTTATAGTAGCAAGGAGAGCTTAACAATTAACAAGAGCAATACCAGATCTTCCTCCTCCTCCTCATCCATCAACACGGGCCTTTCTTTCACTGTCGGATACACTGACGAGTGAAATAAAACTTTATCCTGCGATCAGTGTTGTTTAAATTGTAATATCTGTGCTCTAAAGTGTTAATGTTCCAGGTTCCTGGGGGGGAGCATGAGATCAGCTAGCTGTGTCTTTGTTCTGGGTCCAATGTGACTTGCTGCTGTGACAGCAGCTCCTGCTGCCTGTCTTCTTGGGCGTTTTTGTTAATAAAGACTCTAAAGAGTTGACAGTCGGCTGTGGCTTCCTTTTACTGCATGCTGAGGGGCATTACAACATGCACGTGACGTGCGCTACAGTGGGAGTGCTGTAGAAGGAATTCTGATGATTTATCCCCCGCCTCTTCTCCTTGACTATTAGCACTCCGTGAGACAGACGTTTGAAACTACGTGAGGAGAGGTCCGTCGTCTCACGTCTTGTGGAAGTATAAATCTACCTTAAGGTTTCTAGTCCTGTGAGGGGCTCAGAACACCAGATAATGAATTTCCAGTACATCACACATACTCCATGTCACAATCTGCAGGAGGTGGGTCAAACCGTCTCTGGCTCGGATAAGATAAGCAAGTTTTGCACCAACATAAAGTCTGTACACCACCACTGTGGAAAAGTCAACATTTTGCCTCAGATGTGTGAAACTGAGCAGTCTGGCAGCTGATTTAGAGTCATCGTTAATGTCAGCTGAACTTAGAAGTAGGACTGATTACAGAAGCTACTTGCTTTTGTTTGCATTTGGTGTGCAACTCCCATTTTCTTTCTCTTTTTTTGGGGGGGATGCATTTAAAAAAATGACTTTTTGGTTCCTGCCAAAGTCTGACATGAGAAAATACACAAACACCAACTGGAAGAAATGAACCCATGCTGTGCATGCTGCTGTAAACTAATGTATAAAACTCAGGAAAGCCAGGTTCTGCTAACCTCAGTGAAGGTCTCGGCCCAGATGCGGGAGCGCATTTTGACGATGGCAGTTGTTCCCTTTTCCAGCAGACCCACGTTACACTGCAGCATCCAGCACTCCACATTAGAGCAAGACTAAGGAAACAGAGATTGTTTTATAAGAACTAAACACAATTAAATTAGGATGACATAAACTTACTGCAAATGAAATTTCAGAAGGCATAACAAATAGATATAATAAAGCAGTTGTGTTAATATTTCAGGTTGCATAAACGTAACAAAAAGACCAATGTTGTACTTCCAATTCCACGCCTGCTTCGAATTAGTCTGAAGGAATGTCATGAGGCTGTAAAAATGCAGCATGCACCACTTGCCACATTATTGCCCAACCACTAAAACCAGCCCATTTTTCTCAAGGCTGTAGAATACACTATCCTAATTAAATCCCAGTAATGCAGCTTTTACCATTCTAACACATGCACATTCTGTCCTGTGGAGCTGCTGCTGCAGCTAGACCACCCTGAGACTGAGAGGTTTTGTTGGGTTTCCTGCAGGACAGTATAAGTTTACTTATTACATCAAGTAGAAAAAACACAAGAGAAGAGGAGCAAACCCACCCAGTTGTTTTAGGTCCGGTCCTAGACAGACAAAAACTAATGAGCCAGAAAGAGAAACGTATCCGTCTGCTTCCTGCTGGTGGATCTGTGCAACGATTTGGTCAGTGAGGCCACATATGTCTGAGAAAATTACACGAATAGCTGAGGTCCAAAGATTCCTCAGACCCACATCTCACATATCCTATTTGATGGAATAATGTGAAGTATAGGTTGTTCCCATAATTTATAAAAACAACATTCAGACCCAACGGCACTGCTGCTGTGTGGAAGGGGCCTGTAGAGGCTGACACTTTGTAACAGCACTCTAAATTTAGCCTTGAAAGCACCGTCCCTTTGCAAAGACTTGTTTTCCTTCACAATGCTTTATCGCCAGAACCAGACCAGATTTTAATGGGCCATTTCCTTTGATAATTTCAAAGTTTCAGGAAAATTGACATGGTATTTTACAGATGATCTTGATTGCAAATAATCAAACAACCCTTTGCTTTGGTTCCAAACATGGACTGTAAATTAATGAAGATGGCGACTGATTGGAAAGAAATTTGGAAAATGTATTATTTGTTACAGCCCTGTTTTGTTATTGTGAAACATGGCACCATGGTTTCACAATAGAGTTTTGCTAAAAATAGATGCAAATTGTCTTTTGTCCTTCTTGAATATATTGAGAAGTTTTAAAGATCAGCCACAAGACTGTAAACCAGTAATAAATGCTGTACTTGTCTTTTTTACACTTTCTAACCTCTCACTTACTTTGAATGAATATTGACATTGCTAAATTAAATCTGTCTATTTCTTTGAGTTCCTAGCATAGAACGTGACTGTAGTTCAACTTTTCAACTGAAAGTCCAGAAACTATCCAGTCAGTGTCTAATGATGACTAATTAGTGTCCATCCATCCATCTTTACTCGCTTCTTCCTGTTTGGGTCATGGGGGTCACTGGTGCCCATATCCAGCAGTCACTGTGTGAACGGCGGGGGACACCTTGGACAGGTCTCCAGTCCATCACAGGGACACATAGGGACAAATGAGACAAACAACCACTTACTATTTAGAGTTACCAATCAGACTAACATGCACGTTTTTGGTCTGTGGGAGGAAACTGGAGTACCCGGGGAAAACCCATGCTTGCACAGAGAGAACATGGAAACTCCACCCAGAAAGGCCCCTGGCTGGGATTTGAACCGATGCAACCTTCTCACTGAGAGGCAGCAGATCTACCAACTGCGACACCGTGCTGCCCACTAATTAATGTGTGTTCTCTAAATTGATTTTAATTCCATGTGTTTTTCCTGTCCTCTATATAGCACTAACACATCACGTAAGTCATAAATTTGTGCAGCAAGTTGAATACACTATACCCACTTCTTCCTTTACAGGTCACTAATGCTACCCATGTCCAGCCGTCAGTGTGCGAGACCACAGAGACAAACAAGGCATTCACACTGTCACTCTCACCTAGGGACAATTTAAAATTAAGAGTCTAACATGCAGGGTTTTGGTCTGTGGGAGGAAACTGGAGTATTCAGAGAAACCCCATGGTGAGAACCCGTAAACTCCACCCAGAAAGGTTCCTGGGTCAGGATTTAATCCTGTAACGTTCTTGCTGAGAGGTGACAGCTCCACCAACTGATCTACCGTGCCACCTGTGGCATGTTTTGGTCACAAACTCAGTCAGATTGAACCAGTAACCACCAACTCTAAGCCAACATCAACATACTGGAACACAGCTGGTATCTGACTGGGCTGTGACTGTTGGATATTAGTTGATGACTCAGAATAGAATAGAATAGAATAGAATAGAATAGAATAGAATAGAATAGAATAGAATAGAATAGAATAGACCATTATTGTCATTTCACCGGAGTACAAAGAAATTTGGGTAGCGAGGAAATAGTGAGTAAATTTCAAGAAAATGGCAAAATTTTAAATGTTTGCAACCAGTCAACTAGTAAGAGTGTTGTGTGCATCCAGTTTTTTAATATCACAACCTATTATTGTGTGCGCAGCTTGTATTCCAGGCCAGGCACATTTTTTTTATTTTTACACCTTCGTCAGAGAACCAGAGAAGTTAGAACTGATCTTTTCTGTTCAATGCACAACACAACTCTTAAATAAAAGTGCAGACATGGGTGAAAGTGGAAAGTGAATTTTATATACTGGTACTAGCCTCCTAAACTTGTTAGATGAACAAACAGAACAGAGCAGTGGGAGACAAATACCTCTTTGGTGGACTAAGGTATCCACAACTTTATCTGGACACAGATAAGCAGCTTGCAGGATCAATGTGAGGGGGCTTGGTTAAATAACAACCAAGGCCACAAACTGAAAGCAGTCTGTGAAATATCAGTGCACCAAAGTCAAAAACACAACCCAAGTCTCTTTCCTTCTCTGCTTTTGCTTTACTTTTATAATAAGAGTCTTCCATCTTAATCCCCTCAGCAGACCACCCTGCGCCCTCTGACCCCTCTTTTCAAATGACATCATAATTTAATTACCCAGTCCCAGGGCTTGGTAGAAACAGGTCTACAGACACCCATTACAGCTGAACCGTCTTATCTGAGTGATACCACACCAGAACCTTTTCAAGTTATGAGTGGATGAGGATTTTCTTTGGAAAGTCTCTTACCAGGTTAGTCAAATGAGCGAGCTGGTTCTTGTGGACGTCCCTCCTCTCAACATGGTGCTCATGGGCCTTCAGTGCCAGAACAGGAGACTCTGTGGACGTTCGCTGCAGCTAAAGGATACAGACACTCGTAAGAACAAAGCATAAACCATATTTTCCGCCGTACTTGTCGCATCAGTCCATATTTGTCTAATAAAGTGGAAAAATCCATAAATATGTTGCTTTGCCATGTATGTCGCATCTATTATGTGCCACCGCTGACAACCTGGAAATGTGGGCCGGTGTTGTGCCAAAATTTGATGGGCTGCCAAATGGTGGCCGCGGGAGCATGCACGGGAAGACTTTAACAAAAATTTAACACTTAAAAACAATTATTTGTTTGCTCAAAATTATATTAAATGTGTGTATCAATCTAACGTTTGCTTAATAAATGCACTTTGATGGTCAAATCAGCTGTATTTCAAAAAATAGTTTTGCTGCCTCGGTGCTCAGTGAACACGCAGAGGGAGAAAAAAAACGAGGAGGAATGTGGCTTGTTTCTCCTAAATTTAACAAGAAAAGCACCTAAATAATTATTTGTTTGCTTGAAATTATACCATAGATGTGTCTCAGTCTAACATTTGCTTAATAAATGCACTTTAATGGTCAAATTAGCTGCATTTCGCTGGGGCGGTGCAGCTGTTTTGACAGTTCCAAGCAACAAGCAGAATGAAGGTGGAGAGAGTATGGCAGGCCGATTGAGTCATTAATAGCTGATGAAGATTCTCAGTCAACGAGGACATAGTAAATTCCAAAAAGTTTAAGAAAAAAAACAAACAAGAAAGTATAAAGTACAATAAATAAAGTCCAGTTGTTTTTGTCTTGAACTTTTTTGACTTTGTCATTATAACCATGTTTACCTATTACATGATACAACAGCATGCCATAATACTATTATTACTCTGCTGCCATCATGTGGCTGAAAGTGGCACTGCTCATTTTTTGTTGTTGTTTAGTTAGAATGAATGAAAACAGTCATATCTCAGCCAAAAAATGGTTTATAAATATGGGAAAAAATTTCATAAATATGTTGCTTCAGCCTAGAAGTCTTAGGACATGTAAATTATGCAAAAAACTGTGACTTATGGGACAAAAAATATGGTACAAACTACACTCTCTCTGCCATTACAAACCCTGATGTTAGATGACCTCTATGGGAACCAATTCCTGTCTTATACATTTTGTGCTTGAAAAATAGAACAAGTAATACAAATTAACTTGTGTAATTATTTTTACAGACGTAAATGTTTTTTATAAACGCATGAATTCTTATCTATGGATGCACAAAGATAATTCTCATACATTCTCTTGTGCTTGATTTACAAGCACAAAATATATATGACTGGAATTTGTGCCCATAGACCTGAGGTTTCTTCTCATTAATCAGTAGCAAGAGAGCTTTACAATTAAGGGTTTTTGTGGCAATTCAGTGTGCAGCATTAGGTCACAGCTAAAACAAATGACTACTTGCAATCGTGCTCAACGCCTGTCACATGTAAACAAAAACAACCGTATGGAAATGCTTTGGCCCACAGAACCATAAAGGCTTCTTGGTGTAAAGGGGGTGTTGCTGCATATTGAAGATGGGTGATTATGGAGCTGCTTGAGGTGGTTCCTCAGGCTGTGCTGAAAACAGGGATGAGCTTTGAGTTCAAAGCAGCGGTGGGGTAAGCGTTTCGGGTGGGGCTGGGAAGCTGGAAGGAGGTGGATGTGGGCAAAACACAAGGAATAAGGGAGGAGGAACTTCTCTAATTTAGCCTAAACAGACCCCGAGAGGTGTGCATGAGAGATTCTCACCCTGAGTTTCAGGTGGTTCATGTTTTTGTCCACAGTGCAGTTGATGGAGCCTTCGGTGGAGAACTCCAAAGGGTAAAGGAGAGTGCGTCCCTGGACACGGAGAGGGCAGCGCAGCTCCAGTAAGGTGTTGCTGATTTGGCTTGGGCCGTTGTTTACAAGCTGAAAAAAAATGAAAATACCTATTTTAATTCTCAGATGGGCAACTTATGGCTCACCCAGGACTGCTGTTATTTTGAAGCCAGCTTTTACTGTGCTTTTACTTTGAAGGCAAGCGGAAGTTTACTTCAGCAGTCTCCTGATTACGTGCTAGGAGCAGTCCCTCCACTGTTGGAGCTTGTGATTCACAGAAACAAACAAATACAAAATAAAAAACCCACAACTGATAAAGAATGCAGAGTTTGCAACAATATATTGAATTCTGTTTATTTTCAGTGGGCTTAGTTCATGAAAAACAGAATGCTGTTTTTAAGCATTGTAAACTACACCAGCACCATCAGAGTCAACAGATGGAGAAACAAGAAAAGACATGCACAGATGATTTTTCATTGGAGAAAAAAGAAACAGAAATAACGATTTCACATTTAGTTCAATGCTGTTTTTTTTTTAAATCCTCCAAAGACGTACACAATTATTTGACAATCAATTTGTGAAAGTTCATTATTATTAATAAATATTATTAAATATAGAAAATGTTAATTCTTTGTATAACTTGTTTTTACTGTCCACTACCAATTTCAACTCTTGTCAGATAATGAACATTATAGTTATGGCTACTTATAAAATTTATATTTTGCAGAACTTAGTTTAGCCTGTTGATCGGGCCCTCTGTAGCAGGCCCAGTTCTGTATGTGGCCCTTTAAAGGGAAAAAGCTGCCCACCACTCGTTTAACATAACCAGAAGTGTTCATCATTTATTTATTTATAGCAGAAGCTGTGATGCTACCACTGAGTTCCTCCCACACATCACTATTATCTGGAGTTCATTTTCATTTGGGGTTTCTTTTTTCTTCTTGACGCTCTAAAACGTTTTGTGTTCTTTTTTGTGTGTACAGGAGAGGCTCAAACTCAGTCTGCTCTGCCCTGATGAGTGTGCACAGATAGCAGTGTGGTTGATTACCTCATAAATGTGCTCCACAGCAGGCCCCACATCCTGTTCCACTGTATAGGTTTTGGGCACTTTCCAGTTGGCCGGTGGAAAGAAGACCTTATCTGGCCGAGACACACTTTAAAAAGGGAAGGAAGGCTGTGAGAACATCTGTACAGAGACCTAATGAAGTCCCACAAGTTCAAAATAATGAATCCTAATCTTACCCCTGAAGGATGACGTCCGCCTGAACAACCACCTCCAGCTTGTAGGACACAACTTCACTATGAGAATTATTTTCATTTTTGCTGTGGAAACAGAGAAGAAAAGAAAGCAATCATGATAAACTGAGGCCAGCTGAGAGAAGTTGAGATTAATTTGAATTAGATTCAGTAAATATCACACAAGCTGTTTCTGCTGTTTGGCATGCCTAAATTATACCTGCGAATCTGGACATCAAACTGGACAGTTCTGTGTGTGTCCTTGAGTCGTGGCACAGTGAACCGTAGACCTGCCCAAAGCTGTGAAATTAAACATGAAACATAAACGTCATAGATTATTTAGACCACATTCAGATATATTATTTAATTTTTACATAGCAGGTTAAACATTGAATGATAGGATGTTTATAAAACATACAAATATAAGAATTTTAGAAGTGGATTGAATGTTAATTGTTCTTCATTAGCAGATATTCTTCCTAAAAGATATTCTTCCTAAAAGAATATCTGCTAATGAAGAACATTTAAGGCTCAGAGTTGTTTCACTTCCCAAACTAAGCAGCTCATCACATCCTGACTGTCTTTTTCTAAGATGAATATTAAATCTATACCGGTAATTCAGATCTTTTAAAACAGGCTTTTGTGGAAAAGTTCTGAAAAATAATTATCTTACCTGTTGTAGATAGCTCTTTAAATGGCCTCAGTTTTAAAAAATAAAGTTTAATTCTGATCTGCTTGACAGGCTAATGGCTAGTCCAAACGTGGCCAAAACCAAAGTGGGTTTCAAACGTTTTATTGTGTTTTATGTAAATGCTATTGCATAAACTCTAACACTAATGTGAGTTTCAGATGGTTATTAGTTCAAGGCTGTTTGCAAGCACAGTGACAGCTCGAGGGGATGCACTGAGTATTATCTGCCGCTGGAAAATAATATGTTGCCACCACAGTTCACGCCCTTTTTGTAGGCTGGTTAATATATTTTGTACATTGTGTACAATGTTGAAAGGCAAGGATATCTCCACAGAGTTTTATTCTCTATCCTAAGTCATTGATTTTGAATTAGCACAACTGTTTTTAATTTTACCTGCCAGGTGTGGCTGGAAATTTTACCAGCAGAGATGGTTTCAAAACCTCCCAACCAACAAAGCAGCTACAGGCACACTGGAAGACGACTGCTCTAACCACTCGGCCACAGCAACCCCATTTGTTAAAATGAATTTGTCTTATGGTTACAAATGCTACCGGTAGTTTCAGGAGGTTTTGTGTTTTCTTATCATATTTTCTTGCGTCTCTATACCTAACCAATGTCCATTGAAGAAGTAGGTCCTCAGCATGCTACTGTCTCAGCCCTACTTAGGTCTGCATGACACAGCTTTACTCTTTACATTGGGTGATGTCACCCAATTCCAGTTTGGCACTTAGGAAATCCTTGGCCCAGAGAAAGTTAGAAGTTTCAAGCAAGCTGAGTCGAACTGAAAGTTTGATGTCAGCAGACTGCAGGTCACTGATTGGTCAGAGAGCAACATAACTCATGAGTGTCTCCATCATAAGAATAAACCCACCATTCTGAAAAATACACCACTGCAGCTTTCCTTTTTGTTATTTACCTTTTATATAATTTATAATATAATAATATATAAGATATACATATATATACATATATATATATACATATACATATACATATATATACATATATATACATATACATATATA
>NC_056508.1:14357267-14368224 GCF_014905685.2 Nematolebias whitei
TAAAGACCACGAGCAAAAAACTGGAACAGGAAAAGGAAAATAGGGAGTTTGTTGAAAAAAAAAACATATGAAGAGGTGAAAAATTGGGGAATAAAACAGAAAATACGCCTTCATTCGAGAAGAACTGACATGTATACACTGCAGTGTCTGCACAACTGTGTGTGCAAGCTCACAGGAGTCTACGTGTCCTGATGTTTCCCAGCTGTGTTCCACCACTAAACAATATCTCATTCAAAGACCTCCGAGCCCCTCCCCTCTCAAACCTCTTTCCCATTATCCCCTCTGCTCTCCTTTCACCCCCACCAACAACTCCTCATCGCCAGGCAACGTAGCATAATCAAGACATATGTGTATACAAGAGTTTCCTTTATGGATCAGGATGTGGAGAGGGGGGGGGGGGGGGGGGTACAGACACAGGAGTGCAGCGTCAACCTCGCCAAGCTGCGAGGCACCGTCATCTGTTTCCTCTCCCCATTTCTGCAGCTGAAATGTGCACTTTTGGAGGAGGCCAACAAACGGCTAACAATGCTCCTATTCAGCATGTTAGCGCTCTGCTCCTCAGCAAAAAGGAAGAGACATCGGAACATTCAGAAAAGAGGTCAAGAAGCACAACGAATCAGTGCCCTGAGAGCTCATATAAAGGTTATTCCTTATCAGAGCTTCTTGGCAGCATAGAAATGTTCATGCATGCAGGAAATGAGGAAGCACATGTTTCTTTGCAATGCAGGCTCAGAAACCTGCCGAGTCACAGGACAGAAGGAGCTGTGTGCCGGACGCTCACCAGGAAAAAGGAATGGTGGTGTTTCCACTGGTGATCATGCAGTTCTTCTCTTCAGGGTTGATCATGGTGGGATAAACAGTCAGAGTGGCGCTGGTGTTGACTATGGGACGGGATCTATGAATCGCAAAATGCTAGTTATTAGAGGGATACTTGATTTTTACTTTCACTGGCTAAATAAACAGTTTAAAATATTTGTTTTGTAGAAAAAAAAAAACAAGATTTAGCTTAAGGTAACCGATGTACAAAACCATGTTAGTAGTTTGTATTCTTTACATGTAGAGGCAAAATGTGGTTCGGGTTTCTCAGTTTTCTGTTGTCCTAAAAACTATACTTTACTCAAAGATGGATTTCAAATCAGCAAACCTGTAAAGAACTGCCTTGTTAACACCAAACGCTCCAACAATCAAATCTGAAAGAATAAAACAACACCATTAAAAACAGTCGTGAACATAGCATTGGTCATAATCCTGTTGTAGATGTTGCAGTCAGTTACCTGGGTATCCATTCTTGTCCAGGTCTTTAGCACCTCTGAGGGCAAACCCAAAACTGGCAGGAAGCGCCCCGGCAGCCCACTGGCCCACGATCACCTGGGATGGCTTTTCCTTCAGACCTTCAGAGTATCCATTATAGATGTAGACCAGCCCCTGTTGGTTCTCTCCTCCAAACGGACAGCTTATAGCCACGTCTTCCAAAAAGATTCAGAAGAATATAAGCATTTACAAACTGTACTTTAAGTTACTTATACACAAACTGGTTGAGGTAATACGTACATTTTAGCAGTAAAAGCAGGGTAAACAAGGTTAAGTCAGTTCCTCAGGACACATTCTTCTTTGTTGAAACATTTCACATTTAATTCAAAAGAATTTGTCTGTATGAGAAGCTGCAACAAACTCAGTCTTATAAATTGCACCTTCTCAGGATCAACCAGTAAGGGGTATATGCTAAGAGGCTATTTATAAGACTGAATAAGTCTTTTGGATTAGACTAAATGTTTCGACAACGAAGAATCCATCCAGAGGACCTTGTTAGATGTATCTACCTGGATTATTGAGCATGTATCATGACAGGTTAAATAACATTGAAAACTACAGTCCTTTGTGTCAGAGCTAGCTAATGTCAGAAAAAAAAATTAATAGTGTAATTTTTAGGTATTATAAAAAAAAGCAGTTTGGATCAAGTGAGTCATTTTTTAGGTTTGACTCTGCCTTTCTAGTTCCCAGTGAGACTGTATTATCTGACTGAGCTCATACGAGAAAAGAGCAGACTTGTTAACATGTTCATGACTTTTGCTGCTATTCCCTCCTGACTGCTTGTGTGCACATTGATTTTCAGGTTTTTAATACTGTAGATGGATGTCAGACCCAGGACCTGAGAAAGTAGTACTAGCTAGAGCACTTGAAAAAGGTCAAGCACTTTAAAACCGTACTTGGCAGATGATTGTATGAATTATCACACCCTTCAAAAGTAAGATCATTATATATAAAACCAGTTGTTAGAATTATGTCCTTGCCAAAGCTAGAAAGAAAAGAAAACACAAAAGCATAACCATGTTTTTAAAATGTTCTTGTTGTCTGTCTTTGCACCTAAAACCAGCCAGCAGTTGATGCCAAACACTTTTTTTAAAGCTCCCTATTTAAAAATAATTATTTGATGTTTTTATCAACTGCCTAACTGTCTTGGTTGGCTAATTTGCACTTTATTTTAAATCACTCATTTATTTATTTAGTCAAGCCACAGAAAATTACAAGAAGATGCAAACTTATTGTATTTAAAGAGGTTTTTCTGTAAGAACAGCTCGTTGTCCTTACCATTAAACCCATCCTGGTTTAGGTCTCCCAGTGGTGCAATGGAGCTACCAAACCTCCCATACACTTGGGTGCCCGTTAGATGAGGGTGAAGTTCACTCAGCTCCAGGTTTAAAGGGCCACGCTGTAGATAAACATAGACCCGGCCCATCTCTTCCAGACGATTGTCGGAACCTCGAACCATTAGCATCGGAGCTCCCACCAGCAGATCAACCATCCTTCAAATGTGATGTTGTTTAAACTCAAACCCATGAATAATTTAAGGTATAACAGCAAAATAAAATGAATACTTACCCATCATTATTGATGTCACTTGTCGCCAATGCATACCCAAAATACGACCCTATCTATGAAAAAAAGTGTTTTCATCAGTTTATCCGAAGTAAATCTGAAAAACTAAAGGCAAAAATGAAGATTGCTTTTATCCTTATTCTAAATGAGGGGTGCCCCCACTTTTCAGCACGCAAGCTACATTTAAAATGACCAAGTCAAAGTGATCTAGCTACTATAAGGCCCTGTTTACAGGAGAACAATCTCTGGAAACTTTAGTGTTTTTTCAATGTTTATTGGGGGTAATAAACATAAAATGAGTGGGTTTACATCAAAAATGCTGTAGTTTCTATGTCAGTCGAGTTGCCAGATAAGAAATTATGAACTATAGTACTGTGGCTTTAAAATGATATTATTTTTAATTAAACTATCATATGTGCTGAGTAAAGATATTCTAAGATGAGGTGTGTGTTGTGTTTGTTGAACATGTGCACAGAAAAAGAGGGGGTAAATAAGACATTTTAAATTTATCAGGCAATCCTGATGCAGGGCTCAGCTGAATTTATTGTTCATGCAGCATCTGCATGACAGTTACGTCCAAACTGGTGAACACACTAACGTCTCTTTGGACCCTGGATTTGATTAGTTTTGCTCCTACATGCTGAAAAAGGGTGAGGAGCACAAAAACACTCTGCTCTCTGCCATTTATTATAACTGTTGTTAGTGCAGGAACACTTTGGACTGCAGCCGCCCATACTTGGGAGCATTTCACACCTCCGTGGGGGGTTCCCCTGAACACCACCACTCGAGACATGGATTCAGAAACCTTCGGTTTCAGAGAGAATGAGGCTGTTGTCTGTAAATGAACGGCCGAATGTTTCACGTTGTGTAAACGGGACCTCAGACTGGCTGCTCTGTCTGTCAATCAAGTGACAAATTTCATAGATGGATGATCGGCTGACGTCTATGTTTTTAATGCTATGTGATCTATACATAATACCTTTGAGATCAACAAGAAGATCACGAGCAACGGATTGGGCACCCCGTTCTAAATACTGCTAACTCCAGGTTTAATTTTCAGATAAGTACAATAAAAAAGACCTTTAGGAAACTGGTTTTACAATTTAGACCTAGTTCACAGGTGTTTCCTAGTTCTGATTTATTGTTTGTTTGCCATAATCTGAGACTAAAACGCAGCAGACACAGTATGAGTTGTTCAATAAAAAAATATGTGGAATTGTTTTATCACTGTTTTAACAAGCTCAACACGCTTCTATTCTCAAAACCATTGCACTACTCCTGACATACATATATAAACACATCAGTTTTACTTGACTGAACAGAGACTTAAGAAAAGAAGCTGAGTCTTCAGACTTACCTGCTCACCGGTGTAACTCATCATGGCTGTCAGATCTGTACCATTTAAAATAGACACCTGCAACACAAACACCACATATGGTGAGCAGCTTTTCATAGACTCAAATACAAACGTGGGTTCTGGAATGGAATTTGCTGCAGAACAAATTCCCAAATTCTACAATATATTTTTTCTTTTACTTTACTTCTCTCCATCATTTCCAAGTCTAAAGCCTTAGTGCCCCATTCTAAAATCGCTTTTTAATAATGGAAGCCAAAATAGGACTATAAAATAAATATTTCTTACCGAACCATTAAGTGTGGGTCCTTTTGGAATGCCAGCAATGAAATCTATGAGAAATTAGAAGAAGCAAAGATTTAACTGAAATTATACCAAAATAAAGTTCAGAGGAAGGACAACTGAACATCAATACTGATATTTCTTGGTCAGTAATCACACATTAATAATATGTATTATTTACATTGATAAGTACAAGTATTTTATTAATCTGCCTCACCAAACACCTGTCATGTGTGTTGGCTGTTCGATTAGCCTACCTTCTATCTGATCGCCACTGAATTCACCAACAGCAACAGAATAGCCTGTAAAATTTAGCAAAAAGCAGAAATCAGGCTGAGCTTTCACAGCACATAAAAAGAACACATGCTGGTATATTAAAGTGTCGAGTTGAATCAGTCTTCCTTACCTTGGTAGCTGTCGTCGTGTGCAGCCTGGACCTGTTTGGTTTGGATTTGACCCTCCACTGCCTGCATAAAATAACCTGGATAGTAAGCTTTGATAATTTCTTCCTTAGCTGCAGAGATCACCTGACCTAAAGGTAGATATGGGAAAAAAACTGTAAGAGGAAGTAACTTCTGGAGATTAGTTTTGATGGTTTTCTACCATAGATAATGATTGTCCTAACATACCTTGCCAGAAGTAGCTGCCCGGCCCACCCAGCACCACTTTGCCATCCTGAAAGTTAACGCTGATAAGTTATGAAAACAAAAAAACAGCAGAATCTTGTTGTGAACAAACAGAAATATAGTTATTACCCTTGTAAAGTCAGCACTGAAGCCCCCCTGACAGTAGCCTTGTCCTTCAGCATCACTGAGTTCTAAAACACAGAAAGAGAAGATAATTATGTTCAGTGATGAGCATGGATACAAAAACCTGCTTCAAATGACAGATTTTCTAAAAAGCTGACTGTTACCTGTCCGACAGGGAGCATATTCAACAAATTTGGTGAAATTCTGGACTGAGAGGTAGCAGGTTCCTGTAGCGTCAGAACGGGGGGTGTCCTTTTCAGTTCTCCAGGAGTAAAGTGGGGCACAAGCCTGCAGTGCACAGTAGGAGGGGGAAGCACGAGCCGAGAGAAAAGTCAGGAAAGAGAGGTGGAGATGAAAAGGGTCTTAAATGGGAAACATTTCTCTGTTCCAAAAAAAGCTCTGCTGAGCTTCAGTTGTCTCGTGATTTTCATGTAACTCGATCCAGATCAGTCAGTAAAATCAGGCAGATACAAGCTGATGTCACATAAATATGTTCAGTGCATCAAGATTTAAGGTAAAAAACTCAATCTGAAAAATAGAAATTTAAGAAACAAATATTTAAAAGACAAGTTTCTCACTCCCTTCTGCAATTAAAATCAAACATAAAGTTTCTCAAGGCTAATGCTTGGATCGAACTGGGCTGTGAGTGTTGGAGACAAACTACAAACATTCACAAGTGAGTTTCCCAAACGTCTCAAGTCGTTTGCACATTTTGTGTGCAAGTTGAAGGGCTTCATTTTTGCGTTGTGGGAAATTTAAACATAAATTTGTAAAATTTAAGAAGAAAAAAGAACTCAAAATAATTGCAGAGTCATTATGGGCATCTGGAACTCGTCTCAGTCACTTTTCAATCTGAGTCAGAGTGTGAAACATGAAACATGAGATTGTTTGGACACCAAAAAAGAAAATGTGTTAAAACTGAGACATAATTACAACACATTGTGAGTAAATAGCAACAATAAAAATCTGAACATCATTCACAGCAATGTTGCACAAATTAACTTAAATTATTCAGGGTTTTTTTTTTTTTCATTCAACCTTTATTAGGTTAGTCTCATTGAGTCACAAGAACTCATTTACATGAATGTATTAATTATTTTACATAATGTATATTTATATTAAAGTTCCAAAAGTACCATCCATCCATCCATTATCTTTTACCCGCTTATTCCATTTTGGGTCACGGGGGTCGCCAGTGCCCATGTCCAGCAATCACTGTGCGAGAGGCGGGGTACACCCTGGACAGGTCGCAAGTCCATCACAGGGACACATAGAGACAAACGAGACAAACAACCATTCACTCTCTCACTCACACCTAGGGACAATTTAGAGTTACCAATCAGCCTAACATGCATGTTTTTGGTCTTTGGGAGGAAACCGGAGCACCCGGAGAAAACCCATACATGCACGGAGAGAACATGCAAACTCCACCCAGAAAGGCCCCTGGACCGGGGTTTGAACCAGGGACCTGCTCGCTGAGAGGCAGCAGCTCTACCAGTTGCGCCACCGTGCTGCCCTCCAAAAGTACCAATTCCGTGTCATTCAAAGTAAAAATGTACAGATTATTTAATGCAAATTTGTATTTTAAACTTGTCAGCCATTGCGGCACAGGTAGATACTAGCTCACCTTGCAACTCATAAAACCCCAATGCAATCATAGCAGTGAGCACAGACTCAGTAATAATTTACAATAATAATAATAATAATAACAATAATAATAATAATAATTTATAATAATAATAATTGACAATGCTAATAAGAATGGGGCAGCACAGTGGCGCAACTGCTGCCTCTCAGGGAGCAGGTCCCTGGTTCAAATCCCAGTCCGGGGGCCTTTCTGGGTGGAATTTGCATGTTCTCTCCGTGCATGCGTGTGTTTTCTCCGGGTACTCCGGTTTCCTCCCACAGATCAAAAACATGCATGTTAGGCTGATTGGTAACTCTAAATTGCCCATAGGTGTGAGAGAGTGAATGGTTGTTTGTCTCGTTTGTCTCTATGTGGCCTTGTGATTGACTGGAGACCTGTCCAGGGTGTACCCCGCCCCTCGCACAGTGATTGCTTGACATGGGCACCGGTGACCCCCATGACCCAAAATGGAAGAAGCAGGTAAAAGATAATGGATGGATAATAAGAATGGATAATAATAATAATTGACAATAATGTGTTTCCCTATGAAAATAGACCAGTCTACACGTGGTCTGGGAAAGCATTTGAAAATGTACAAATGTAAAAATACATTGAATACATTCTAGTCTTTATTATCAATAATGTGCAACAAAACCAGAACTTTCGCGAGCCTCTGGATACCTTACCAGAATTGTGTCGCCATGAGAACGTACGGTGGCTCCAAACCATTGATGGGACTTGAAGTCAACTTGGTGTGATGTGTCATTGATCACGGAATTACGATCTCCTGTAGAAAAGTAAATGCAACAAAAATAAAAACAGTTATGGAAGGACAAATAAACACACACTCCTTCAGTTGGACCTCAGATATCATGGTTATCCTTCCTCTCAGACTCTTGAAAACATCTGTGCAACTCTCAAACAGCTGGAATTATGAACTCCAGCTACACACATTTTTCATGCAAAGGTAATGTGGGTAAGACTTTGAAAAGAACCACAGCACTGTTAAGGGGATGGACAATGGCGGTCTCATCTTGGTCAGGTTTGGACTGGACTCTGGCCTGACCCTGCCGACCCTCTGCTGTGTTCGACCACCTGGCTTTGTGAGCCTGATCTCAGCAGGTGACGTGACAGATGGTGTCAGAGTCAGGTTTAAACACAGCTTTATTGGAAGACAGATGTTACATCTGTGCTGCAATAAACAATGAACTGCAAACAAATTGATTAGACAAGGGGGCTCCTAACCAACCCATGTGTGATTGGAAATCTGTAGAAGACCTGGTTCTGGCAGGAATGATAGATTATGACAATCTATCTATGCCAGTCTGTCTCTACTGTTTCTTCCTAGCCAACTAGTAGCCTGACGCTGAGGATGAGGGTCTGCTCCGTGTCTTTGTGGAAACAGCCTTGAGTCTGGGGTCCAAGGAAAACATACACACTCGGGCCTGGCTTCCTCACAGCAACTTCCCATTCGTCTCTGTTTAGGCGCACTCTTCACTCTGCCGTTCTGTTTTCGTTTTCAACACTATCTCGGTTTTCCTATTAACTTTTCTTACACCGTCTCACCCAGATTTCCTTGTCTGTGCAGCACTTTTCTCATTTGCTCACAGGGTGGGCCGTGCCTCCTCACAGACTGTAAAAGCAAAATAAGATTTGGTGATGTGGTCTAACGAAACGCTGCAGAGTTGTCATGTAGAATACGTGTCCGCCAACTCTGGCTCAGATGAAGACTGGTGCTTTGTTCAGACATTTTGTCATTTGTAGTGGGTAACAGCAATAGATTACCTCGCTGTGCAAATAAAACAACAAAGTAAACAGATCTCAGTAAATAACAGTAAAGTTATGTCGTAATGGGTGGTAAAACATCCTGCTTGTTGTGCAGCTGAATGCAGCCAAATGGAATCACATGAAATAGTTTGAGATGATAACAGAGAAGATTCAGGGGTAGATTAATAGAAGACAGGCTGCAGAGTAAGTCATCTGACCAAAACATCTGTGTGGCTGGTTGGTGCAGTGTGCTGTGACACAGTGCCAGGTCCGGTCTCTCCCAGGGGTCAGTGCAGGACTCAGGGGATCTGTGTGTCTACAGACTCTCTCTCAGCTCTCGACTGTGTGTGGGTGAACATCCATTAGAGAGAAGAGGGGACGAGGGCAGCAGGAAAAGTGTGAGATAGGTTTACAGGATCGGAGGAAAAGAGGGAGAGGACTGAAAGAAAGGGGAGAAACCAGATTGTAGCTCTGGTCCTTCTGCTACTCCCACAGGGCCAGCTGATGTGATGAGTGAATCTGACCATTTGTCTTCCACCCCACTGATATACACAAAAATACACACACTTACCACGAGGGTTGCTAACCTCCTCTAGAGTTCATAGACAAGCTCTTATCTGAATGGAAGAGGAAGTGGATGGGTGGGGGCCTCTGGCCACTTTGACCCAATTAGTTAGGCTAATTAAGAGCGTCTTTGGCCTGTGGGTCAGAGCTCAAACACACCAAGAAGCAGGAAGAACTCTGAAATATACTGGGAACTCTAGAAAAAATATTTCTTCAAGAATTTAAAATAGACTGCAGAACAGATAAAGAGATCACCCAACTTCTTCTCATTACTCCAGTATTTGCAGCCAGTTCTGGCAAAGGAACTGCAGGCAAAGCTTCAGTAAATGAACAGCAGCAGTGTAACATCATCAGGAAAACAGCTGTTTGTCATAGCTACATTTTCATGCAGCTATCCGTGTACTGAGTGTTGTGTGACAGCTCTGCTATGATCCAGATGTCAGAGCTGGCTCTGGCAGGATAATCTGCTCCTTCAAAGCCTTTTAAAACATATGAAGGACATTCTCTGACAGCCCAGGGGACCAACCTTGACAGCAAGGCCCCACGGCTTGAGCATGACATCAGTCCCTGTGGTCTTTAGCCAGCACCCATGGATGAACAGCACGTTTTATTTCGCAAGAAACTCTGCAAAAGCACTGGAGCGAAGCAGTCGTGTCCAATAAAGGAGGGTTGTTTTACCGGGCTTATGAAACACTCTATAGATGTTTCTCTCTGCTGCATGATAAATTATTGTTGGGCTTTAAATTTTCAGGAAAACCCACATGTGGCGCAGCAAATGCTCCTCTATGTCTGACTTGTGTGTGTTTTTAGGGCAACTAAGACTGGACGTTTTCTTTTCTTTCCTGCCGTAGCTGCATTGAGCAGAACAGGCTTAGATTCTGTCAACACAGTGAAACATGAATCCATTCATTAGACAACCTCATGAACTTCCTGATTCTGGCCTAAACAACCTTGCCTAATTCTGACTCAACTAAAACCTTTTTTGTTAAGGCTGCCAGCTTCATCTGTCATACAAACAGGATATGTCTTTGTTATGTCTATTTGTTTATTGGTCCCTTATCTCCATTTACCCCTTGAAGACAACACAAACATGACCCAGAGGAAGGAGGCAGTATTCATCAAACGTTTCAACACCCTATTATCTTTTTCACACCCCCAAAAAAGATAAAAAGCAACAAAAAAAAGGATCATCCCCCATTAAGGAGTGAATGAAGCCAATAATAAGAATTTAGTCAAGTGGAACAGTGAGGCCTGATCTGAGAGGAAATGCTCTGATGACCTCAAGAGTGAAGAGGAAAGCCACAAAGTTCACTTCTTGCATCTCCCAACTTCAGTCTCACCAGGGATAACTTGGCAGTACAAGTAAAAATACACAATAAAAAGTTGCTACAGAGCTCTTCACAAGATCCTTTTTGCAGAAATAGCTGCTGTGCCTGACAGAGACAATTTTCTGTTAAGACAATTTTCTGTTTAAAAATCCATTTATGAGGCTAAATATAGGAGAGATCATCAGTCAGCAGCTTACAGCTGACAGACCGGACATGAACTGAACACAGAGACTCAAAACAGGGACGAGACATTAAACAGGACATGTCCTCTAACAGGACTGGTCTATTTCCCATGCTTAGATTGACCACAACACAAGTGGATCTTATTTAAGTATTTAAATGGCTTCTAAATATTATGGATGGGGCTTTAAAGCAAAGGAGAGCATACACACACATATATATATATATA
>NC_056508.1:14368624-14382298 GCF_014905685.2 Nematolebias whitei
GAACAGGTATATATAGATATAGATATTTAGATATGGAAAGAAAGGATACATCTTGTCTATCATTTAACATGCTTTTTACAATTTTTTTTTTTTTTTTGGGGGGGGGGGGGTTCTTTCTCAAGTTTATTTGTTAAACCAGACTGTTTTCATAAGACACAACCTCGATCAGAAGGAGGAAGACAAAGCAACAAACTTGGATAGAAAAAAGCAAAATAAATGTTAGGCAAGATGTATCCTTTCTTTCCACAGAAAATGTAGAGCAAATTGTAAAGTTTGTGCAGTTTCTGAGTTAGGGAATGTCTACTACACTAATATTTATGCTCAGGAGTCAGCACAGCAGTGTTATAGACTGAGCACTTCATCATTGTCTTGCACAGTTACAATAAAACAAAAAGCAATAATTCACACAAATATTCACCAAGGTAAATTATAAAACATTCAACCCCACACTGAGGGTTTTTTTTATCCACACTGATAGAGAGGCTCTGATTCCAATACTTGAATGTTTTTCTCTATAATGTTGCTGATCAGCACCCGAAGCCCACACCATATACATATTTGCTGGTGTGGCATGATTTTCATACACCTACGATGATTTTATCATACTGAGAACTGCAAAACTTGTATTTACCACCGTTTCAATCAATTGTGTTCCTACAACAAGAGAGGCATGAATATTGTGTAAGAGCCAAGTACGCAGATGTGTTGCACAATTCTGTAAACCAGCTATTTTTGTGGCATTTATTTAAAAAAAAAAAAGTTTAGGGTTTTTCAAAAAACACATTCTAATGTGCTGTTTGTTTTTGTAGCAATAACCAGTTTTACCTTCTAGATCAAATTCGATGGCATGACAGTCGGATTGTCCGAGGCTCCATGAACAGTAGAAGACAGACCCTCCCTCTGTAACATTGCTCTGCCTCGTGTTGGCTCTGGGGGCTCCAACGACCACGCTTGCACTGTAAAAGAAAGAAGAACGGAGAAAACATCTTAAAAAATGACTAAATGTCTACCGTTTTAACCAGCCATTAAATGGTTGGTAAGGTTTGTGGCTCTCAGCCTGACGCCAATTTCCTACTGCCTTCCAGACCTTTCCACTGATGTTTTGACCTCGATGCTCTACACTTTTCTTTCTTTTTACAGCTTTGAGAGCTACACTCATCTCAGATGCAAAACATTTTAACAGGTCGCAGCTCTGCTTTTATGTATCCCATACTGTCGCTGGAAGCTACTACCATCACATGACTCTTAGACGCATTCACTGCACCTGTACATGGTCCGACACACAAGGAGAAACACTTGTACGGTCACACATCCTTCTGGGGGCATAATTCAACAGGGATACAAGCGAGCAGAAAGGTTA
This sequence comes from Nematolebias whitei, assembly GCF_014905685.2. NCBI lineage: Eukaryota > Metazoa > Chordata > Actinopteri > Cyprinodontiformes > Rivulidae > Nematolebias > Nematolebias whitei. The sequence goes on from NC_056508.1 coordinate 14,369,985, forward strand.
AGTGGAGTCACACACTTGTTTCTACAGCTGGATGCTTGACAACATAAGACCTTTACTGTACCGCCACAGCAAGAGCAGCCGACCACTTCAGCAGACCCTGAAGAGTTTACAGGAGTTCACACTGGAGGGATGAAAGGGATTAAGAAACGATAGAGTGATGATATGGAAATGGAGACATTTAAGATTTGGGAAAAGGATAAGTGCAGAAAGAAAACTTCAGTAGATAATGTGGCCTAAGTGGATGGTTTAGCCATTACCTCATTGTGGAACCACTTGACCCAACAAGGAGCAAAGACCCAGTTACAGTCATTTGATGTGGGTAAGGGAGGCAAGGGACCTTTGAGACCAGGCAATGTCTTAGGGGCTTAAAAGCAGGAAGAGTACACCCTTTCCTGGTCTGGAGCTTTCAACAGTACACAAATGTTTACTTTTAGGCTAAACTTAGCATCCTGACCCTAAGGGTAACAAGTCAGTGGGGTTCAAGAAGATACAAGAACTGGCATGAGCAGAACAGCAGTTCAGCTACGCTACGTTTCAGTGCCTTGTACTTCACTGAATTGACCCAAGACTTCAGAGCAGAAAGCATGGGCAGTTATAGGGCCAGCTCGCAAGGAAAAAGCTGAATCTCATCACCCCTTACACTTACTTTTTTTTTTCCCTTACGTTTATATATGGGGAGGATGTGCTGATCTTTTTTGTGATGTAAAGGAAGGCAAATGGGCTTTCTAGCCTTTGTAAATGTCAAATTTCAGGGCCACACATTAAGAAGAAGAATAGAAGCTGCACTAGAATGATAAGATAAGTGCTGTGTGTCGTCATCATTGTATGTTCAGGTTAGGTTTATTTGTCATATGCAAAATCAGCACAAGGTCAACAATGCAATGAAATGCTGAGGACGAGAAGAAGCGTCTCAACTCGCAAAAATATAAAAAAACATTAAAAACACTACTAAAATACTAAAAACAAGGTTGAAAAAGAAAAATACATATACAGTGTGATTTGGTTAGCAGTGAGGTTCTTTCTACATCATGGTTTTGTTCTGTTAGCGGCGTGGTCTTGTTAGCAGCTTAGTAGGTCTTTAGCAGGTCTGGTCGGCAGCTTGATGGTAATAAGGACTGCAGTAGCTGCCTATGTTCCCATACTTTCGGGTCCAAAGTCAGCTGCCCTACCTCTACCCCATCATAAAAATCTGAAATGTAATTTTCATGGATGGAATAAAATGTGAAATGTAATTTTCATGGATGGAATAATTTTATTTATTTATTTATTTTCAGAAATAGATCCTCTCCAACTCTGAATGTTAGGAAACACCTTGTGACTGTGACTTTCCTTCCCTCCACTGGCTATGGTGACATTATTTACAAGACCGCCACTACAAGCACTCGGCAGGTATTGGATGCTGTCTATCGTGGTGTGCGAAGATTCATAACTAGTTGTAACCCACCACTGCACCCTGTATTCACTGGTTAACTGGTCATCATTAACTTCACACAGACTCTCTCACTGGTACAGTTTCATCGTTAAATCACTTCCTGGTCTGCTGCCTTCATACATCTCCTCCTACATGTCTCTGCATGAGTGCAGCTACAGCGTGCGCTCTCAGGACATTATTACATGCAGTGTCCCCTCAGTGAGAACTGAACTTGGCAAAAGGGCCTTCTCCTACTCCGCTCCTGTTTCCTGGAATATCTTGCAAAAAGATCTGAAGCTTCAACCTTGACCTCTTTAAGTGGCTTTAAACATCTGCTAAGTTCCTGGGAAAAAACAACACAGACATGTTCCTGTTTTTAGTTTTCTACATTGTCTTACACCCTAGCTGTTTTTATTGTTACATTTTATTTTAAATACCATTTTATTTTCACTTGTTATTCTCACTTTGTACGCATCCTTTATGATTGTCTATTGTTGTCATCGCTCTTTGTTAAAACCAGGTCTCTCTTGTAAATTAGTCCCCAAGGCTCAATGGGATTAACCTGTAGAAATAAAGGTTGAATAAAAAGATTAATAAAAACAATGTGTAGCTTGATTCTTTTGTATTAAGTTTAATGTTATTGTCATACTTGTTTACAAACAACAATAACACTGGATTAGGACGCCTGCTGGTTGCCTTTCTCTGGAGGTTTTCTTTCTCTTTCTGCTCAGAGGGGACTCTGGGGTAGACTCAAAATTTGCTGGAAGAATTGTATATCCCCTCTGGCCTGGGAATCCTTGAGGATTCCACATGAGGGGCTGAAGAAAACAATGTCTGGGTTTCCCACCTGGAACGGTTGCCTCTGCGGCCCGACCACAGATGAGCTACAGAACATGGATGCATTAATGAATTATTAACATTCTTTCCTAACAAGCAAAAAATGCAAAGTTGTATGTGAACGTTTATTGCAAGTTATGTTTACATGCTAAATATGGGTATACTGATAACTACAGAAAAGGAACCAGCTATAACTTATCATTGACTTTCTGAAAATGTCTCATCCCAGGAGAATAGTTGTGACTTAGTCACTTCTGCATTTGTGACTTATCTGTAGTTTTGAATCTCACAAGTGTGGAAGAACAAAGAAAGTAAAAGGAGTGGAATAGGAAATAAAATACTGTTAGCAGAGCCTTAACACCTCAAAAGAGCTGCAGAAAACTGCCAAATCCTTTAAGTAGATAAGAAAATCCCTTTTATTTTTGTAGGATGAGGTGAAATACAACAAAACTGATCAATCTGAAGAGGAAGAAACCGAGTCCTCCTTTATCTCAGATTCAGAGCTCAATCTGAGCAAGGATCAAAATCACAGGAGGTTATCTGGTTAGAGATTCTCACAGCGAAACAGCTGAATATCTATCTTTAGACCATTTCATTCACATATAGAAAGAGTTTGTATATACAGTATACCCACCTGTCATCCACAAACTATCTTTTAAGGAACACATTTCAAAGCTTGCAGCACTTTTACATTAAAGCTTTTCAGACAAACATTTCTTGGCACACATAAAGGAAAAAAATGCTCCTCCGGAGGAACAAACCATCTTTAAGCAGATGTATGCAATCAGTGACAATGTTGGAGGAAGATGCGCACAAGGCCGAGGAAATTAAAAGCCACAGCATTTGATGTCGGATCAGATCTGAACAGAGTCCAGCTATAGTTGGCCGTGGCAGCTTTTCAAAGAGGAAAAGTACAGGAAGCAAGCAGAAAGCAGCTAATGCTTTAATCAGAAAGTTGGCAGTTAATGTGGGTCTGTACTACCTTGCACTGATAGCTGCAGATGTGCAAATACAAGTTCTCTTTCTAACACACACGCACGCACGGATTGATAGTAATCTGAAAGTTTTGTAAATAAATCTGAATTAGCATTTAAGCCCTTATCTGAGGAGGGTCTGGTTCCTTCAAACATCCCCCCACCACAGTACCTTTTGTGTTTGCCATGAGCTTTTGTGTTGTTCGCATTTTAAGAATCTCTGTTTGGGCTTGACCAAGAATTGCGTTATTCCTTTGTGAATGTGAGGATCTTCCTGTAAAAATATTTAGTTAGCGGGGGTTGTGCGCCCCACAGCTGTTCAGACTTTCTTGTGAGGTAGGCTGTGTTTATGCTGCAGTGGCTAGCTAGACAGAAATGACTTGTTACAGTGTAAAGAAAGAGGCACTATCATGTTTGATATGTTAAGAGGAAGCTATACAGCTCAACACACACCTGAAAAGCAATAAAAAAGACACGTGAAGATCTGATGACTCTGCTACACAGACGCAAGTTACAACTCAGCTCTTGAGCTTACGAGCAACCAACCTCCACCTCGGTCCAAAAGAAGCGTTTTGGATACAACTGTTTTCATGATCAAGCTTGAATGAAGCGTTTGCATGTGCATGTCGAACACAAATAAAAATCAGCGCTAGCTACTGTCCTGGCATAGAAACTACAGTGGATTCAGCACGTCATTACCAGTGTAAACATGTGACGTTTCCACAGTCGACATTGAAAAAAAACATACATTTACAAATATTGTTCACGTGTAAACAAGGCATTGATTTCTGGTTGTTAAGAACAAATAAGCAACCGGATTTACAGGACAGAATTTTGAGAAATATCCTGCTGGTGGTAAAACAAGGACAGGACAGGAAAAAAGTTTTAATTTTCATTCAACCTTTATTTATACAGGTTAGTCTCATTGAGCCTCGGGGACTCATTTACAAGAGACCTGTAATAAGTTCCATCATGTCACACAGCACGACTGAGCTCCACCACCCAACAGACATTTAGACATTAATTAAGCTACTGTAATTTATTTAAAAGGCAAGAGAGGAATGTGTAAATAGCTTCACTGCCCCATTTCATTTGAGGGTCAAGCAATCTGAGGAAATTCTACCAAAAAACCTCACACCGCACTATAATTGTCTAACTGTACGTAACCACTATTTTATGTGGAGTTGTGAAATTAAGGCTGTTGCCAAGTGTTGGATCTTGCTGATGTGACATTATTGTGTGCAGCCATGGCTAATACACTTTATGATGAGGTTACAGACTCAGTCTGTCAACAGGCAAATTCCAAAAACTACACCCTCCCATTTAGCGCAGCACCCCTCCATTCCACATTTAATTGTCTTCCACCCAGCTGCAAGGCTGATGTCACTTGAAGACTATTATAACAGCTTTAAGCTAAAAGAGGGGAAACAATCTGAATCACATTTGTTAAGCCTTTCAGTGCAGGCTGCACCCACCATCTGCAGTCATAAACAAGACTTAAGGAACACATTAATAAAGAAAGGGGATGGGTGGGGTGTTAAAGCACACATGTCCTTCAAAACTCACATCACCTAAGGAAAACATGCTCTGTGATTCATGGAGTTTACACCTAGCTATCAACACATTCTTAAACTATGAAGTGGTTCCATATACATGAAACGATGTCAGATGCAGTGACTTGATGTGACGACCAGAGGCAGCTCGAAGCATTCTGTAGTGTAAAAATTATATATACCAAAATTATACACGCATCTCTCTCAAGAGACGTACTAGTAAACTAAAATTATTAATAAAATATTGTTTTTTACTTATTTTTAGGTTGATTTCAATACAGTTTAACAGTTTGTATACCGGTAATATTTTTTGAAGTAGAGGTAAGTGGAAAAGTTTTTTTGTCCCTAATTTCATTTTAGATTATGGATTCAACCTGACACCTGAATTAACTACCTTTTTAAAAAGAGCACAAACATGTTTCATATTTCACACTACATTAAAGTTGTTTAAAGTCAGTGTCATTGTGTGCTTGACACCTCAAGGTCAAGGTTTCTTTATTGTCATTCGCACCTCATGTGGTACATGTGGTGGAACAAAATTGTGTACACAGGGTCCCAGTTACATCCAACAAAACTACAAATTGTAAAAGAAAAACAGTAATAAGATCTAAGATATGAACTAAGAATACGCTAAACTAAGAATATGTTAAACACTAATAGTGCAAAAAATACGCTGAACAACAGCAGCACGAACATGAGTCTGTGTGAGCCAGTCAGTCAGTGGCTCTACGTGCAGTAAATAAAACCTGTTCAAGATGTTCACGTTTTGTTCTTCCTGTTTCTAAATTACCAGCAAGAGAAAGAAATTGCAAGGTGATGGCAAATCTTGTAATACAGCTCCTGCTGTGTGTAGTGTTGGGAAGGTAGGACGTACTGAGCCTCCAAAAGGAAACAAATGAGGGAGAGGGGTTAAGAGCCTTGCTCAAGGGTCCAGAGTGGGGCAAATGTGGGTGCTTCACCTTTTCCACCCACATTTTTGATGTTACAGTCAGCAGGGGGATTTGAACTGGCAGCCTTCCAATCACAGGTTCACTTCTCTAACCTTTGTTCCTCGACAAGCTAACAGCTAGCCTGAGCAGGTTTACACCAAAGTAGAGTGCTGCCAACTTTAAAAAACTTCACTCTCAAAAACATTCTTAGAAGTTCATGTAAGTGCTATTAAAAAAAAAAAACTTTGCACCACAGTTAATTTAGCATTTAGTTATTTTGCCACTAGTTTTATAAAAATTCTTCCTGGATGGGCATTAGGCTGCCCTGGACGTTCTACAGGTAGCTGCCGCTGCTGTCGTTATTTGCGCTGCAAATATGCGTTAAATTATCTGTAAATATCTTTACTGTAAAACTGACAGAATTATACAAGTTTATACAACAATACTTATGAACAACAATGGATTCTTTGAAATTGCAGCTGTTTAAAGACGACAACAATCAACTCAGGCTAGCAGTTAGCTTGTCAACCCTGTCAAACTTACTCTATTTTTAAAACGTGGGTAGTTACGGTATCACCTGTTCATAACATTTCACAGAACCCCACTTGAAAAGATCTGCACTATCACTTTAAGACTAAAGTCAGCTGGGTGACTGACGTGAAAAACACAAGTAGTGTGTAATGACTTAATCTAGACCGCATGGAGCCATATGAACAGTCTCGTGTCCTCTCAAAGCCAAGGCCAGACAGAAGCTGTTGGAGTCCTTACGGTGGCCATTTGGCCGGTCATCTGTTCACAAACGCTCTGTCAGAGCTGCTGTACAGCAGCGCTGAGATGATGAGAGTACCAGTCCCTGCTGGGATGGAGGGTGCTGACTACAGAGACTCTACTGTACTGAGGCCAGAGTTTCTGTTCACATGGCACTGAAGACCTGTGCAACAACAACAAAAGAAAAATAAGATATATCTGTCTCCCTAAAAGCCTGTGGTGAGTTATGTCCAATACAAAATTTATAGACCCTTCCATATGTAACTCAAAAAAGAGCTGCTGTGATCTGGACTCAGAAACCCAGCGCTGATAAGATAAACAGTCCGCTCTGCCCAGGATCTGATCTCAGATCACAGAAAAAAGTGTTTCCTCTGTGCTCTCAAAAGGATAATGCAGTAAAACAACAGGTGGCATGGAAATTACAAGCTGTGCTATCTAAGGAATGCACACACCACCATTTATTGTCACAAAGGAAATAAGTGTGGACGTCCACACATGATTTAAAAAAACTTGTTGAATCTTTATGCTTTTAAGCCACGCAGCAACATGTGGGAGTTACTAGTCTGTTAGGTGAATTAGCAAGACGACGCCAACTAAATTAAGCATTTTCTTTTCATCTTTTTCCGTCCTTGTCACTGCTTTTGATGTTAATGTAGGAAAGATGGCAGGTGTCAGGTTATTTCACAAGTGGCTTGTGAGACATTTTAAACATCACGCCATCGCTGAAAAAAGATCAAAATGACCCATTGTTCCACAAGAGCACTTCTTCATAACAAAACAGTTGCCCAACCCCCTCAAAAAACATGACCATTCCTTCCCTTTCACAGTTCTACTGCCCCAAAGTCCTCTGCAGAGGATTTAACGGCCGGTGTGTCACACCTCACCCGCCACAATGACCACATCAGGGGGTCCAGTGCTCTCACCTCCAACAGAGACACTGTTGTGTTTAAAGGAGTGATGATGGTGGGAGAGAACTGCAGCTGTTTGAGCACTTTGCTACTCAATCTAATAAGGCCCCATTTACATCAACACGGCGGGGGAAATGCAGGGGTTTTTTGGATGTTGATTAGAGGAAAAAATCTGCGTTGGCACGGCACATATTCAGTGTTTACATGATTCCACTGTAGTTGCCATGCCAGGTCATTAGTTGGTGCTGTGAATTTTGTACATTCACCTAATGTGCATGCATGCTGCCTAGGACTGCTCATCCCAGCTAACAACAACTTAACAACAAGTTAAAGCTGGATTTTGGATATGAGTCAACAGATTTGATGCTAATCGGGACCGCTTCGTCTAACAGCTTGACACCGGTCACTGAGCAGACCAGAACTGATGAGGATGATGTCGGGCTTTCTACTCCGTGATAATCAGTAGTCGAGCCGATTTACAGCAGGTAAATCCACGTTCTTAGTAATGTTTGTTTGTGTTTACTTCGGTTACACAACAACCGAGTTGTTGGTTGTTGTTTTGTTTGTTTGTTTGTTTGTTTTTTGTTGTTTTTTTTGGGGGGGGGGGGTCGTTTGTTTTTTTTTTCCTGTGAAGAGAAGCTGTCCTTACACCAGAAGCGGACCGGTTCCGAACGAGCGTACACCTCGGCCCCGAGGCTCGGAGATGCAGGACGTTGAAGAGAGATGTTGGATCAAATATTCGCTTAAAATTCCCCTCAGTTCTTTTTTTCCAATCCATTCTGAAATATTATTTTATCAGATAATTTTTTTTTTTTTTTTTTCATTTAGCCTTTATTTATCCAGGTTAATAATATATTAACTTAATGAAATGTCTAGAAATATGTATCCAGTTTTGTTATTTAGAATGATATTGTGTTAAAACACAATCTGAATCTGTTTCCGGTAGAAAATGTGGTTTTAGTTACATGCCTACAACTCCCAAAATTCACGCACCCACCATTATAGAACACAAGATGGCGAGATGATATTGGTTGAGAGCTGGGTCACATGATAAGAGAGGGCTTCCCATTCGTCGATGGTGGTGACTCCTCCTGAGAGGTGTGGCCGAGCTCTGAAGAAGATGGGTTTTCTGTTTACGCTCGGGCCATTGTTTGTGACCAATGGTGAAGTTACAATAGGCTAGGCTATGTGGCTGGTGATCCTTGTACTTTACATGTGGGTAACATAAACCTTCTGAAAATGGAAGACAAGTGCTCCTCCTCTCCCTGCTTCAGATCAGAACACAATCTTACAATTCAATGGTTTAAGCTGCATTAAGCAAAGGAGTGACAGCCTGAACAAGCCAGATAAACAACATGGCGTCAATATCCAGGATGACAAGAGAGGAAGGTCCAGCTCAATAATGTAGTTTACAGTTCGGTTAACGTGTTTTTAATAGTGTGTTCAGTTTTCTTATCAGTGTTTGTGTGACATACAGTTTGTGGCGTTGAATGAGTAAATAAAAATTAAACTTGATGTCTTCATTTTCAACTTTAATAACATGCAATATGTTTCGCATCGTTTAAATCACATAACTTGAATTACATAATGTCCAGATAGCTTCATTTAGCTCAGACAGCTTCATTATATCTCCTATCACTAACATAAATACTGTTTATTATTGTTAAACTGTTGTTATTTATCACATGTAGCTATAGTGCAGCGCCACATGTGAAATATCCGCCTGCCTCGACAAGCTTGTTCATCAATGTTAGAACTGGATCCGACTGGCGTCTCATCTCAACACAGATGTCGGTCACAGCAGCTACATTCCGACGTAGATTAACTACAAGACTCAATATATATTCCATTAGTCGTAGCACAGAAAGTAGTATGTTATACGCCGACGCCACTGTTGTTGATAGAAATATGCCGTCGGTCCACGCGTGCGTGAAATATGCACTTGTAGTGTGCATGTGCTTTCGCTCTGCAAGAGCTGTGTACAAAACAGTGGGCGGCCGCCTCGAAAACCTCCACTCTGAGAGGTGGGTCGAGAAACCTCCGGATTCAAAGAGGGGGCTACTAGCGTCGTGTACATGAACAGCAGAACCGCAGAGAGAAATTTTTGGTTTCACTCAAAATATGCGCCATGTAAACAGCCCCGAACCCTCACACACTCAAAAGTGTAAAACCAAACACACATTCTCATTCATGAGATGATCTTGCCAAAAGATGCATGTTGTTTCCATCTCAAAAATTAAATTGCCGTTCCTAGAAAGGTTAATAACATGTGCCATGTTACGTGCTAAAGTTTCAAACAAAGATGGTTGACTCAAACAGGTAATGACAATGTTTTAAGCTAAAGTATTGTGTTATTTCTTAGTGCTCATAACATGTGTTGGGAATGACTTTCAGCTACTACCAAACTAAATTTTAGTAAATATGTGTGAAAATAGATGAGATACATATTTGTGTTGACTAGAGTCAATGTGGTGGCCATCTAATTCACGTTAGGGGTTGAACGAGTATATAATTTTTAAACTCAACATTAACATAATAAAACCCGAGTAGAACTCGGGTATTTGATGACGTCATAGATCTCAAGATACAAAAATAAATAAATAAAACAGCAAAAAAAGGTAATTATTTACAAAAAAAGACCAACGGAACATTGGGAGCGTATATTATGCTCCTGCCATTTATCATACTGCAAATAAGTCACAGGAAAAACTAAACCATTAGTTATTATTATTAAACTGCAAACGTGAAGAAACACGCAGCACGTAAAAAACGAAACTTAACCGAAACTGGTTCTGGTTCGGTGGATAGGACCCAGTGTTACACCATACTCTGTGACCTGCAACAGTGCAACACTGCCCCCTACGGTCATAGTGGTCACATAATATGACGTCACTACGGATACCCGACGTTACATTTTTAACATCGATAGATGTCCTAGCAATCGATGTGTAGATTACTCGAGTACTCTGTTAATGCCCTAATTCACGTTGAGTCCAAATGTTATTCAGCTGTAAATATACATCCTATTATTACTGTCAGAGAGTTTCACTGAAATAATCTATGGGATATTTTGCTAACAGACAGACACAGAATGCACACAGGCAACAGCGCTGGTCAGGGATACTAAAATAGCTCCCAATGCAATATGTGATGTCAGCAAGTACCCAGATGTCTGGCAAACAGAACAGGGTACAGTAATGTAGTAGCAGTTTGTACAGATTTTAAAAAACTGCAGAAAGATGGTATCTAAGAAGTATCCTTGATACAGGACTTGCAATAGTACAGCAGATTTGCTGACAAACCTCATATAAAGTACAAGGTATGTGGTTCTTGCTGTTTCCAAAGCCGATTTACTCAGGGAGAGAAATGTGATCGTTGGATTCAACTCTGTGGCTGAGTTGGCTTAGATCAGACAAATGTAAACAGGAATATTTACAACTGTTTGAAACACTTTGTTGGAGGAAACAAACCGAAAGAGGAACACCATGATGCCATTGCAGTGACTGCTAGGGGTGCAAAAAAATATTTATTAAAGAATCTAGATTCTTAGTCCTGGAGATTTTGAATTGATTCTAAAGGTCCATAAATCGATTTTAAAATGTGTTTAAGTTTTATTTTTGTCCACTTCTACTTGAGCATACTGCATATCGCATTACGTGTCCACTCGGCTGCCGTAGCATTTGGCTCTATAGACCACGGCACAGCAAGCTAGTTAGCCAGCTCCTTTATCTGAATGGAGCCTGCTGGCGTGGCGCTGGAGGACAGCGCGATTCAACTCGCTCCTTCGTCTTTAAAAATCATTTCAGATCCTACAATGTTAGACAGAGCTCAACAAGAACAGGGTTGTTTGAAATAAGTGTCAAATAAAATGGCGGTGCAGTATTTTGAAAGTACGGCAAAATGTGTGGTAGATGAAAAGCGAAAGCAGCAGACCAGCAAGATTTCCCTCTCCATCACCTGCTATATCACAAAGATTCAGCTCAGTCGAAGGTGAGGGGTTTAGTTTTATTTTTAATACGCTGGAAGCAACGTATGTTATTCCTTCACGTAGCTTTTTTAGTGATAAAGCTGCGCCACAACTCCACCATGAAACAAGAATCAAGTGGGAGAAGCTCTGATGCTACGAGCTGCACCTCAAAGGTAACAGTTTTTTCTCACATTATACTAAAACGTACAGACAAGTTGTACAACAAACTTAATGTAATTTGTCTTTTTAACAAGTTGAAGAGGCCACATGAGACACGTCACCTGGAGCCGGTTCTAAATGATACAGTTTATGATTTATAAATTACAATTCAGAAAAGATTTTGTGCAGACTTACACAGGTTTTGAAATTTTGTTAAAGATTTATCAAATATGAATCAATATGGTTAAGACTGTGAAGTCTGTATATTTCACATTACGTTAAGTTTGGAAAATATAGCAAATGTTAGAGCAATATGGTTAAAAAAACTGTGAAGTCTGTATTTTATTTTGAGTTAAAGGTTAATGTACTATGGTAGGCTGAAGTCTGTTTACTTTTGTATTTATATATTTTGAATTATTTGTCTGTGATGGACTGGAGACCAGTCCAGGTGTCCCCCGCCTCTCACACAGTGACTGCTGGATATGAGCACCAGTGACCCCAGTGACCCAAAAAGGAAGAAGTGGGTAAAGATGATGGATGATGGATGGATGAGTTATTTGTTTCTACATTTTTATTTTTTATTTTAGAAAAAGCCAGGCAGCTAAGCTAACCTAATACTGGTAATTTAAATTACAGAAGTTTATGCACTCCTCCATGTGAAGGCTGCACAGAAATCTGTTGGAATCAGCCTCCCCACCGTCACAGACATTTACACCTCCAGATGCAGGAAGAGGGCCACCTGCATCATGAAGGACCCCACTCACCCAGCACACACACTTTTTGCCCCACTCCCCTCAGGAAGGAGGTT
>NC_056508.1:14397298-14399891 GCF_014905685.2 Nematolebias whitei
TGGATGGATGGATGGATGGATGGATGGATGGATGGATGGATGGCTGGATGGATGGATGGATGGATGGATGGATGGATGGATGGATGGATGGATGGATGGATGGATGGATGGATGGAGTCCTCAAACACAAGAATCCTTTCTCCTCCTTCGGCTCCTCTAACAGCCGAAACGTGGTGATACACATCTTACTGGCAGGAAATTCCACCAATATGAGAGCCAGCCTGGGCTTCCTGTTTAACTACCATGTTCCGCTCACACACAAACACACACCCCTTACACACACACATTCACTGGTTTGCTGTCCTCTCTGTGCTCTGAAACGCTCTCTGTCTGCAAGGAGGAAGTGAGGTGTTGCTGAGTGTTCCAGCCAGACGGACACATTTCATACTGGATGATAGATTCATCATGAAAGGGTGGAAGTCCTGGGCTGTCCATTGTTTCCAACACAAGCTCTTAGCAACGCAAGTGATTCGTTTGTTTTAGAGGAAGAGATTGTTGCAGATGCTGCTTGCAAGGCAAAGAGCACTCGCTTTAGTACATCATGGTTTCCTCCTGCGAGCTTTTACTGTCAACCCAAATATTTGTGGGTAACAAAACAGTTCAAACAGTGTTCACTTGTTAGAACAGCCACAAATGAGCAGTTGTGTTTTTATGTACATCTGCTCGTCAGTCTGTAGGTGCAGGGCAGTAAAGTGTGCAAACTGTCAGGGTGAACGACCTCCCTGCTATAACTCCACGCAGAAGTGTCCTGACCTGCGTCTGTGAGCTGCCTGCATTTACAGCAGACACATCCGGTGTCCAGTCTCTGCTCTGCCTCTGTGAACCTCTCTAAATATACAACTTTTGAAAAGGTGGTGTAAAATTATTGGTTTATTTGTTAGGAGATGATGGAAGCATAGAGTTTATCACGAAACAAGACAGGATGACTATTTTTGACAATCCATCCATCCATTATCTTTACCTGCTTCATCCTTTTTGGGTCACAGGCATTTTTTTATACTATACTTCTCAAATTAGAAGAACAAAATAATGAGCCATAAAACAAATAACTCTCTGAGTTAGATCCCAACAACGAGCACCTGTGCTCTCATGAAAGCACAGAACATCAACAGAAAAAATAAGTGGGTAAACTACAATCTTTCCTTAAAACAATTCATATCACTCACCACCTTTCAACCAGATTTTTACACAAATTCATCTCATGCGGCACGGTGGTGCAGTTGGAAGAGCTGCCGCCTCTCAGCAAGAAGGTCGCAAGATCAAATCCCGTTCTGAGGGCCGTTTTGCATGAAGTTTGCATGTTCTCTCCGTGCATGCGTGGGCTTTCTTCTGGTACTCCAGTTTCCTCCCACAGACCAAAAACATGCATGTTAGACTGATTGGTAACTCTAAATTGTCTCTAGGTGTGAGTGAGAGTGAATGGTTGTTTGTCTCTATGTGTCTCTGTGATGTAAACTCAAAGCAGTCTGCTCCTCAGATAAATAATGTTATTAACACTTTTTATATATAAATGTTTCTGTTCAGTGAGATGACTTCTGTTGTGACTCGGTGTTATATAAATAAACTGAATTGAATTGACTTGAAATAGACTGGAGACCTGTCCAGGTGTCCCCCGCCTCTCACACAGTGACGGCTGGACATGGGCACCAGTGACCCCCCATGACCTGAAAAGGAAGAAGCAGGTAAAGATAATGGATGGTTGACTCCAGCAGTTAATGGGGAAGTTTAAAGCAAAGATCTCACCCGATGAGAAGCACTTAGAATATGTGTGAACGTAAATGATGCTTAGCTACAAGCACCTTAAATGTTTGGCATGTTGTTGTAGCCATTTTTGTGTTTAAAGTTGGTTTGCTCTGATGATCGTCTTGAATTACTTTGACTTTGAATATTAATCAGTACTAGATGTACATTCAATGAATACATGTGGCAAGTTTAATAAAAATCTGTCCAATAATTCATAAGAGACTTTGCAAACAGAAGGGCACACACGCAGGGGCAGCTGTGGCTGAGTGGTTAGAGCAGTCGTCCTCCAATGGGAGAGTTGGGGGTTCGATTCCACCAACAGTCACATGCTGAAGTGTCCCTGGGCAAGACACTGAACCCCTCGTTGCCTCCGATGTGTGTCCCATCAGTGTATGAATGTGATAAAGCTCTGATTAATGTATAGATCTAGTAGAGTGCTGTATGAATGGGTAAATGAGGACACAGACTGTAAAGAGCTTTGAGTGTTTTGATCAGATAGAAAGGTAAATAAGTGCAGTCCATTTACACACACACACCTATGAGCAAACACACAACTGTCTGCCTTCACCTTTCAGCAATATTTATAGTCAAAAGATCAGAGCAGTAGATGTTCACTCGTGTTTCATTTGAATGGTTTGTCTCCATAGCAACGGTGACCCTGACCCTTCAGTGTTTTCCTATTGAGGCAGGCGTGCCACAGGGCCATCGCCAGGCCACGAAGTGAGGAAATGTGGGGGTGTAGGTGTGAGTAACTGAGGGCATACAGCTGGAGAGGCAGAGAATCAATACCACAATATTGTTTTACACACACACACACACACACACACACACACACACACACACACACACA
>NC_056508.1:14399901-14412116 GCF_014905685.2 Nematolebias whitei
ACACACACACACACACACACACACACACACACACACACACACACACACCACCATTCACACATTCACCATGTTGCTGCTGGTGGATTCCCACACCCACTATCTTAACCAAACATTGTTCGACACAATTGAAATAATGGCAGCTGAATTGTCAGGACAAAAACAACTTGTGCTAAAGTTAAACTGGTTATATATAGACGCTATTTTTTTTCTTTTACGCTCAGACAAAATATAAACATGCTCTTTTTTTATAGCAGCTTCTTATTACTGCTGCAAAAACAAAGAGGCACTAAATCAGCCAGTGCTGCTTTATGTATATTTATGTTAGAGTGATTGAAGAGGACACGCTGCTCTTAAGGCCTTCTGATATATAATGCAGTGATTTGGGTAATCCCAGGGCGATAAGTAAGCGACGGCACCAGCAGATACAGTTCGGACTTTCAGCACTTCATTAGATGAATAGGGACATTTATTTAACATCACTGATGGGAACCTAATTACACATGGAGTAATACAAGTTTTCAGTGGGGCTTTACTCGGTGTTTGCAGAAAGACAGGTGGACAAAAAAGCATTCATCTTTTTGTGGGGAAGGGGAGTGACATTATAAATTTAAAGTGTTACCCCTTTTTTCTGAAACTTTAAAATTTTGTGTGTTACAAATGGATCCCTGTTTTCTACTCATCCTTCTGTTAATGATGGTTAAATATACATTGTTGAAGGCTTCCATGTTTGTTATGTGATTTACACAATGACTACTCTACTATGTTACAGCAGCAATGTGAGGGTTGTCTGCACAAAACCATGGCCGTGCTTATTAAGACCCCCTCCCACTGAATTACGACCCCAGTGCAACGTGAAACATCAGCCAGTATAAGTGAACAGTCTCTGAAGGGTCTTGGTGGTCTACAGGTAGTGTGCTCCCCATGTGCTAATGCATGAAAGGGGTGCACAACACTTCCATAGTGAGGCCTTCTTAGTTTATCTTTGTAATGGCACGCATCAGGGTTGTCCGTGGAGTTGGAGGATCATGGTGACAGTGTATCCATGATGTGACACTGTAGTGGCACGACTTGGTCATCAAGAATTTGATGCAGTGCTGGTCACACGGACTTCCTGCCCAGACTACAACCGTAATTGTGACAGACTCATAGAGAAGACTTAAGTGCAGATGTGGTCCCTGTGGATATGGTCTTGCTAGCAGAGCCTTCTAGTGCTTAGCTGCATCCTAAAGCAGTCCAGGAGGGTCAAAAATAGGGATATAGAGTGTGGTGAGGGTGCTGGAGAGAATCACTAAGATGTAGAAGACATAAGAAAACCTTATTTGTCAGGTAATAATGTTGTTCACTCTGGGAACAGATGCAGCTAAAGGTTAAAATTACATGATTTAATAATAACAGGTCGTGATCTAAAGTGGGCCACTCTGAGGCATGGAACTCCGAAATGAGTCCCACTCCAGCCCTGCCTCACTATCATCATTCAACTAGTTGTAATCATTAGCATGCACAATGAAATATAGTTTAATAGTTTTTGTAATGTTTGAATGAGCAGTTCATGTCTTGATGCTGCTTTCAGGCAAATGATCGTGGCTCATGCATTGACATTTCTTGAAGCTTTGTTGTTGCTGAGGGTGGTTACCTCCTACTGTGAGGAAACCTTTCAGTGTTTAATTATATGAAACATTTGTCTAACTGACTGAACACATGGACAGACACAGCACCAGAAATCATCCATTTTAACAGCATAACTTAATTTCACTCTTTGAATACAAAGCATGGCAGCGTTTGACCAAGACAGAAGCATTTTTCTAGTGAGATTATGATCTTAATAGATGGGCTCACATCCTCTTCAGTCATGCTAAGATGTAAAAAAAAAAATATATATATATATATATATATATATATATATATATATTAAAATGTGTTAAAAGTACTGAGCTTTATGACAAGCTGCATTGTAATCAACAAGAAGGTTGTAGCTGGTGATGGATGAGGAGCAAACAGCCAAAGCTTCAAAACGTGACACCCAGGAACTACTTGGTGAATAAATTAATTTATGGTTGAGTTCTGCCTCCAAAAATCTTTCTCAACAAAATGAACTAAATCACTTGCTGACTAATAACTTATCGAGTGGATATTGTGAGATTGAGTGAAGAAATTACAAAAAATAAAGAACATTTCATGTATTTATAAAGTAAACACTAAGAGCAGCATTCAACACGTCAGATTGGACCAAACATGGTGCCGTGCCACTGTAATGGTGGACATTCCTGCGTTATCTCTCACTTTTGTCAGCTTCCTGATGTATTGTGAGTTATTTCCTGACCCGTCTGAGCTAGCTGCTGCTGAGCAACTTGTTGAATTGTTAATGATGTGGGGGTCTCCAAAAATGTCCCATACTTCAGAAGTCACCTTCTGTAAACTTAACCAAAGAATATTTTAAGTGGTGAGTCACATTATGTCTATTAAAATGCTGCACCAAGACCCCGATTCCCTTTAATCTGCCCGCTTCCTCCTTATAAGTCCATGTTGATGTTAATGCTGTCCAGACCACCGAGGTGTCATGTCTGCTCCCAGCCTTATATAGAAGCCCCCACAGGTTCATGGTCGGCGCATTAGTACTATCAGCTGGTGTGAGCCATCGTGCACAGGGTCCTCTGTCATCTCGCTAATGTTTAAGTCACTGCAAGGTCACATCCCGTAGAGGTGGTCTGCTTGGTAAAAGCTCGTAGCTGATAATCCCTAAATGAGTGAGGGTTGGTCTGAGTGCAGGCGCAGGGTGGTCGGTCCTGGGGGAGGACTGCACGCTAACATTTGACATCAATTTGTGCAGCTAAGATGGTAAACTACTGCTGAGTTGTCACGTGCTCAAAACAGTTCCACCTGAAGTTTTTCAAAGTCAGGACAAAATCAGAAGCAGTCAGAAGAGAGGAGGCACCTGAGACCGAGCTGCATCCAAGAATCAAAGAAATGTGTGTGCTCATGTCACGTCCCGCACAGATGAACACTTAGTCCCTAAACATGCTGGTTGAGTTCTGGTCAGCCTGAACGTAAAGTTACCACTCCCTGATCTGCTGCTGTTCAGCTGGCTTTGAATCAAAAGGATTCAGCTGATAACATCTCCTCTGTGGTTTTACCCACAGCTGCATGTTTTAAACTGTACATATCAACATATTCACCTGCTCCCATTAAAAATAGTGGTTTCACAAAATGTAAAGTGTTTATTAGCCTGAAATAAAACTTCACGATAAAACAATTTGCTGTTGTGAGAAAACTGTAGTAAATTAGGACTTGCAGAGGCTGTGAGTGTTCTCAGTATCATGCTTCCTGGAGTAAATGTTTTGTTACTATCGTGTATTTAAACCCTAATGAGTCGGAGCTTGACTAATAAATATGTAGAAAAGTGAGAAGTTCAGCTGCTTCGGTTCTTTACTGTCATGTTTTTCACAGTCAGTTCACACTCTGCTTACTGATCTGATGGAAACCTGTTTCTAGAATTATCATTTCAGTTTTGTTCTTTATTTTCTGATGGGGGGGGGGGGGGGGTGTATATCGCTTTTTCCTCTTGTGACAGTGGTGGCGCAGAGGTTAAAGAAGGCAAGCCTGTGATCAAAACTGGTTTGAATCTCCCTGACCGTAACATCAAACTGTGGGTGTGAAAGGGGAAGCACCCACATCTGCCACCACTCCCATTTGCCGGACTATGGGCTCTTGAGCAAGGCCCTTAACCCACTCATTTGTTCCCCCAGGCACCCAAGGTGGCAGTCCTCTGCGCCACACACACACACACACACACACACACACACACACTGTGGTAGCTCTGTGGTCAGTGGTTGTGTTAGGAAGGGCGGTGATCTCTAGAAGACTCTTCATTTTCAAACCAGCTTTAACAAGTTTCATGCTCTTGTCTGTTTCCCCCCTTTTTTCACCAAAGACTTATTATTAACACTTACATCCATCCATTTTCATCTTCATTATCTTCTAGCTTCTTCCTTTATGGGTCACTGAGGTCACCAGCCCCATGCTCAGCAGTCACTGTGTGGGAGGAAAGGGACACCCTGGACATGTCTCCAGTCCATCACATGGACACTTATAGAGACAATTTAGTTACCGGTCAGTCTAACATGCATGTTTTTAGTCTGTGGGAGGAAACTGGAGTACCTGGAGAAAACAACACATGAACCGAGAGAACATGCAAACTCCACCCAGAAAGGCCCCCGGCTGGGATTTGATCCAGCAACTTTGTCACTGCAATATGCCTTATTGATATGCAACAGGTCTACCAACTGTGCCACCACGCTGTCCACAATATTTACATTTTACAAAACATAAAATAAAGTAAGAAAATAACTGAACATTGCTTTAATTATCAGAGAGGAGGACTTCAAAATGTTCAAAGTTCATCCTCAATAATCCTGAATTAGTGAGGATGAACTTTGATGTTTTGAACCACTTTGGCCATGGCTGCCTCAGACGAGTCGGTGGAGGAGAGGGTGGACTCCAGAAACCATCTGAGCACCATCAAAACTGGTTGACCACTGTGAGAAGGTGATATTTATAAGACTGAGTTTGTTGCAGCTCCTCGAACTGAAGAAGTCTTTTGGATTAAAGATGAAACGTTTCAACACAAAGAAACTGTCCAGAGGACCTGATTTTACTTTGGTGGACTTCCAAATTAGTGGCACAACTCAGACTTCTGGAATTTGAGGAACCCAATAAAAACACGTGAAGGAGGATTCATAGTTTAACCAGCAATGATCTGTACAAACAAACAAGTTCTTCATCTCATCTGTTGTTTTATTACGATTTATCCATAAAACACAAGACAAGTCATATTTAGGTCTACATAATCCTTACATATGTAAACTTCATTAATCAATAATGTCAATATATTCAAGTATTATGATGAAACCATGCAACTGCTTCTGCATCTGTGTTGAGGAATGTTGTGTTTTGTTGCCTTTTTTCTGCTCTTTGAATAAAAATAGATTCATTTCTCAGCCTATTTACTGTATCATCACATGCAACTTGTGTTAGTGCGTGCAATATTCTTTTTAACCTGTAGAGATTCAGCATCTAAAACTAAGGGGCTGTTTACACGGCACGTATTTTGAGTGAATCCGCACCTTTCTCTATGTGGTTCAGCTGTTCATTTACACAACACCAGTTGCCCAACTCTTAGGGTGCATTCACACCAGCCCTGTTTAGGCCGCTTTAATCAAGCTCTATGTTTGCCTAGAAAATCCGGTTTGTTTGGGGAGGTGTGAATGTTCAATCTAACTCTGATGCGGACCCAAAAAGCGAACTCTGGTTCACCTAAATATCTAGGTCTCAGTTCAGTTGAAGTGAACTCTAGCGCAGTTCGAATGAATTGTGAATGCAATCGGACCAGAGACCGCTCCAAAAGCAGGAAGTGGACTACAGCGCAGGGCAAACAAACATGCATTTCTCTAACTTCATACGGAGCCGTCTCAGCTGCCTTGTGTGAAAATCAACATTCTCCATGGTCTTCTGCCTCATCTTCCACTCATGCTGAGTCCATTGTTGAAAAATGACAGAACAGAAATCCTAGAACCGCTAAAATTTGACGCCACTCCATTTTTGTTTTTATTTCCAGAAGAAGAAGTGTCTTCAGAGGTTTTTGTGTTGTTTCCTTCAGTAGTTCTTGGTGCAGCACCACCCAAGGGAGGGGGGAACAGCTTGGCTCGATTGACTCAGTGAATGTGAACCACACCAGCTGAATATGTAAACAAATGTTCTGACTTTTGGTCCCCAATCAAACCGAGTCTACCAGACTATCAGGTGTGAAAACGACCTTTGAATCCGGAGGTTTTTCAACCCACCTCTCAGAGTGGAGGTTTTCTGGTAGACCACCTGCAGATGTGTCAGAAATCCTGCAGATGTGTGAAGCAGATGTGCAATACAGGCATATATTTCACGTACACACGGACCAAAAGCACATTTCTATCAACAACAATGGCACCGGAGTGTAACATACTGCTTCTGTGCTACGACTGATAGAGTATACTGTATTTTGGGTTTTGTAGTTAATCTACGCCGAAATCTAGCTGCTTTGACCGACATGTGTTGGGATGAGACGCCACTCAGATCCAGTTTCAATATCAACATTTACTGAATGAGCCTATCGAGGCAGGCGGATATTTCATGCGTGGCGCTGGACTATAACATACTAAATGTGATAAATAACAACAGTTTAACAATAATAAACAGTATTTATGTTAGTGATAGGAGATATAATAAGCTCTCTGAGCTAAATGAAGCTATCTGTGTCACGGTCAGCGGCCCCCGCTGCCCCCCCATCTGCCTAAGCCTCTGCTCCTTGTGTGTTTTCTGTTTTTGTGTATCTGGTCCTGTTATCCCACAAACTAAATCATTTCCTTCCTTTTCAAGGTGCTTTGTAAATGTGTCACTTTAATTACATTCTGAGTTCTGTTTGACAGGTTCTGTCTCTGTCTGCTCTTTATGTTTTTGTTGTTCTGCTCTGTGTGTGATTTTCTGTTTATCTGATTCTGTTATTTTCCACTCACTCCTCAGTCTGCCTCTCCACTCAGTCTTTATCATTCACACCTGTTCCTCATCAGCCACCTGCCCAGGTGCTTTCATTACTCACTCTCCCTCTGTTATATAAAAAGCCTTTCTCTCCTTCACTCCTTGTCCGGTGATTGTTCTGTGTTCACAGACATCTCAGTCCTCTTCTGTCTTGTCTGTTTTTTGTCCCCCCCTGATGATCTGCTCTGCCTTGTTTCTGATCCTGTCTGCCCAAGTAAGTTTTGCTGCACCGACAGCCTTTTGTTTTGTTATTAAAAATAAATTGTTTTTGTTTTTGAACTCCTGCCTCGCTCGCCTCTCTGCAATTGGGTTCCAACACTGAGGATCGTGACAATCTGGACATTATGTAATTCAAGTTATGTGATTTAAACGATGCAAAACATATTGCATGTTATTACAGTTGAAAATGAAGACATCAGGTTTAATTTTTATTTATTTATTCAACACCCCAAATTGTATGTCACACAAACACTGATAATAAACTGAACACACTATTAAAAACACGTTAACTGAACTAAACTACATTATTGAGCTGGACCTTCCTCTCTTGTCATCCTGGACACTGACGCTGTGTTGTTTATCCGGCTTGTTCAGGATGTCACTCTTTTGCTTAATGCAACTTAGAACAGGGGTTCCCAAACTTTTCCATGACATGGCCCCCCCAAACAGCATTAGCTTTTAGCCGAGCCCCACCTTGCAAACCCACAAACAATGCTACAAAATATGTAAAGAAATATCAACCTTTAGAATGTTTTAACTTTTATTCACTATATTAAATTAATTATTACAGCTGCTGAGCATAAACAAGTTAACGTTTTAAACACTGTATTATATTCTCACTGAAGAAAACAACTTTTCAACAAACTGTTGACCAGAAGAACGAAACAAAAGAAATCTAACCTCTCTCTCATGTGTGTTAATCTGGAAATGACAGATACAAATTGCCCTAATGTGCAATTTTTATTATTATTATTACAATTTTAGATTTTTGATTTTTTAATCTTCTTCTATCGAGCTTTCTGAGGCCCCCAGTCCCGAGCGCCCCCTGGCGGCCCGCACTTTGCAAAACACCGGCTTAAAACTGAATGGATTGGAAAAAAGAACTGAGGGGAATTATAAGTGAATACCTGCTCTAACATCTCTCTCTTCGACGAGGACCTCCTGCACCACCGAGGTGTATGCTCTTTCGGAACCGGTCCGCCTCTGGTGGGAGGGCAGCTTCTCCTCGCAGGAAAAATAAAAATAAAAACTGGGTTGTTGTGTAACCAAAGTAAACACAAGCTAACATTATTAAGAACATTGAACGCTGCTGTAGCGTTGCTCGATGACTACTGATTACCACCGGAGTGGGAAGCCCAACATCATCCTCATCAGTGCTGGTCTGCTCAGCCACCAGTATGGAGCTGTTAGATGAAGCGGTCCGATTGGGGTCAAATCCGTCGACTTGCATCCAAAATCCAGCTTTAAGGCGCATGCGCATTAGGTGAATGTACAAAATTCACAGCGCCAACTAATGGCCTGGCATGGTAACTACAGCAGATTTTTTATTTTTTATTTTGGGGTGGGGGGGGGGCGGTTATCCAGTTGCATGTAAACACTGAATTCGGCCCATTTCAACGCAGATTTATTCCTCAAATCAACATTTGAATAAAACTATGTTTCCCCCTGCCATGTCCGTGTAAATGGGGCCTAATAAACATTGTATTCTTTCAGGGAAAATATTTAAAATAGCTGCTTTTAATTTGGTTTAATGTGGCATTTCTGTAATCCTGAAATAATCATAATTGTTACTTTGTAGCATTGATAACTTCATTTTCTGAACCACGCATAGAAGACGAGAATGGTAATGTAATATTGCACATCTCAGTAAAGGACCACCTACCCAGCGGCAGCAGCGTCTTCCCTTCAGGGAAAATGTTCAAATATACATTTTTAACAGCAGAGTTTCTGGTTTCACTCAAAACTTGTTTTCTTTAGTGGATAACTCAGAGAGAAAACAGAAATTAAAACAAGCTTTCCTTGAAGGTATTTGCATCATCAACTGCCTGACATGCCATAGTTTTTAAAAAGATTATATGTCATCTGTTGGTGCTCAGGGTATGTGTTGGGGACGACTCTCAGCTACTACCACAGCACGTTTCAGCTCTTTATCTGTGAAATAGACTGAGTCATTGTGTTTGATAAGATAGCTTTGCTGTGATGGCCATCTTTAATCTGGTTAGCTTTAAAATCATCCAATTGTAAATTTCAACCCAATGATGACTTTTGAAATGTTTCATTAAAATCCACCCAGTGTTTCATCAGATATTTTACTAACACTCCAAACAACTGAGCACACACAGACAAATAGTTATTGCTCCAGATTTACCAGCAGGTGATGAAAAAGGTCCTTAAACAGAAAACTGATGTGATCCTTTTGTTCCACGCTCCTAACCTGAGTGTAATTAAAGTGTTGGTTAGCATAAAAAGAAAAATAAATAAATAAATAAAAGAAAAAGGTGATTCCTACATTTCCACAGACGAGTCAGCCCAGTTCTAAATACTGATTCATCTCCACTAGTCAGAGAATAGAAATCTCACAGGAGTCAAAATTGACCATTCATGGACATGTGTGTCTGGTAGAACAGCCACTAAACAAAAACACCAGCATCGGTCGCAAACGTCGGAGTCGTTCCCGGTTACTTCCATGTAGGAGACTGAGCTGCTGGTGTCCTGTGACTCAATCCCTATCTAATTCTAAATAAGGCCCTGAGCTCCTCTGTGCTGTTTATCATTGTGTTCGGCTCTTACTGGTACACATTCTCTGCTTATGACCTGACTGAGAGCAAGTCACGCAGGACGAGAACACAGCCTCTGTTTTAGGTGCTGAGGAGAAGCAGCTATAAGGAGGCGAAAGGCTCCGAGGCCTTGAGAAAACATCAGATTCACAAAATAATGACGATGAATTCATTCAGTCAATCTTTATTTACACAGGTTAGTCTCATTGAGCCTCGTGGACGCATCTACAAGAGAGACCTGATTTAGACAAAGAACAGAAGTGGAACAAACGGTCATATAAAAAGCATATACAATGAAAAGTAAATAGAGATGAAATAAAAACGAGACACAAACATAAAGCGATGTAAAATACTAAAAACAGGAACATGTCATCTGATTTGAGTCCCAATGTCCCACATTACACAAGTGTTCAGGCCTGCCTTCTCTTTACTCACATCTGAGGAAACAAAATCAGCTTTTCGCAACGTTTTGGCTCACTTTCATCTTCAGACTCACTGCTGGTTGAAACGAGGTCAAAGTTGAATTTGTCTGCATGTGGCTGCAGTCAGGAGCTTTAAGTCAAATCAGTAAGATGTTAGGTGGTGGAGAACTTTCTCAGATATATATCATGTTGACTTTCTTCTTATCTGTCAGCAGGACTGAGGACGGTGAACGCTCAGGTACGCTCCAATCACAGCCGCCTCGGAGGGCAAATGACGGTTAAAGGTTTATCTTCTCAGTTCTTTATGCCTTTCTTTTTCTGCCAACTTCCCACCTCATCCACTCCCTCATCACTCCTCCAAAGTCTCCCTCTGGAGCGTTGCAGTGAAAGCCTCCCTGCTCTTGTGAAACGGGTCTGGTTCCCATTAGTGATTTGGCACAGGCATCTGTGCACATTCTGTCTAGGTACAGGAGCTCTTAATGCAGAAATTTCCCCTTTTACAAGACAGCCCCCATCCCTCAGTCTGTCTCCCTCGTTTTGACTCACGCACATATACAGTTACCCCCCGCTTGCTCGCCCCTGCCGCCACCAGGGGACATGGACAACCCGGAACATTTGAGCACGCCTGTGTGTGCGTTAACACGTATGTTTCCATGAGTAAGAGGGAGGGTTGGACTCCCCGAGGAGCTGACGTCATGGGTGGGGCAGGCTCTTTTAGACAGATCCACCTCAGTTCATCAGGATCTGGCTCAACCAGAGCCACCGAGGACTGAGATTACTCCTGGAAGAAATACTTTGTGCTCTTCGTAACACCCCATGTGAACAATAATGACTTCCCCCTGCAAGAAAGAACAGAGACAAAGAAAATGGAATTATAGGAAGATTTGTGGAAACAAGTTGGATGAGGGTATTAAACAAAAATCATTTGGATCTGGAAGTATGTTGACTTTAGGAGAATAAAGCAGAGGGAGTGGACATGGAAGCAAATCATTTTAACAAGAAGACCCCAAACTGCAAATAATGTGCAAAACTATAAATCTTTTTTTAAACAGAATATTTCTTCTGAATGAGACTTGCACGTTTTGGCCGGGACTAAATGTGACCACCTGTTTGTGGAAACGATAAAAAGGTGGTGTCTACTGGTTAAAACTAAACTATCAATCATAATAACTGGGAGGTCAAGCCTGAGTAACAAAACTAAATGTGAATTATGTGGCTGTGAAGTTATGAGAGTTAACGCGGTGTGTGGAGCCAACTGGTGCCAGATGATGAATAAAGGAGCTTCCTGGGATCTGTCTAATACCTGAGCCCTCAGTTTAGCTGTTTGTGTCTTTAGGCCTTTAGCTTTGTTCACCTGGATGTGCACACAAACTCAAAAAACATCTCTTTTCATATATATATGTGCAATTTATAAAACTATTTGCACAAATTTTAGTTATATGGGCACGGTTTCTGATTTTGTTGAAAACTTTCAAATCTGACATTTTTGCCAAGAGTTTAAACAAAGAAAAGAGACTTTCACAGCTTTATCCCCCCCAGTTGGTTGTAGGTCGGCTCTGTAATCTTGTGATGGTTTCCATTTGAATCTTGCAGTTAACTAAAGAAAGTTTAAGACTTTTAAGTTTAAATATTCTTAAATTTAGCTAATAATCATTCGTAGGACTCGCATACTGTAACAGATTGAACTGAACGCAACTTTAAAAGTTTGAACTAATTGAAAAAGCGTTGAAACATTTTGTACTGAATGAAAAGTTTTACCATTTCAAAAAATATAGTTCACATTGAACACTCTTTAAAAGCCCCATCCTGTAGAGTACAGCTGGGTGTTGAGGTGTTGAGAGGTGAAACGTGTGAAATTCTGCTAAAAATCAACTCAAATCTTTTGAAATTAGTTTCTGTGGAAGCGTTAAGAACAGTTAACATCTTACCTGTTGCAGACAGTGTCCAAGAATGAGCAAGAATTCCAGTGTGCCTGGATTATTCATCTGTGCACAAATGGCAAATACAGAATTTTGAACTTTGATAGTTTTTCCAACAACCTCAGTTTGAAAAAACTGTTTAACTCAGACAGGCTTGACCAGCTAAAGCAGGGGTCTGCAACCTTTACGATCAAAAGAGCCATTTCTACACCTTCGTTCACGAAGTTAAAAGTGCCCAGAGAAGCAACAACTGGTACAACTGTGATCATCAACTGGTGGCCCATGGGCCACCTTAGGTTTGTTGGAGGGGGCGTATGTGTGACCACTAGGGGTGACATTATAAATCTAAAAATATTCAATGCTTCTTAACATTTATTGATGTTTTTACAATTTAAGACAAATGAAAAGCCCAGAATCTTGTAAAGAGCCGGGGGGGGGGGGGGGGGGGGGGGTTGATTGGAAGAGCGTCGTGAGTGCTATGAAGCAAGAACTAGTTGTTTTTGGTTTATGAAAAGCGCTGTAGAAGTGGAAGA
>NC_056508.1:14412216-14458287 GCF_014905685.2 Nematolebias whitei
GGGGGGGTATTATTATTAATAAAACCTATGAACTATGCAGACCTATGTAATTGTTTTTATTTGTGGAAAAATGTATTAAGTATAGAAGTAAAGCATAAAGTTAAAGTGAGTATGTTTTACTCCTTGTTTCACATATTGGTATAAGAAATGACAGGAAAACTGCTCAAACTAGTCCTTATTATGTTTTAAAATTTAGTTTTGTTAGTTTTGGTCAAAGTTTGAATGAGACACTGTGGACGAACCAAAGAGCCACATGTGGCTCCAGAGCCGCAGGTTTCAGACCCCTGAGCTAAAGGCTAGTCCAAGTGGGCAGAAGCAAAGTACTTTGTAGATTGGTGCCATGCTGAAACAAACTCAATCTTAAAAATATAATTTTGTTTCATCCAAGCTTTTAATAAACGTTTACACTACAGTCAGTACCACAGTCTATGACTATTCTGGTACAAATGTTGTGTTTTAATAGAAAAATTAAAGGCCACAGTGGAAGTCCTACAGCTAGCTGCTGCTGCTGTTACTTATGTTTGCAAAACATCATAGAATGCAATCTAAATAACATGTAATTTAATATGGACAGCTGCGTAAAAGTTTAAAAAGCAATATTCTCAAAACTCCAATATTATATCGTCTTGAGAAAAGAGTTGATTTAAGACGGCTGGAATTCACTTTGGTCTTAGGTGAGTGTGAACAACCATTATCTCAACTGTCCGATCAAAATTAAAGTCTCATTCTTCAAACTTAAGCCAATCAAATAGCTATCTACAGCAGGTAAGACACTAACTGTTCATAACTACAAAGTAGAAAGAGCTCTAATTTGATAACTACATTTTAAAATTTACAGGAAGATTTGACAAAAAAAAGTCAATAAAAAGTTTTTAATCCTAAACTTGTAATCAGGCTCAAACTGTATAATCCTTCTTTACACTTCCGTAACATATAAATTGTTAATTTTCCATCTTTTGACCTGACGCTGTCCAGTGACATTGTTGAGCTCTTACAGCCTCCTGAGTCAGAGCGTGTTAAAATAGACATGACTTCATCATGCCTACTCTGTTTTCTCCCCTGCCTGCAGAAATAATTGCTTCCATATCTCTCAGCTGGGGCACAGGCCCTGATGATGTTAGCGTGAGCTGGAGAGGAGGTTTGGGATGAGGACAGCCTAGGACAGCTGGGTGGGGTCAAATACTGACCCGCTATCCCAGCTGACAGTCCCTCAGCACATTTCTGGAGACCTCGCAGTGAGTAAGGTTTTCCTTGATTCATAATGTGTTATTTCCACAGCGCTGATGTCAGAGGCTGTTGAACCATAACCTCATGGAGAAATTAAATCGAAACATGTTTAGTAAAAGCTAGAATGAGGAGCATTCTGAGTAAATATCAGTAGCTTGTTTCACTTTGAAAAGAGCAGAGAAGCTGAGCCTTAACTTTTCTGTTTTAAAATTAAATCTGTTTGATGCGAGGCTCTGCTGAGAGAAACTTTTGAATGTGAGTTTCTTTCCTCTTATCCACACATGACAGCCAGACCAACCTTCAGACAGAGGGTCAAACCAAATGAAGAGTCCAGACTATATCCAGGTGTGTGGATGATCCACCGCCTGGCAGCAGGTGGAGGGCTCAATAAATGATAAATGGTAAATGGACTGTACTTATACAGCATCTTTCTATCTAATCAAAATACTCTTTACAACACAATCTGTGTCCTTATTTACCCATTCATACAGCACTCTACTAGATCTATACAGAGAATAATCAGTGTTTTATCACATTCATACACCACACATTCATGGGACACACATCGGAGGCAATGAGGGGTTCAGTGTCTTGCCCAGGGACACTTCAACATGTGACTGTTGGTGGAATCAAACCCCCAACTCTTGCACTGGAGGACGACTGCTCTAACCACTCAGCCACAGCTGCCCCAATACCACAGGAAGACCTCAGGTTATCAAGTGTTCAAGTCCCTCTCTTCTAGATAGGATGATGTGCATGTACAATGTTATATCAGGACAAATGTGCACAGTTCTGTTCTGTAGAGGAAAAAGCAAACACGTGTCTGAAAGATAGTGTGGTCATATTTAAAGTGATGTTCTGTCTAATAGCCAGTATCTTAACAATCTGGACATCAGTCCTGGAGCACAAAGAAAGAAAGACACAAAAGTCTTCATCCAAGCTGGGCTGATCATGATCTATGATCTGACAACAACAAACTAAACAAGATGAGATAAAACTTTATTGTCCACCAAGGTAGACATTTTCCTTCGGCTCTCCAACCATAAAATAAAACATGTTCATACGATCAAAATATCAACAATTTGTGCATAAAATAAAACACTTTGCATGCCATAGATAAATGTTGTCATTTGGTTTGGTTAAGAATGGTTATCGCACTCGGAATAAATGACTTCTTATTCTTCGTAGCCAGAGGGACACCATAACGCCTTCCTGAGCTCAGAGGTTCAAACTGATGAAAAGAGGATGGGTGCTATCTGCTAAAATATGCTAAAATACAACTGGTGCCATACAACCAGTTTAATGTCAGCTCATGTAAAGTTCTTTCACACCTGTTTTGAAAAAGAGTTGTTTTATAAACCTGGAAAATGAACAGTGGGTCTTTATTTAGCTAGTCATTAGCCTGGCCTGGATGAAGACTTTTGCCTCTTTCTCCACAAGACTAATGACAAAAATGATTAAAGTTTCCCTTCAAGGCCCGTCTACACGGCTCCAGATATCCTTCTCTCCCTTGATGTTTCTAACAAAATGATGAAACTCTAGGTGGACGGAAAGTAAAGATTAACAACAAATCAAAATGCAAAAAAAATGAAATAATCTAAAACTTTACTTTTTTCTATTATTGTGATGATTCTATTTTAGGTAGAATCAGTGTCTAAAGCTCTGGCTGTGACTCGTCCACTGCTCTCCTGTCTGACGGCGGAGCTGTGAACGTTCACAACACTTTGCGGAGTTGCAGATACTTCCTGCTGCTGTGGTTTCCCGTCCAGCTCACCCAAAGCTGGACGCTGAGCTTAACAGAGTTGATCAAGTGAATCACAAAATGAAACGTTCTCATACAGAATGTTAGCTCAAAAATACAAGATTAAAAAATATCTTACCTGTATATGAGCATGGCATCATCATCATCATCAACAAGTTTATTTATAAAGCGCTTTAACACCAGCCACAGCTGAAGCAAAGTGCTGAGCATCAGTTAAAAAACAAGATAAAAGCATAAAAACAAAGTTACAAAGCCAAGCACACAATGAATTAAAAACTCAGTTTAAAACGCAACTCAAAGATCAGTTCATGGTTCTGAGAATTTCTTGCATTTGCTTTTTATTCCATCTCTGAATGATGAGGACAATGATTCAGCATACTGTCCTTCACATTTCATGGCAGATTTTTAAACTGAGATTAGCATTTTAAGCTGAGAAGATGGTCAAACTGTAGAAATTACATTATCCTCAATCCCATGCAGGGGTGGTCCTAGCCTGTTTGGTGCCCTGCCGCCCGCTCCTCCACCCTTGGGTGCGTGGGCACGCTTCGCCATCACATTTCATTTAGATTACCATGCACCACTCAAAATGTCTTTGAATATTTTATACAAAAACTTGAAATGGAAAAAACAAGAATAATCCTTTAAACACACATAATAAAACACATAAATACTGAATTTAAAATAATAAAATACAAATGCAAAAAACAAATACTGTAGAAAATAAACATAATTAAAAAAAGACATTTCTAAATTGCACCAACAGAATAACACTTGAGAAAATGTGTGCAACAATTGCACTTTGATCAAGACACAAACTTTACTGCACAAATGTCAAGGAAGGTCCGAACCTATTCTGAATAAGATAATTTACAACAAAATCCATGCTCAGTAATCCACCTGGATTACAATCCAACATTTTTCAGTCAGGTCATCTGGACAATTGACCTGACTGAAAAATGTAAGATAATTTACACTATTGCACATCAAGAAACACAAATTAAATTAAACAGCTACCATGTAAAGTGGTATCCTTCTCTCAATAAGTAAATTTACCTTATTACTTTTCAAATAAGAAATACTGATTAAACTGCACAACAACTGAACCTTCGTGTGCAGATTCTTTTTTTTCCAGTCAAACATCCCAAGGACCTCATAAACTACAGGCAGGTGGCTCTGACCTCACATTTGATTAAGACCCTCGAGAGGCTGGTCCTCAACAATTTGCGCCACCTGGTGAGGTCTTCATTAGATCCATTGCAGTTTGCCTACCGGCCTGGCATCGGGGTGGATGATGCCATCATCTACCTCAGGCACCAAGCTCTGACCCACCTGGAGAAACCTGGAAGCACCGTGAGGATCATGTTCTTTGATTTCTCCAGTGTTTTCAACACCATCCAGCCAGGACTTCTGCGGGACAAGCTGGAGTTATCAGGAGTGGATCGCCACATGTCCCAGTGGATACTGGATTACCTCACTGGACGCCCACAGTATGTGAGGACACAGGGCTGTGTCTCTGACATGCTGGTCTGCAGTACGGGGGTCCCACAGGGAACTGTGCTGGCACCGTTCCTCTTCACCCTCTACACTGCAGACATCACCATCGACTCCCCACACTGTCATCTGCAAAAGTTCTCTGATGACTCTGCCATAGTCGGCCTCATCACAGGTGAGGATGACTCAGAGTACAGACAGCGGACTCAAGACTTTGTGGACTGGTGCCAGCAGACTGTGGACTGGTGCCAGCAGAACCACCTCCTGATCAACGCTGCTAAAACTAAGGAGCTGGTGGTGGATTTCCAGTTATAGACCCACCTCACTGACGCCGGTGAACATCCAGGGAGTGGACATTGAGATTGTGGACTCTTATAAGTACCTGGGTGTTCACCTGAACAATAAACTGGACTGGTCTCACAACACTGATGCACTTTACAGGAAGGGTCAGAGCAGACTCTACCTGCTGAGGAGACTGAGGTCTTTTGGAGTGCGGGGGGTGCTCCTGAAGACCTTCTTTGACTCGGTAGTAGCATCAGCCATCTTCTATGGTGTTGTGTGTTGGAGCAGCAGCTTATCATCAGCTGAGAAGAAGCAGCTAGATAAGCTCATCAAGAAGGCCAGCTCGGTGCTTGGACGCCCCCTCGACCCAGTGCAGGTGGTGGGAGACAGAAGGACTCCAGCTAAAATAACATCATTGCAGGACAACGTCTCCCACCCCATGCATGAAGCTGTTGCTGAACTGGAGAGCTCGTTCAGTGACAGATTACTGCATCCTAAATGCACAAAGGAGCGTTACCGCAGGTCCTTCCTCCCAGCAGCTGTTAGACTCTACAACCATCACTGCTCCCAACAAACTCAATAAGGATTAAAGACATGCTGACCTCTGCTAAAACACACACTCTGTACTGTAAATAGTCTGCCATTCTCAATGTTCCAATACATATTGAACATTATTATTGATATTGTTTATCTTATTTCTTATATATTGTGTTGTTTATTAACATTTAGGAACTTTTGTGTGAAATCTTTAAATCTTTTAATCTTTTTATCTGTTGCTGCTGATACACTGGAATTTCCAATCCGTGGGACAATAAAGGCTGTTTCTATTCTATTCTATTCTATTCTATTCTATTCTATTCTATTCTATTCTATTCTATTTCACATAAACAAGCTGTGAACTACAGTATATTCACAAGATAATGAATGAAATGTGTTTGAGAGCAACCAATGGTGTAATTTACTTAGTGAACTAATTGTATTAGTTGCACTATTAGATACATCCCTGACCCAGTGAGGGAGACGAGAGAATCCCCCTCGCCTCCTTTCACAGCCTGAGCCAGACATCAGCAGGAGATACACGCCCTGCTCGTGGCGGAGGGACCCCACTCCCTGTAAGTGAGCTTTAGGAAACTGATATGTAGACTAGACAGACTATTGTAGTAGTACATATACGAGATATATGCATACTTTTTCACGAGTTCCTCATCTTTCTGACTGTGTAATGTCGTGCATTGAATTTTAACAGAAATGCGAACGAGAGACGTTATTATCTTTGACCCATCAAATGAATGCGGTCATTTATTTTCAGAATCAAAGTTAACATCAAACATTTACATTAATTTGGCAAAATATGAAAATAATAACAGACAAGTTTCACAAATAATGAGCTTCAATCACGCGGCGGTGATTGAGGACTTTGCTTCAGATATTTCTAAAATATCTGTACTGATTTTAAGAGAAAGCAGAGTTTAAGATGAAATGGAGATTTATCTTACAGAGAGATATGTGAGGGAATTAATCTGTTATGACCAGAACGTGCACGCTCCATCAGATATCAGCTGGCCTCCGGTACACTTAGTCGAAAATAGAACCCTCTACCTGGTTGACGATGGAATCAGCGTCGGAGTAGGTTCCTTTCTGACTCTTTCAGCGTCTCCGTGAGAACTGCCAAACCCTCAGAGAGTCGTACGTGGTGTTCAAACAGAAATTATAATCCCAAAACGTCTCTGGATCATCCTGAACGCGTCTGCATCCAAGAGCTCTAACTCCATCACTCTGTGCGCTCTCTAGTTGAACTCATTTCTGAGTACAGCAACACAGCAACCAACAAACTCCAGCAACTCAGCGTCTCAGCTTCTTGCAACTCCTTCAACTCTTCATGAACTGGGAAGTTGCCACATTTTAAATGGGTCGACTTCCGGGTCATTTGAGAGCTTTTTGATTGGTCGATGGACCAGAAATAGAGGTGTGGTTTGTGATGTAAGATGTTATCATAAGTCAAGGATTGTTTTAGTGACAACAGAAAGATTATTGTAGGACTTCAGACTTCGTGGAGTCTCACACTTATTATCTTCTGAAAAAGTTTAAACATGACATTTTTCTCGGTAAACATTTTAGTTGACCGAAAACCGACCTTTAACATACTTACAAACTTGGCTCATTTCAGACAGAAAATCAAGAAATGCATATTAACCTGATTTCTTCTTTGAATGAGGAATAAAAATCATTACTTACTGTTTATGTAAAATAAAAATGAGTAGTTCTTTTCAACCTGTAAGCATTGAGTGAAACTAACACAATTTGATTATCAAACATTTGTAAAACAGTGATGATTATAAAAATTGTCTTTTCTGTTTGATTAATTCAAGAAAGAGAGTCACCAGATGGCTCAGACTGTATTCAGATCAATGAAATAACAGTCTCTGTCCATCTGATAGATTTGAGGTCATCAGGGTCAGATCAGGGTCAGATCAGGTTCACTACACTATATGAAACAATATCATTTTTATATTTTTGATGAGGATGGCGGGTGCTTGTGCCACCCTGGGCAGCTGCCGATGTCGCCCATATCATAAACTGCCACTGATCCCATGAGATATGGTGAAATCTAAAATATAATGTGTTAGGACTCAAATTATGTTTACAGTCAAAAGCTTATGTTTTAGGATTTTTGGAGATTTTTTTGCAAATTATGTTCAACTTAATGTGATGACATCACCAGTGGTGTAGTCTACATTTTTGTAGTGGGTATACTATACCGCGGTACAGCTAGTTTTACGTTGGACGTTGGACACCGCTACCGTTGAAGCCACGGAACGAATGTCCAACTTAAAAATAACTTTACCTCATTTGGTCTGCATACTGTACTTAGAGACCAAAGTACACTGGTTAGTACAACGTAATCGTCATTTTATTTTTAGGCATATTGAACATTCCCAAATTTCTCTGGTGCTTATATTTGAATAAATGAACAACACACTTTGTACAACAGTTGGCTTTGTATTAAAAATATGTTATAGAATTTATAGCAGTATCAAAGCAAAACATGTTCAAGTATTAAGTAGTAAATACAGAAGTATTAATTATTCAATAATTTGCTGGATAAGCGAATGTAATAAACAAGCGCTGCGTACTGATAGATTGTTACAGAAGCGTTTAACTGCCATTTAACGTATCAATGACACGTGCCATATCTCAGTGGGCACTTTGAAGGTCAAGGTGTCTATTGTCATTCACACCACATGTGGTACTTGAGGTGGAACAAAACTATGTATGTACACAGGGTCCCAGTTACATCCAACAAAAATACAAATTGTAAAGTAAAACAGTTATAAGATCTAAGACACGAACTAAGAAATTCACTAAACTAGAAATACACTAAGCACCAATAATGGTACAAAACAATGTGCCAAAACAACAGCAGCACAAACATGAGCAGATGAGTACGAATGAACACAGCAACATGAAATAAATCGGCAGCATGAGATCAGCATCATGGGTAGTCAGCACGAACATATCAACATTCAAGTGACATTACAGTGATTTTTTTCACAGTATTTTTCACAGTGATTATTCTGATTATCCATGAGTCTAACAGCTTCAAGGTAGAAGCTGTTCCGCAGTTTAATGGTTCTGCACTTAATGCTCCGCAACCTCCTGCCTGAGGTGAGCGGGGCAAAAAGTACGTGTGCTGGGTGAGTGGGGTCCTTCATGATGCAGGTAGCTCTCTTCCTGCATCTGGACATGTAGATGTCTGTGATGGTGGGGAGACTGACTCCAACATCTTCTGTGCAGCCTTCACCACTCTCTGCAAAGCTTTTCTTTCTGCAGCTGTGCAGCCTCCATGCCACACGTTGATGCTGGAGCACAGGATGCTCTCCACTGCACACCTGTAGAAGGAGGTGAGGACTGAGCTTCCCAGACCAGCTCGTCTCAGCCGTCTGAGGAAGTAGAGTCTCTGATGAGCTTTCTTGATCAGGCTGGTGTTGTTGCTCCAGCTGAAGTTGTCATTCATGTGTACACCCAAGTACTTGTTGCTGAAGACCACTTCCACCGCAGATCCTCCTATGTTTGGGGGGGTGGGGGCGTGGGGTGGTAGTTGTGTTTATTCCATCCGAAGTACATTTAAATGGGCATACTGAAATTCTTAAGCTTTTCTAATGAGTATACTCTGTATACCCGTGTATTGTGTAGACTACACCATTGGATGTCACACACTTTTAGCTCCTGAGCTGTATAAACTTTCTAAAGATTTAGCAAATCTTTTGTTTTTCCTAAATCACTCCAGACTGCAGAGAGCAGACAACGATAAACTGAGGTGTAGTTTTTTATGTGTAATTTTGGCAGCCTGCTTGATGATGGGTGGCACTGAGCGCTCCTTCCAGCTCTGCCATGATTATGTTTGGGTGGTTCTTTTGTTTATGTTTGGTTTTGTTTGGGTGTTGTTTTTTTCAAGCACATGTTAGAGAGGTCATTTAATAGTTTCACATCTTGCTTTACCAACAGTGACAGCTTTTAAACAGAATTTAAAAAGGAGAAGCACAACTGTGTTGTGATTTGGTGCTATATAAATAAACTGAACTGAATTGAATTGAATTTGTTGTGCTATAAGGTAAACCTAATGGATTCTGGCTCTTTTTACAGATGGACTGATGAAATGGACATCACTTCTCATGACTGGGAAAAAATATTTAAAACGGTGCAAACAGCTGCCTGAAACTAAGAGTGATGCTCTTCTTATAGGAACAGAATCGTAGGCTGTTTGCTCCGTGGGCCTGAGTTAGTGATGTTAGTGATGTTAGTGATGCTTTAAGTTAAAATTTTAAGTAAATCAACAATTAAAAAATAGTTTTCATCATTTTCTTTTAGCTAAACACTTTCATAAAATACTCCAGTGACCAATTTCTCTGTTTAAATGTTTTGATTTTTAAATGTTTTTAATGGTACTTCCTCCAGTTATTTAACAGTCAACAAATGGTGTACCACAAGGCTTTGTCTTAGGATCCACCCTCTTCACAATCTTCATATGGGGCGGTTGTGGCTGAGTGGTTAGAGCAGTCGTCTTCCAATGCGAGAGTTGGGGGTTCGAATCCACCAGCAGTCACATGTCAAAGTGTCCCTGGGCAAGACACTGAACCCCTCATAGCCTCTGATGTGTGTCCCATCAGTGTATGAATGTGATCTAAAGCACTGATTAGTCTCATTAGAATGATTTGTTCAATTAGATTTGTAGAGATCTAGTAGAGTGCTGTATGAATGGGTAAATGAGGACAGATTGTTGTGTAAAGCGCTTTGAGTATCTTGAAATAAGATAGAAAGGTGCTATATAAGTACAGTCCATTTACCATTTATATGTAATGTAGGTCAAAGCATCCCTGATGCATCCTTACATTTCTTTGATGATGACACAGTTGTTTATTGTCGAGCCAAAACAGTTGCTACGGTTTTCCAGCTTTTGGAATCCGCTTTCAACATCATCCAGTCCGATTTGTTCCATCTTAAACTTGTCCTAAATGCCGACAAAAACAAAGGGATGCTTTTATTCAAACAGGAAGTCGGTCCCAGCCGTTCTTCCCTTGATTTTATTTTCGAATGGTGTCTCTATTGAGTTTGTCGATTCGTATAAATATTTGGGTATCTTAGTCGACTCGCATTTCTCTTATAAGCTTCACGTTGAAAACCTAGTAAGGAAACGGAAAGTTAAACTGGGTTTCTTTTTCAGAAACAGATCCTGTCTAACACTGAATGATAGGAAATACCTTGTATCTGTGACTTTCCTTCCCTCTATTGACTACGGTGACATTATTTACAAGACCGCCCCTACAAGCACCCTGCAGATGTTGGATGCTGTCTATCATGGTGCAGTAAGATTCATAACTGGTTGTAACTACCATACCCATCACTGCACCCTGTATTCACTGGTTAACTGGACATCATTAACTTCACTCAGACTCTCTCACTTGTACATTTTCATTTTTAAATCACTTCTTGGTCTGCTGCCTTCATACATCTCCTACATGTCTCTGCGTGAGTGCAGCTACAGCGTGCGCTCTCAGGACATTATTACCTGCAGTGTTCCCTGAATGCGGACTGAACTTGGCAAAAGAATCTTCACTCCTGTTTCCTGGAAAATCTTGCAAAATGATCTGAAGCTCTTGACCTTGACCAGTGACTTCAAACATCTGCTAAGTTCCTGGGAAAAATCAACACAGACATGTTCCTGTTTTTAGTTTTCTACACTGCCCTACAATCTAGCTGTTTTGTTTTTTTGTTACATTTTCTTTTAAAAACCATTTTATGTTCACTTGTAAAAAAAAAAAAATCTCAATTTGTATGCATCCTTTATGATCGTCTATTATTGTCTTTGTTGTCTACTGTTGTCATCACTCTTTGTTAAAATCAGGTCTCTCTTGAAAATGAGTCCCCGAGGCTCAATGGGATTGTGTAAAAATCTTATAATGGTTTGATTGTGTAGTAAGAGTTACTGTCCCTGGATGAAGACGTCATCTGTGTCACAGAAAACTGATAGAACTGTGCAGGACAAAAAGCAAGGTTGAGCCCTCTTATTTATTATAAATAGAAAGCAGGAGACTTTGTAGAATATGAAGAAAAGCCAGAACACGCTATAGATCTAATATTCAACCAGACCAGTACAAACCTGAACCGACAGCCCAATGAACATGTTGGCAATGTTGAATGGTGAAAAACTAATTTTCCTTGTCATTCAAATGTAGAATTTTGTAATTTTAGTGTACATTAATTTGAATTGCATGGTAATATGAAAGGCAATGCACCATGCAAATTAGGTAGCAAATTGTTGCTAGTAAAGTAAAACCATTCACACAGTGAATGTAAGGCAGAGCTGACTCATAGAATTTAATGCCTCTTTCTATTAAACTCTTTTTTTTTTTTTGCTAAATTTTCTTGTCTCTTACATTTCCGTAGTGCACATCCCACTGAATATATTGACTGTACTGTCGGTCACTCAACTTTTTGATGTATTTTTATGCCGGAGCTAAACTAACCAAATCCGTCAAACTTTCTCGTCTTTCAGGAAGGAAAAGAATGAAACACCCGTTATAGTTTTGGGTCAGTTTTCACAACAACTTACAACACACTGAACCATTTCACCCGCAGGCTCTCTGTATTCACACATGTTCACACTGCTTTGTTCACGGTCCTTTGTTTGGCACTGATGACATCACACTGAGTGATCACAGATACTGCAAGAGAGGCCCGAGTAATATTTTCAATCTTGTATTAACTTTAAAATTGTGTGATTTAAAAAAAATAAAATAATCTGAAAACAATCACCTCTTATGTCTTTCTTTCAGTTTATGTTGGCCTATTGGTGGGCTTCACGACCTCTGATTGGCTGAAACTGACATCACTTTGGTGTGTCAGCCGTCAGACATTTCTGGTGTTGAGCTGGAGGGAAGTGTGTGGTTCACTTCATCAGACATTTGTTCCACTGAAAATTTAACACGTCACACAAACTCAGATAGACCGAGAAATTCAATTTGTTGGCTTCCTGCAAACCAATGATGTCATCAACTTAACATTCTTTAACAAACAAACCTGAGCTTTGTAGCTCAAGAAAATAATAATTAAAAAGAAAAAACAAGAGTTAGGTTACATTTATTTACTGATTTTTTAAAAAGTGAGCTGTAACAACTACCTTGTTCTTTTTCAAGGGGAACCTGTGGCTGAGTGGTTAGAGTGGTCGTCCTCCAGAGGGAGAGTTAGGGGTTTGATTCCACCAGCAGTCACATGTTGACGTGTCCCTGAGCAAGACACTGCCTCTGATGTGTGTCCTTTATTTTGGGGAATGGTGACACAGAGATTAGAGAAGGTGGGCCTGTGATCAGAAGATCGCTGGTTCGACTCCCCGGACTGGCAACATCAAAATGTGGGTAAGAAAGGTGAAACACCCACACCTGCCTCCACCATCATTTGCCCCACTCTGGGCCCTTGAGCAAGGCCCTTAACCCCCACCATCTGCTCCCATGGACACCCTAGATGCAGCTCTCTCCTCCACACAGAGGGCTGTGGTAGTTCGGTGTCTGTGGTTGTGTCAGGAAGGACATCCAGAGTAAGAACAATCGCCAAGTCTTCATGTGAGTCAGTTCACTGTGACGACGGCTGAAGAAGGGAGCAGCCGAAAAAAGAATCGTAACAACAACCTTGTTCTTTTCCATTTATGCAAACTGAACTTTGTGAACAATTAACATGCCTCACATTCCCTAGATCTATTAAGACTTTATGTTTTCTCAAACAACTTCTTGTAAAACCAGCCGTTTCTTTGTTCCCACAATTATTTCAAACTCTCGTCATTAAGATAAATGGTCTAACTGAGCATGCAACTTTATTTTTCTGTGGAAAGAATAAAAGCAGTAATTTAACATAGTAAAGACGATGGGAATTAATAGGAAAACACTCTAAAGTTCATCTGTTGTGAATTTCCAGACTAAAACACTTTTCCACTTTTAACGATGCTCACAAATCATCCATACATGAGAGATCAGTGTGTTCAACCATTCAAAAATAACCTTTTCTGTCAAACCTATGCTGAAAGAAACAACCTCTGCAGGAAACAAAGTGTTTCTACCAACAGCTCCCATTTATTCGTTACTTTGTACTAATTAACCAACAAGATAATGTTTGTTAATGATTTAGCTCGAGAAGTGGAGATTAGTTTCAGTACCTGCTGGTCTTGCTTTTGCCCACATTCCAGTTTCTGTGCTGAGCTGGCTAGCAGACAGCTGATTTAGTTTATATGAGCGACAACACTGAAACTGTTTATTTACTCTGTTAACCAGAGGACAGATACTGTCTGTAACCTTTGTTTCAAGCACAAAAATGTGTACACATGGAGCTCTTTGTCCAGATTCTGTGTACTTTTTCATTCTGTGCCTTAATTGTCTTCTGAGTTAAGGCACTGAGGGCCATTATGAGCGCAGCACAGGGTCATGGATTTTCTTCCAACCTTGTTATGGGTGCACATCCATTATAAGGTCAGATATAGGCAAGTTTTGTCACACAGTGACGTACAGCGCCATGTGAATAATGTGACAAACGCTGGTGTGTGTTGCATAAGTTAGGTGTATGTTACCAGCACGCTGATGTACGATGATGCCAGCCACAAAGATTTGCAGCATATGCTGACATGTTGTTGATAAATGAG
Organism: Nematolebias whitei; assembly: GCF_014905685.2. Taxonomy (NCBI): domain Eukaryota; kingdom Metazoa; phylum Chordata; class Actinopteri; order Cyprinodontiformes; family Rivulidae; genus Nematolebias; species Nematolebias whitei. The sequence goes on from NC_056508.1 coordinate 14,426,163, forward strand.
GCATAAATTACAGGTAAGCAACAGGTATGTTATTAGATTAGATTAGATTAAACTTTATTGTCCTTGTGCAGGGTACAGGTATAGAGCCAATGAAATACAGTTAGCATCCAACCAGGAGTTATGCATAAATTCACACACTTTACATGTAAGTTACTCATTATTTGGTGTTCATCAGAAACTATCTGGACAACTGTGGAGTACACACACATATATTGACATATTCAGCATAAATCTGATGATCCTAGAACTTACTGAATGTGTTTATAACTTACAGCTAATGTATTTGTTAGTGTTTTGGGGCACTGTGTACCGGTATATAGGGCAGTGATATGATGAGCGACTCATCCCTGCTGGATCCAGGGTGGGTGTGAAGGTGATGAGAATGTAGTTTGACTGGGTCGACTACGACTCCTGGATGCAGCTTCCTTGATCACAGATTTGTTTTCTTCTGAGGCATGCTGATCAATGCAGAATCGATGAGTGCAGAGAGCTGCTATTTTATGTCTGGTGTCATGTGATGGTTGCAGTCTACTCCAACATGCTGCTGATTATCCATGCTGCTGATCTCTTGCTTTTAAGCTGCTATATTCATACCCATCTGCTCACAACAGACTCAACTTCAGGCTGCTGTTGTTTAATATATATTATTTTACATTATTGTGTTTAGCATATATCCTTTCTTTTTTATACTTTTTTTGTTGTTGCTATTTTTGGGTGTAGCTGGGACCTTGAGTACACAATTTTGTTCCATCTCATGTACCACATGTGATGTGCATGACAATTAAGAACCTTGAATTTTGAACCTTGATAAGTTACAGTAAAAAAAAAGTTCAAGACAAAAACTGGACTTTATTTGTAACAGAAGACGTTTCGCTTCTCATCCGAGAAGTTTCAATTCAAATAACAGGGAACAGGGAATTGAGAAAGCTTCTCAGATGAAAAGCGAAACGTCTTCTGTTACAAATAAAGTCCAGTTGTTTTTGTCTTGAACTTTATTTAAATTTACCATGTCCTGGACTACGTATTGATAAGTTACACTAACGCTGATCATGTGCTCTGCATGAGTCAAAAACACTTGTTTAATTTATGCACATACAAGGGACAATTTGTGGATAAAAACACAGGTTATATAGCTGTTCTATTTTTCACTGTATGTTTACATCCAAAAGAGGCTTCCAGTTGGTTTTTCCTCAACAAAATAAGAAAGAAGCAGTGTTTTAGTGTTTTAGACTCACCGAAGGACTGACTCATGGGTTTTTACTGTGTCATTTCCTTCAACAGAACTACAGGGTACAACACAAACCTCCAGGTGATTCTACAAAGAGCCGTTGATCCACCTGTCAGCTGCTGATGGGATGGGGGTCTGGCCGCTCAGGAGGGCAAGTCATGATTAGTAAAAGGCTGGGAGATGACCTCCCCTCCCTGGGTGAGTGGTCACACTCTGCAGGAGTCTAATGAAGGGGCCTGAACGCACAGAAAGCCCTCAGGGTCAGAGGCTGATGTCAGAGAGAAAATACAGAAGCCTCTAATCTGCTCAGACTCAACACACCGAGGGCAGAGGCCCACACGTGTGTGTGTGTGTGTGTGTGTGTGTGTGTGTGTGTGTGTGTGTGTGCGTGTGTGTGTGTGCGCGTACTGTATTGATTTGCAGTAGCTTTTAAAATCCTTTTATTGTTTAACATAAATTTAATGCATCTTCATTTTAAACACAGAATTAGTTCAGTTTGCCACCTTTTATTATTCATTCTCCACAACATGATAATAAATAAATAAGTTTTTAATGTTTAAAAAATGAAAAACAGTTTTAAGTTAAAAAAAAGGGATAATATACAATTATAGCCACTCAAATGTTCAGAACCGCCTTTGTCATTGTTTTTTTGTTTTTATAATTGTTATTCAATGTAGGGATACAGTAGTTCAAGTTCAAGTAAACTTTATTGTCATGACCATCTCATGTGGTACATGAGATGGAACAAAATTATGTACACTTGCTCTTGCAGAGGTCGGACGTTTTTCCCTCCCCTCCCTCTCCGCTTTGCTGCTGTCTGTGAAACTGCTTCTGAGCCTCTCTTGCATATCTTCTGAACCATAATTATGGACTTGATTTGATCAGTTGGTCCCTCATCACAATTGATAACATTTCTCCGAAGAGAAGACAGGCTTTAGGCGAGTTGATTTTCCCTGTTGGCGCGCAGCTGGATATCTCATTGACTTGATGATATGTCCATCTCTGCTGCCATTTGTGAATTTTAAGGATGCATATTTAATTGGATTTATGATAAATGGTTCCTGCCTTTTGGACTCAGCTGGTTGCTGGTTTTATCAACAATCAAGAAAGTCATCAGCAGCAAATTTGGACCCGATTACGCTGCTTGCCTTTATGATGGCTTGGTTCGTGCCTCAAGTACCCAGACTCAAATGCTTTGGGCAGAATGGATCAGATCACTGGGATTTTACTCAGTCACGTTCCATCGGTGTGACCATGTAATTTGGACATTTCGGAACCTGAGTGGACCAACAGATTCAAGGTAGTCATCATTAAGTTCTGCCTGTCCCCAAAACAACTGTGCGTTTATCTGATTTTGGCTCCCCTGGCTGGCCTTGAAGGCCATCTTATCTGAAATTGCCTGGAGAACGTGTGAGCTGACACTCTGCCCGCCCTCCCCCTCACAATGAGGAATTTCCAACTGATAACTAGAGGAAACCAGCTGAATTTTCATTCAACCTTTATTTAGACAGGTAAATCCCATTGAGCCTCGAGGACTCATTTACGAGAGACCTGATTTCAACAAAGAATGATGAAAACAATGGACAACAGCGACAACAATAGACAGCCACAAAAAGGCATACAGATTTTTTATTTTTTATTTTATAATAAACATTGTGTCATCATTTCAGGACTCTTGGATTCTCATAGGCATTATCCTTGGCCATTCCCTGACATCCCTCGAGAATGTTTACGGATCTCACTGAAGGGAACTGGCTGATTATTACATCCTTATCAGAACTCTTACAGTATCCTCGAGAGCATCCATGAACATTGCTCACCGCGCTCGTCGTCTCCCCCCCCCCTCTGAAGAATGTCTATGTCACTATGTGCTTGTTTGTGCAAGTTTTGTTTTTAATATTAGTTTTTCTTCTCAGCCAAGAAGAAAAAGTTTGATAGGAATTTTTCGCCTCCAATTCCTACGTGTCCAGTTTCACTACTTTTTGTCTGTCTAAACAGATCTCACTTCTAAATGAGTCTTCTAGGCTCAATGTGACTTATCTGTCTAAATAAAGATTGATTGAATGAATAAAAAAGTAAGTGGTAGTTTTTTTTATATATATATATATATATATATATATATATATATATTGTATAAAAGCTTTTAAAACCCTTCCCACAATCTTGCAATGTTCTAAACTCTTAAACTTACTAGTTTTACAACAAACTATATATGTAGCTACTAAATTTTACTTACTAGCTCTGCAGAACAACAGCAGCTCTGGTTCCGGTCCGACTCGGTTCATTTCTGCAGACTACCCTGCAGCGATGAAGCCCACAAATTAGTCCTCTAAACTTTTAAACTTACTAATTTTAACAATATACTTATACGTAGCTACTAAATTTTACTTACCAGGCTCTGTGGTACAACAGCAGCTCGGTTCCATTCGACCCAATAGATGTAAAATGTCCTGGTGCAGTATGACTGAAGCCCACCGCCCCATCCAGCTCGATGTGCGTGTGCTGCTGCCCAGGACTGAGTCCACCACCTCTGGTCCGGACTAGCACCGCGCAACTAGAACCTGACTGAACCCTGCAGCCATCTGTCTTCTGTATCTTCCAGGACCCGGGTCACACTGATTCTGGATCAACTGCAGCCCAGCTACTCAGCAGTGAAGATACAACTTGAAGGATGAGTTAATCTTCAGGATTATTTTATACTTTCCTGCCAGTTCTGTGAGTTTATCCTTACAGAACTTCTGACTTTGCTGCAAAACTTTCCCTCCATTTGCAGAAAGCAGCGGTTGGAAGCAGTGTTGACTTCTGGGAAGTGAATTGATGGCTTCTGGGTAACATAGGTCTTTAAACTGGCAAAACAGTGAAGGGTTAATGACAGAAAACTACAAAATGGTGATGCTTTTTCTTTGTTGTTGAAAATATTATGTACAACACTGTATGTCACAAACCACGAGAGAGCGAGTCCGCGAAAGTCGAACTGCAAATAGTGAGGGACTACTGTGCAGTTACTTTAAAGGAAAGCAGGGGATGAAGCATGGCTGACTGAAGTGCTGGAAGAGTAAAGCTCTTCCTTCCAGCTGTATGTTTACTGAACTACAAAAAAATAAAAAATGTACAAATAACATTCCAACGGTCAAAACAGGTGACTCGATCCTCTGCAGGATTTTTGCCATTTGCTGCCTGCACGGTTTAAACAGTAAAACTGAATATGGGTGGACTAATCCTTTAAAGGGCATCAAGACTAAAGCCCGCACACAGGTTGGTGGTGAAATAGCAGGAAAGCTGTTCTGGTCAAGGATAAGAAGCAGTGGGTTAATCCTTCACCCAGTGGGTTGTAAGCTGTGGCTTTTGCTTTGAAAAGTGGATCCGCTCACATCCACAAAACCCCAACATGTCCCAGAAGTCTGAGCCCTCCCCACAGATTGGACTCCTTTGTTTCTTCAGCTCAGGAAGCTGTTTACTAATTGCATCTGTTTTATGCCTTTGAGCTCACAACAATTGCTTTCAGGGCCGAAGCTTTAACCCGAGAGGAAAAGAGGGTGCAGTCCTGTGGGAAACAGCACCAGAGGGGGAAGTGAGGCGGATCAGGACATATTCATTAACCGTCTTCCTGCACCCCAGTTCACATTACTACACCAAGAATTTATGGCAGTTTGAACTCTTCGTCTCTCTTCAGAGATCTCACTCTCGACTCCCAGGAGTTTTAATCTCAGAGAAGGGCGTTTTAGGTTTCCCTTGAACTATGTTATCATCTCCCAGGATGCTGTGTGGCGTGGGAGTGAGTAAATCTGTGCTAAGATCACAGCCGTGTGTCCTATGGTCCTCAGAAATGCCTCATCAGTCTACATTAACCCGACTGACAGATCCTGCATAATCACATTTCTTTGTGATTCTCTCCGGGGCCACAGCGAGAAATCTGTGCTCATCTTAGCAAAGTGCTGAACCCTAACAGTTTCTGTATGAGCAGCTGGAAGTCTGTGGTCATTAAAGGAAGAAGGAGATCCAATTAACTTTTAAATCTGCCCTCTTGGTGCTGCCCGATCATCTGTTTTACCAGTTTACACAGCACAGGTGACTCTGTGGGTCAATTCTAATGCCCTCACTTATTCTGTATTAAACGTTTTACCTGAGAAATATTCTTTTATTTCTTGGTTTGTATCCTACACCCGACCTGATGTCATTTATTTGTATATGAACATTTAAAACTGCATTTTCAAAAAAAGTGCAAAATTGCAGTGTGAATGCTGAGGGCTGAAAACCAGTTGAAGAATGAATTAAATGAATTGTTAAAATAAAAACATGAAGAACTTAAAATTAGTTAAACAATAACTACAAGCCTAATGCACAGCTGTGAAGTTGCTGGATTATCTCAGCGAAGCAGAAGTGATCACTAACACAGAAATCTGTGAACAATGTTTGAGATAAAATGGCCTTTTGGGTAGAGAGAAAAATGGGAGCAAAGATTTATATTTTTGTTCGGTATAAAAGTAGCATAGGCCTAATCATAGCTAATCACTAAGATTAACAAGACAGTAGATAAAAGTAAAACTGTAGCAAAACCGTAGCTAAAAGCTATAAATAGCAAAAATTAAAATTAGCAAATCAGAAGCAACTAAAAGCCAAATGTAGTAAAACTGAAGCTAAAATAGACAAGACAGTACGTAAAAGAAAAAAATGACCAAAGTGTGGCTAATAGCTAAAATTAACAAAACTGTAAATAAATGCACATTTAGCAAAACAATAGCTAAAAGTTAAATGTAACAAAACGATTACTAATAGCTAAATGTAGTAAAAGCATAGCTGAATTGTAATTTAGAGATATTGAAACTCAAAGCTAAATTAGCATAATAGTAGCCAAAAACTACAGTTAGCAAAACTATAGCCGAAAGCTGCAATAATGAAAACAGTAGCTAAAAGCTAAATGCAGCTTAACTATTGCTAAATTCTAAAATTAAGACATTAGCTCATTAAGGCTAAAGAAAACCAAAATAGAGCAAGTATGCAGAAGTAGATTTTAGACTTCACTTACTTTAGTAGAACCTTGCTCAGGGTGGGCAAACTTTTTGACCCGCGGGCCACACTGAGTTCTAAAAGTGGAGCGAAGGGGCGGGCCAGGAACAGATGGGTGGAGTGTTTGTGTGATGTTACACCCCAGCGCAATAACAGCCGCCGAGATGCAATTAATTATGGGTGATTCCACCTTCTGCACCACTCAAGCAGCCACTAAGTCAGGATTATATGATAGAACAGTGATTTTATTTACAATAGTGACATTATTGACTTTGTGGAGTCTTACCAACTTCAGGCCCAAACAACAAACAAAACAAACCGCTGTATTTTCTCCTACCTGAAGAAAAATAAAATTAACCAAACCACAAGTCTCTTATCTCACTATGCTAATGGAAGACAGGAGAAAAGTCTAAATAAAGTGGCAGCTCACCTCTACAAACTCCTCACAAAACTTTTTACAACTACAGGATCTAAAGTTGATGACAGGTCAGCTGCAGCAGGTTGGTAATGGAAGCAGACATCATCCTCCTGCAGCTCTTCTATGCAGCATCACAACAGAGTGCCTGCACAATAAATCACACAAGTTTTTGTCTTTCACTTTTTTTTAAATATAATTCACACACAATTAACAGTTTCACACATTCACACACAAAGCATGACTTACTGCGATTCCTGATGCAGTGAAGAAAAATAACATCTGGTCGAGTCTTCCTCTTTCACTTTATCCTGGATTCTTGTCAGCAGACCGACATGTTTTCCAGTTAAATTTGGTGATCCGTCCGTTGTGACATTGTCAACTTTACTCCACAGCAGCTTCATTCTCTCATGACAGCAGACGGTTATAAAAATCCTCTCCCCGTGTTTTTCCTTTCAGAGACTCCAGGATCAAAAACACCTCCATTATCTCAAAACTGTTGTTAATCCCACAGATAAAAATAGGAGATGAGCAGTGTCCTTTATTACTTTCATCCAGTGCTAACAAACCGTAACTTAAAGGACTCTCTGCCTTTTAGCTTATGTTGCTGGCTAAATCTTCATCACTCAGTTCCACAAGGCGAGTCACAGTCCTGCGTGATGAACTGATTTTTTTCTAACTTATCTTGGCCCTCCGGACACAATAGAGCTGCTCAGTTTTTTACCATGTTTCTTTTAAAAAAATCGCCATCAGAGAAAGACTTGCTAGCATAGTTAGCAGTTAGCAAAGTGTATTCTTTGAAAACCGCGACAGGCATATAAACTGTCATATAAACTGTCATATAAACTGTCATATAAACTGTCTTTGATTGGACCTCAGTGAAACAATATGTTGTTGTCCACTCCATAATAAACACTCACTGTCACTTTTCTTTTCTTTGATTAGACCGTTTTTACAGAAGAGTTTGTAGAGCAAAGTGAAAATAAAAGTCAAGAAGAAGAAATTACTTCTTCTCCACTGTTACTTTGCCTCTAAAACACGCCAGTGTCTGTAGTGCGCCTCTACTGGGGAAATGCTGGAACTACAGGTGAAACTACACCAGTTTTTTTTTTTTTCCTATTAAAATGCAGTTTTTTAAATATACTTTGGACCAGTGGCAATTTTAACCTCTTTTTGGGGGTGCTTAAGCACCCTTAAATTTTAACTCGGCACCCCTGAAAAAATAAAGTAATTTTTTTATTGTTGTTTTTTTTGGTGGTGGTAAATCATAGCTCCTGTTCACTCAACTTCATTCTTAAGTGAAACCGTAACATTTCTGCTGCATTTCAGCTGTTCGTGTATGACAGTGATTGTTTTCTCTGACACTAATCACACTAATGAGCCTGAAGTGTCTGCACATAGACATGTTTTTAAAAAGGAAAAATCACAGCGCCACCTGTTGACCTGACATGGAAACTGCAATGGATGTGATGATTTTTGCAGTCACATTGCAGAGTTCACATTTTCACAATCAATTTCTGAAAATCTTCTGGAAGATAATGTTTCCAGGAGAGCAGTAAACAAGCTCTCAAATTAATTCAGTGGAGAAAATCATAGTAAATGAGCTTAAATAAGTTAACATCAAAGTTCATGCTCAATAATCCAGGTAAAAAATCTAACAGTTCAGTCAGGTCATCTGAATGGTTTCTTTGTTTTTTGTTGTTGAGACGTTTCGTCCTTCATCCAAAGGACTTCCTCACTCTGAATTTCTTGAACTGATGAAGTCCTATGGCTGAAGGATGAAAACATCTAAAAAAAAAAAAAAGAAACCGTCCAAGTGACCTGACTGAACTTTGTTGAAATAAATAATTTAACTGTAAAAGTCACTGAAATTCAGAGAATATTCCATATCTGGACACTCTTTTGATATAGGAATAACTAAAGAAGCACAAACTGCAGAAATAGTTTGCAAAAAATGTCCAGAAGAAACTATGAAGGGGGAACAATGGTGAGAATGCTGACTCGGCATGAAAGATTTAAGGACTGACAGCGAGCAGCATTCCAGAGCGTCAGCCTCCATGTTGATTCAGTTGAACTGGTCTGTTATCTGTTTCTGTGGATGTGTGGAGGTTGACAGCAGCTCACAGATCCACAGCAGGTCCTGAATGGACCAACCTCTGAATGACCTCACTTTACTTTGTTTAGTCGGCACGTCAAAGTTGTCTCGCTCCAGGTTCTCTCATACTTTTTGTTCTCTCTGAGGGGAGTCCTGTTCCCGCCAGAGAACCACAAGTTCTGCTATAATCATTTGAAGTCATCCCTGATGTGACGAGCAGTTTCTGTGTTATGACAAGCTTTTTGGATTAACCCTCTCACCTGCTGGACCCCCACCATGCTTGTTGTCCCAGCAGTCATTCAAGAACAAAGCCCACCTCCCAGCATGCATCATTACAAATGAGAGCTGAAAAAAATACTGAGACTTCAAATGAAAATAATATGTTTAATACCATACCATAACATACCAATTTATTTATATAGCACTTTAAACAGTGACAAAGCACACCAAAGTGCTGTACAGGGACAAACAGAACAAGCACATAGCAACAGATTACATAAAAGGACACCAAAAAAGTAGAAACCGACAAAAACAGTAATGGATAACAACAACTGCAACATGACCAACACAGTGTGATGCACACAGACTCAGCACAGATCACACAGTGCAGAAAGCCAGGGAATAAAAGTGTGTTTTTAAGCGAGATTTAAAAACTGTGAGGGAGGGGGCCTGTCTAACGAGCAGAGGTAACTCATTCCAAAGTCTTGGTCCTGCTACAGAGAAGGCCCTGTCACCTCTGCGCTTGAGACGGGTTCCTGGGACTGTTAGGAGCAACTGGTCTGCTGATCTGAGAGAACGTGGTGGGACATACGGCTGGAGCAGATCAATATGTTTCATATTATTTACAGACAACCTTTTTAATCATTTTGAGAATAAAACAAAGCATTGTGTTGCATCAACACGACTTTAGTCGTTATCAAAAGACAAATTCTCATCCAAGAATATATGATAAATATGTTTAGGAACAGAAAACATCATGACAACATGATGAGGGTGTAGAACAGAAGGTAGAGCATTTTTTATAATGTTAATGCCTCTAACCAGTGACCTCACTAACTGTTTTACTCCAGACCAACACAATGACAGATTTAGACCCTGACCAACACTTGCTGACAGTTTGTTTCACATTATCGTTCTGCAGCAGTATCACAGCATGTTACAAGCTTTTCCATGAGTAATCTGATTATAAAGAGCTCGAGGATGATGCCAGGAGTTGTTCTGATGCAAAAACCTTGGTTGTGAGAAGGACCCACATTAAACTGCAGCATCACAGAGATGCTGGACTTCAGTTAATGCATCTGACCTCATCCACCTTGAAACCACAACCCTGAAACTATTGCACTCATGCACACACACATGCACACACACATGCAGTTAATTCAAATCAGGACAGGCGAAATGATAAACGCCCTGACATATGTTCTCACGTTGTGCTATTAGCATGCATTAATTTTTAATATGTTAGTCCAAGTTGAACGTGTAAAACTGCTGCTAGTGTGAGTACAAAGTAAATTGACCTACACACATTTATATGATATAAAACGTTTGTTTGTTCTAGAGGAATCCGTGGGAATACAGTTGTCTTCCATACAGCTGCAGCCCACTTGATTCATTGATTTAGATCCTTTAGAAAATAGTAAAATGTCAAATTATATTTGTCTGAATGTTGGAACATCATCCAGCAACATAGAAATGTATTATGTCAACTCACAGCTGGTCAACTCGCCCAGTTTGAATCCAAAGATGGCAGCATTCTTTGGATTTTATCAGCACTGCTAAACTTTTACACAAAGACTGTTAAATAAATAAATGAAGTTAACATTTTTTTACTGTACCATAGAAATCTGCAAACTGCCTACGTATATTTAAAGGTCAAGCATTCCTTGAAGACATGTCGCCCGCCCCCTGTCATGTCAGAGTTAGAGACATTCTGGTCAAACGTATGTGACAACATTGATCTCCCTCGATCTGTCAGTGCTCTGAGTGTGAGTTGTGAAGAAGAGTCACAACAAAGTTTAGCTCAACGTCTGTAAAACTGACAATTGAAACTGAACAATGGCCACCTTCTGCTAGCGAAGTTTAGTTGTGGCAGCCATCTTGAATTAAATTGACTCTAAGGGCTTATGAGTTGTAGATGTTCATTAAAATCCATCCAGTGGTTCAAAAGATATTTTGCTAACAGACCAAGAAGTGTTGACTTTGAGCAGTTAAGGGCAACATTTTAAACAAAGGGGTTGTACAATCTGTTGGAGCTCAGAGAAGCTGTTGTGAGTGACTATCGTCTACTACAACACATTTCAGCACAATATCTGCAGGACTGACAGCCGTAGAGACATTTTGTGTTGGCAAAGATTGAATAGCTGTTGCAGCCACCTTGACTTGGACTGACTGGTTTTAGAACATTAACTGGTTTCAGAAGTACATCCAGTGATTAATTCCTGCAAAGTTTTCTTGAAATCTGTCCAGTGGTTTTTGAGACATTGTGCCAACAGACACATGCAAAAATATTTCCACCTGCCTTTAGCTTTACATCAAGTCAAAGTCAACACTTTCCCACACTGGCCAAACTGATAATGGGCTGTAACACACACACGGAGGCAGGAGGGCTCAGCTTTGTTTTTACAGGTAGACCAGTGAACCCTTCATTACAGGAAATGAGGTCACTGATTAAAACACCAACACACGCAGCCAGTCCCCTGCTGGGAGGGACTCCCACCACCAGTTTAATACAAGAAGAAAACTACAAATATGGCTCCAATTACAGATAAGTGACTTGACTGCCATGGCGGGGGCTAGACGTTTGCCACAAACAGGGACTTTTACATGATTCATTTAATCGTTCAGAAGGGAATTGGGCACACAGACAGGAAGTGAGTCTATATCCTTTCCCAGGTTTTTAGGAGGACATGTTGATCTGTTTCCCACCACCTCTGCAACACGAAGCAGCAAATGTGCTGCAGAAAATCAAGATCAAGAGCTGGACCAGTCAAGGATAAAAACTAAAAGCTGTTTTCACCCACGGACATTCATCTTCATTCTTTAACGTGTACGTTTTAATTTCATGTTGTGACCTGAGGAATATAAAGGAGTGTCACAACAACGTGTACAATCAAAAGCTACGTGAAATAAAGTCAACACGGGATCCTCACTGTTTACTCTAAAATCAAACAAGTCGTTTTTTTCTAAACTTTATTGAATAGAACAATTTGAAAGAGTTTATTCAGTAGTTTTCCAGATGTATCAGTATGTAATTCTCAAAGGTGGGTCCAACACTCTCTGAAGAATAAGGACTCGTCAACATCTGCCAAAAACCAAGAGGAAGCTCGAGTCATGTGACTGACCTTCGTTAGGCTGCCTGTAGTCTGCAGTAAACAAATAATCAGACAAGAGCAGAGTCGAGGAGAAGACGTTTAGGTGGAAATCTACGAGTGAATGTGCTGCTAAACAGAAACTGGAAGATAAAAACTCACATCCATCACCAGTAAATACTGGAGGTCGAGCAAGAAGATGGAGGAGCGCAGCATTAAAACAAGACTTCCTCGAAACCGATAAGTTTATTGTTTCAACCTAAACTGTCTTCATTGAATAAATACACACATCACGATTGTTTGACTTCTTATTTTCAATTTTCTGAAAGACTACTTGACAGGCGCCACAAAATTTTCTAACAAATAAAACATAAACTTTGCTATGAGGGGGGAGGAGCTCATTTAGTTTCTTGCTTCATGCATCTTTACGTTTTTGTTGTTTTTGACTGATCTGCATGACACTCGACATTAAGAGTTATTTAAATATTACCTGGTAGAAAAGTTTCACTTGTTACTGTGTAAGTTAATAAAATACAGCTGACTCATTAAAACAGGAAACAAACCATCCATTATCTTTACTTGTCTAATAAAATACGTACTTGCATTGTAACAAATTATTAAAGGGTTATAAATTAATATTATAATAATATTAATAACTTAAATGAACCACATTTGTAATGTTTTATTGTGAGCTAGTAAATGTGCTTCAGTGATGAGACAGAGCTTCATTTGCTGAAGCGTTTTTCATTTACTTCTTATTTTTATTGTTCCCAGAGTGACGTAGTGTTTTTTGTAGAAAGTCTTGTTTTGCTGAATCATAATAAAGTAATCTGTTATTTAAATGTGTCAAAGTCTTCATAAACCAGTAAGAGAGACACAGAAATCTAAGAAAAAAAAAAAGGTTTTCCAATTTATTTACAAAAAAATTAATTACTTTAGTTTTGGGCCCATAAAAAGTTAAACGCAACAAACTTAACTCCAGCACTAACTGACCTCATGACTGAGACAAGAGGGAAACGTCATTAGTGGCAAAAATTACTGAACTAAATAACAGAAAGTGTTACACTGATTAAAGTCGTGCCAAATAGTCCCCTATGAAAGAAAAATGTTTACAACCTGAGAATGACCTGATGGTAATCAGGTCACTGAAGTGACGTGCAGATTTGAAGAAGAATCAAACGGCAACATTTAAAGCATGGTACCACCCAGTTAGTCTGTGATCGCCAGATGTGATGCAGCTGAGGCTTGTTCCAGTGAGCAGCATCTCCGCAGGTTAATCCCAGAAACAAAAGTTAAACTACAGCAAACTACAAAATAAACTGCAGCAAGATTTCACAAACGTTAACCGAATGTGTGCACGTTGTCAACTACCAGATCCAAAGCTGCTAAAATGTTGAAGCTGCATAAATACTGAATAGAATGGCTCAGTTGTTTAACAACTTATTCAAAATTGTGCATATTTACAATCAAAAACCATAAAAGGGCCTAAATTACCACAACCTTGTTCACTGAGGCTGCAGGTTATGAATTAATGAATGAATTAATGAATTAATGTGTAAAATGCCAAATAACCACATAAACAAACGTATCCGTCTGTTTTGCACCTCATATTATTGATAGAGATTAGTCCTGAATATTTCATTCACATATATTCATAAATACTTGACTGGAAAAATGCTAAAATGAGTCTCTTTTATCATGTTTATAAACATCATCATTCATTTCCATTTGAGTTTGGTCAAAGCTGTAGAAGAACCAAGGAGCCACATGTGGCCCCAGGGCCACAGTTTGAGGACCCCTGACACGGGATGAGGTCAGAGCGAGATCAGAGAGGGGACGGGATGCATTTAGGCAAAATATGTTCAGGAAGCAGCTGTTCTCTCTGCTGCAGGATGTGTCGCGCTGTCACAGGAAGGTCTGATATTTGACTTTTACTGATGAGGAGGAGGAGAAAACAGGCAGCAGCTGATGGAGCAGGCCGGGGGGGTGTGTCATAACATCCCGAGTATACAACGCCAGGATCAGCAGTTTATCCTCGTGCAGGATCTGCACGTGAGTACGACTGCTTCATGGTCCACTTCACGCTGAACTGGAACCAGTCTGACAACCTGGTGGGGAGCTCAAGCAAACAGCTGATCAGAAGCTTGAAGAGTTCATCTCACAGTGAATGTGTTCCACGCATCAACTCTTGTTACACGTTTAAGTTACTTTTATCACGAGAACCCAGAGACATATGGACCGAGGGAAACAGGACTGAAACTTTTAAATACAAAAGGTGATTTATTTCAAGTGAAGATAAACGCTGATGTGCACAACCTGGGGATGGAGGAGAAAGGTCTGAAGAGATGAGGTGGTGAATAATTAGATGTAGTTCCTCACAGGAGGGTGAGCTAGTAGAGACGTAGAGGATTTTCAGCAAGGCTCAGTTCAGGGTTGTAGAGGACAACACAGGTGGCTGGATGGAGGAGGAGCAGCTGTAAGGAAGTCGACATGGAAGCCACAGGTAGGTGCAGGCAAAGAGGACTCAGGTTGGTTGGAGAGCAGTCCAGGGGTGTAGGCTCAGGAAGCAAATATCTGAAAGATCACGAGGAAAACACAAGATAAGTACCTTCTTTGATATCATAACACTAGAAGGCTGGTGTCACAAATACTGGTTGGCATGTAATGCTCCAGCAGGGAATGGAGCTCTTCTGCAGACTCTTGCTGTGCTCGTTAGTGAGATGATCTCCAGCTGATGGTCACTGGTGCCACCCTGGACCTCAGGAACCTTCAAAGAGCTGAAAACCCCACAACTTTAGCTGGTCACATCCAGGAGGGATAGTTGAGGATTGTCATGTCATTTGAGTTTGTTTTGTTTCGGTGCATGTCATGGAGGCACGTATAAACTTTAACTGTGTGAATCTTTCCAGAACATTAAACTGGATCAATCAGAACTTGAGTGGCAAAACTGTAATGATGACCTTTGTTCTTAGACAGGTATGGTTCCAAAATAAGAAAAAGAAAAAAATACTAAAATAAGTAAATAAGGAAAAACTGATAAGTAACAAAAAAATCAGGGCTGAATTAAAAATAAAAAACAGGACAAAAACAGAGATCTGATAAAGTGAGTAAAACCAGGGACATTACGTCTCCTGGGAGGGATGAATGACAAGTGGAAGCAGCTGAGTTTATTACAAATGGCTGCTAGGAGTGTGAGACAAGGCGAGACAGAGGAGCTGAGGAGAACTATGAGCAAAATGACAGAAAAACCTAAAATAAAAAAAACTAAACCTGCCGGGCAGAACACATGATAAGAACTGAAAACACCCGCGCTGATAAAACAAACTGAAAGACACAAACAAGATTATTCTAATTTAAACTTTAACACCAAAAACCCTGAAATCATCACAGGTTGACTGACCAGACTTACTGTATACACACTGGGCTGGGGGGTCAGTGAGAACAGGTGCACAACAGCTGATGACAAACAGGCGTGTGGAGCTGGAAGCAAAGACAGATGAGGAGCAAGATAACAAAAACTTTCTACATTTCATAAAACCAAAAAACAAGAACAGACTTAGAAAACAAAACTGACGTCATCATTGCAGGTTTACATGTGGTTCCTAGAGTTTCCAAAAGCAGAATTGGAGAAAGATCTTTCAGGTTTCAGGCTCCTCTCTTGTGGAACCAACTTCCAGTTTGTGTCAGTGAGGCTGACACATTGTCCAGTTTTTAGACTGGGCTGAAGTCTTTCCTTTTTGATAAATCCTATAGTTAGGGTTGGCTTGAGTTTCTGGAGCTATTAGACTGCTGGAGGACAAACTGACCACATTTCCTCACTCTGCTGCCGTTTTTACTTGCTCTACTCTGCCTGTTTGTATTTGTAATAATTTCTAGGTTTTTTTTTTGGTCTTTCCTCCTATAGACACCTCCTATAGACACCTCCTATAGACTCCTCCTTTAGACTCCTCCTATAGACTCCTATAGACTCATGTTCATGCTGCTGTTCAGCATATTGTTTTTGTACTACTAGTGCTTAGCATATTTCTAGTTAACTTTTTTCTTAGTTCATATCTTAGATCTTATTACTGTTTTTCTTTTACAGTTTATACTTTTGTTCGATGTAACTGGGACCCTGTGTACACAATGTCGTTCCACCACATGTACCACATGTGGTGCAAATGACAAATAAAGAACCTTGAATTCTTGAATCCTATAGAACATCTGGACCTGTCATTCTTTGTTCCTCCTTCCTGTTCCTCTCAAACCCAGCTGGTCGAAGCAGATGTTCGTCCTGAGCCTGGTTCTGCTGGAGGTTTCTTCCTGTTTAAAAGGAGTTTTTCCTTTCCACTGTTGCCATTGTGCTTGCTCAGGATGGGAGACCGTGACGAAGTGAAGATTCGACACAATCTGCTGCTTCCTTAGAAAGATAATTTTACTAATTGGCTTTTTTAATGTATGTGAATGTTTTCGTACAGTGCCCTGAGATGACTTCTGTTGTGACTTGGAGCTATAGAAATAAACTGAGTTGAATCACCGCAGCGTTAACATGAGCTGCTTTCAGCTTTTGGAACACAGAAACATTTCTCTGTTGCACAACTCACCACCACTGAAAGGATGAGTCAGATCTTATGAAGCGGAGTTCTGTAAATAGTTGTGACAAATTAATATCTTACCTGCAGTAGATAGCTCTTTCAACAGGTTCAGTTTGGAGAAATACAGTTTAAATCTGACAATCTGACAAACAAGTGTGAGCAGGGACAGAGTGGACTGCTGTCATCTTAAAACAAGCGTGTGTAAAATATTTCACAGCAGTTCATGCTGCTGCAAGTTCTGGTTCCAAACCTGGACATTGTGGTCAGCTTTTCATTACAGACATACTTTGGCAGAATATTATATTATTTGTGCTGAAAGTGCCCCAGGTTGCACTGTAAATAAATAACCACAGAAGTCAGGGTAAATAACGGTGTTACATAAAACAGATGGTGATGTAAGGGTTTAATAAATATAATGTGTATAAACTTTAATGGATTTTTATTTTTTCAGGTTGGAGTTATTGCACTCCGTTTTGGTCTTGCCCTCACGCTCAGGTCAGACTAGCTGTTAGCTCATCAATCCAATCAAATTAAACTCCAGTTATTCCAAACTGGGGCAGTTCAAAGAGCTTTGTACAAATAAAATATTACTTCTCCAGTTTTCCTCAAGACGCCTCCTCAAACGATTTGACTTTCGATAAGCTGAGCTCAGCGCTCACCACATCCTCTGTGACATCATCATCACGAGGACGGGCCATGTGTGGGCACAAGAAGGTCACTATTTACTGTTTTCACACAGTCTCTAAAAAGAACAGAGATGTTCTCTTGATGGGACATTTGTAGCTGAAATGTTCTTGAGTTGAAGATCTAAACATGAAACCATCCCTGACAAGTGCTGCTCGTAAAATTTAACCAGTTAACGTGCTGGTTTTTATCCGAGTGAATTAAGAACATACAGCCGAGACATCAGCAGGAGATGCTGATTGAAATCTGTTTTATTTCATAAAAACAGTAAAATACATATATTTTTTAAAATTGCTTGTTTTACTTTCTGGGCCAATATGAATATAATCCAGATGATGTCATCCAGCCATGATGCTGAGATGATTATAGATGAACTTGTACCCTGAGGACAGCTGAGCGTGCTGCCAGTTGCTCAGATAATTAAATGGCCTTCATTATGAGAAATAAACAACACAAGAAAGCACCAAAGACTAAAACTGCATGACTTTCTTTTTTTTCTTCAAGTTATTTGAGTTGTCAGGAAACGGACACAGCTACAATGACAGTCGTCCTCGGGGACCAGCAGGAGACGCCATGTTGTCTGTTTGGTGTCATTTAGCTTCGTGTTTTCTTTCTGCTTGTTCCTCTTCTGGTTCTTATGTAACATAAATCATCTGTTTGTGCTCCTGCACATTTAAAATAGTTACATTTGTAGAGTCATATGACAAAGAACTGAAGTAAAACATTTTCAAATTAAAGGCTTTCGTGTCCGATTTTTTAATTAAATCATCTCATGCTAACAGATGACAGAGCTGTAGCTGTTTGGCTCACATCTTGAAAATGAAGTTTGTGTGAGCTCATGCAACACTGCAGAGTCACATGTAGTCTGTTAGCCTTTGGAGTATGTGTTGGGATGACTCTCAGCTACTACCACTTCAAACTTTAGCTCAATATGTCTAAATTTGACTAAGTTAGAGCCTTTTTTATGTTGTTTTTGTATCTTTATTGAAATAATACAAAACAATACAATAAAATTCAGTATACAGTAATGAAAGAATGAAAGAAAATGGTTACAAACATTGAGACAATACTTTTCAATAACAAATTACATAAATATATTAAAGAGAGCACATAAGGTGCAAGTTTTAATGGCCTTTTGTAAGGGTCCCACTGCCTGCATCCTGCCTTGCTGATGGCCGCTGATTACCAACACCTGGCGGCCATCAGCCTGATGAGCCTCTCCATCTACAAAAGGCTGCAGTCCGGTGTGACTCATCACTGGAGCATATCACCTCTCATGGTATAGTACTGTTGAGCTAGAAATGTCTAGGTGAAAAGAATTTGTTCACCTTTTGCTCTTTTTTACAGTTTCCTGGTTCCTTCGTGTTTTTGGATTCTCCTCGTGGCCTGACCCTGATCCCACGGCCTGTCGGGTATCCCTCGTGCCTCTTTGCCTCCAGTTGCCAGCCTTCCTCGTTTCCCTTGGACTCTTGTTGGATTTCCCTTTGCTGCTCTCTCCCTGGACTGAAGGACCAGCTCACCTCCTTCGGGTTTGGACTGTAAGGACAAGACGCTCTTTAAACAAACCACTCTGGTCTTCCCCGTTGGACAAACATTAACCTGTCGTCCCTCTTTCCAGGAGCCACTGAGAAGCAGCGTGTGGACTTTAATATCACTGTACATAATAAACACTGTTCTTTTGTACTTCCCCTGTGTCTGCCTTGTTCTGGGTCTCATAACATCTGGGTTCCCCGTGCAGTCATAACAGAAATGCTCCAGCCACAAAAGATCCAGAATGAGACCAAGAGCGAGCAGACACCCCCCGGTTCCGCGGAGGAGCGGATCGACGGGTTGGACAAGGTTCTTCATCAGGTGCTGACTCACCAGACAACGGTCTAGTCCAACCTTCAGGAGCTCGGAGGTATGATTTATTTCATTAAACGTCAGCTGCAAGCTTCTGCCTCCTCAGCTCCAGTCGTTCCGCCAGCCCCCGTGGCTCCTGGTCCCACTCCTCCTGTTCAACAAATATTCGTTAAACCATCTGAGTTCTTCACCGGAGACCCTAACCAATGTGGCGGCTTCTTGCTGCAGCGCCGACTCGCCTTCGAGGGGGCTCCTTCCCAGTTCTCCTCGGACACGGCCAAGATCACCTTCTTCGTAAGCCAACTCAAAGGTAACGCTCTCCGGTGGGCTCACTCGTTCCTCTTGAGTCATGATAACCCCCCTGCTTCCTATGAACTTTTCCTTCGAGAGTTTCGTAGGATTTTTGACCGTCCCCTGCAGACATCAAATGCCGCCAAGCGTTTGTTGAATTTACGACAGGGCCGTCGTAATGCCTCAGAGTTCGCTCTGGAGTTTCGGATCCTTGCTGCCCAAACAGGATGGGACGAACCAGCCCTCCAAGGTATTTTCCTAAACTCTCTGTTTGATTTTCTCAAAGACCAGATGGCCACGCGAGATGAACCCGAAACTTTCGACAAGCTAATAGACCTTGCCATCTCAATCGATGACCATTTCCGGGAGAGAAGGAGAGAGGCAAACTACAACTCCCATCGACCCTCGACTTCCGGGTTTCCGACTTCTCCAGGTGAGCCCAAGTTTGCACCTTCGCACTACGTTTCCCATAGTCCTTCCATTTCCGGGTTCACGACCCCTCGCCATGAGTCCGCTTCGCCCAAACAATCCCCTGTGAACTACAACTCCCAGTCTTCCATGCTTCCTGGTTACAACCAATCATCTTCTTTTCCCCCACGGGATCGCTACCCCGAGCCTATGCAGGTGGGGCGCACACGGCTGACTCCTGCAGAGAGACAGCGGCGTGTATCTGCCCGTCTCTGCATTTATTGTGGTAATCCCGGTCATTTTCTGCCCCACTGTCCGTTTCGGGGAAACGAGAACTTCCACCAGTAAAGCGGGAGTTACGGGTGGGAACGTCTGCGTTAACCTCCCCATTCAAACTATTACTTCCCATGGTCATTCAGACACATAATCGTCGCTTTTCGTTTTCTGCTCTCATTGATTCAGGTGCTGAACAAAACTTGATCAGCGCCGACTTAGTTAAAGAATATTCATTACCCACTTGCGAGATTCCTTCGATTTCTGTTGCCGGCTTAACCGGAGACACTTTGACCTGTATTAATTTAAAGACCACCGAGTTACATGTCATTATCTCGGGAAATCATCGTCGGCTGCGTCGACAAATGGAGCGACAAGTGTCTCAGCAACTGTCTGCGCTCCGCCATTAAAGAGTTCCCTCGGAACGTGCTTCTTCTAGAGGAGATCGACCTCACCTCGGTTCCTGCTGAATACCACGACCTGGCGGCCGTCTTCAGCAAGCAACGCGCCTTGTCTCTTCCTCCTCACTGTCCCTATGACTGCTCGATTGACTTATTACCTGGCGCCCCCTTGCCGTCAAGTAGACTTTACAACCTTTCTGGTCCTGAAAGGGAGTCTATGTCCGATTATATTAACGAGTCTCTTGCCTCAGGCATTATTAGACCCTCGACCTCCCCTGTGGGAGCTGGTTTTTTCTTCCTTTCCAAAAAAGATAAATCACTCCGGCCATGTATTGACTATCGCGGTTTAAACAGTATAACCGTTAAAAATAAATATCCTCTTCCCCTCATTGATTCTTTACAGGAACAGTTACAGTCGGCCTCTTGTTTTTCCAAACTCGATCTATGAAACGCTTACCACCTCGTCCGTATTAAAGAGGGCGACGAGTGGAAAACAGCTTTTCGCACCCCTTTGGGTCATTTCGAGTACTTAGTTATGCCCTTTGGGTTGACCAATGCCCCCGCTGTTTTTCAGGCGCTCGTCAATGACGTCCTGCGCGATTTCATTGGTAATTTTGTTTTCGTTTATTTTGATGACATCCTTATTTATTCCCGCGACCCCTCTCAACACACGGCCCACGTTCGCACGGTTCTTCAGCGGCTGCTGGAGAATCAGTTATTTGTTAAAGCAGAGAAGTGTGAGTTTAACACCTCCACTGTCTCGTTTTTAGGTTTCATTTTTGAGGGAGGTCGTTGCCGAACCGATCCCGAGAAGACCAGGGCGGTAGTCGACTGGCCGACCCCCGAGTCCAGGAAGCAGTTACAACGCTTCCTGGGCTTCGCAAATTTCTACCGGCGACTTATAAAGAATTACAGTCATGTCGCCGCCCCCCTGTCTCAGCTCACTTCAACCGCCCGAGCCTTTCACTGGACCCCAGAGGCTGAGGCCGCCTCAAGTCTCTCTTTTCCTCCGCGCCCATCCTTTGCCACCCAGACCCTACGCACCAGTTCATCTTGGAGGTGGACGCCTCCGACACTGGGGTAGGGGCGGTCCTTTCCCAGCGATCTCCTCTGGACAATAAGGTCCATCCCTGCGCCTTCTTCTCTCGACGTTTCTCCCAAGCAGAACGCAACTACGACGTGGGCAACCGCGAACTGTTGGCAGTCAAGCTCGCATTAGAGGAATGGCGGCACTGGTTAGAAGGCAATGAGACCCCTTTTTTGATTTGGACGGACCATAAAAATTTAATTTACCTGAGGAACGCCAAGCGTCTGACCCCCACGTCAGGCCCGTTGGTCGCTTTTCTTTAATCGATTTAATTTTGTCTTGACTTTTCGCCCGGGCTCCAAGAACATTAAACCTGATGCCCTGTCCAGGCAGTTTGCTCCTCCTGATTCGCCCGAGGCCTCTAACCCTATTATTCCTTCCTCATGTAGTGTTGGCTCCCTCTCTTGGCCCATCACCGCCACCGTTCAACAGGCCCTCCTCTCTGAACCTGATCCAGGTCGTGGTCCCCCCGGTACTTGTTCCCTCCAGCATGCGGTCCCAGGTGCTCCAGTGGTTCCATTCTAACAAGCTTTCCTGCCACCCTGGAGTCAACCGCATGCTCGCTCTCACAAAAACCCATTTCTGGTAGCCCTCCATGTCCAGAGACATCAAGGACTTCGTTTCGGCTTGCCCCGTCTGTGCTAGGAACAAGTCTGGTACTCAACCTCCGGCTGGCCCCCTGCTTCCCCTCCCGACCCCTAGTCGCCCTTGGTCCCACATCGCCCTCAACTTTGTGACCGGTCTTCACCCATCTGACAGCAACACCACCATCCTCACGGTTGTTGACCGTTTTTCCAAGGCCGCTCACTTTGTCTCCCTCCCTAAGCTCCCCTCTGCCCTTGAAACTGCTCACCTCCTTACACTCCATGTGTTTAGGCTCCACGGGATTCCCTCTGACATCGTCTCTGACCGAGGCCCGCAGTTCATCTCACAGGTCTGGCACTCTTTTTGCAAGTCGCTCAGGGCGTCCGTTAGCCTCACCTCTGGTTACCATCCTCAGGCTAACGGACAAGCTGAGCGCTGCAATCAGGAGCTGGAGTCCACCCTGCATTGCCTGGTCGAGTCCAACCCATCATCCTGAAGCCAGCACTTGGTTTGGGTAGAGTACGCCCACAACTCCCTCCGCTCCTCTGCCACCGGCATGTCCCCCTTTGAAGCTTCCCTCGGCTACCTTCCTCCCCTGTTTCCTAGTTCTGAGTCCAACTGTTAGGTCCCGTCCGTTCAGCATCACTTCTGGCAGTGTCGTCATATCTGACGCCAGGCCAAGGCGGCCCTCCTTAGGACCGCAGCCCAGGCTAAACAGTTCGCTGACCGCCACCGTTCAGAGACGCCCGCCTGCCAGGTCGGCCAGCAGGTTTGGTTGTCCACCAGGGACATCAAGCTGCGGGACACCCCCCGTAAACTGGCCCCCCGCTTCATTGGTCCCTTCCCCATTACCCGCATCATCAATCCCTCTGCGGTCCGCCTCCAACTTCCCAGGGCCATGAGGATTCACCCCACCTTCCATGTTTCCCAGGTAAAGCCTGTTTCCCTCAGTCCCTTGTGTCCCCCGTCTGACCTCCCTCCGCCACCTCGCCTGATCGACAACCACCCTGCGTTCACCGTCCGATCCATCTTGGACGTGCGACACAGGGGTAGGGGTTTCCAGTACCTGGCTGATTGGGAGGGGTACGGTCCTGAGGAGAGGTCATGGATCCCCAGGTCCTTCATCCTCGACCCCAGCCTCATCTCCAGGTTTTTCAGAGACCACCCCGAGAAGCGCCTCAGGTCGCCTGGAGGCGATTCTTGAGGGGGGGGGGGGTACTGTAAGGGTCCCACTGCCTGCAGCCTGCCTTGCTGATGGCCGCTGATTACCAACACCTGGCGGCCATCAGCCTGATGAGCCTCTCCATCTACAAAAGGCTGCAGTCCGGTGTGATTCATCGCTGGAGCATATCACCTCTCATGGTATAGTACTGTTGAGCTAGAAATGTCTAGGTGAAAAGAATGTGTTCACCTTTTGCTCTTTTTTCCAGTTTCCTGGTTCCTTCGTGTTTTTGGATTCTCCTCGTGGCCTGACCCTGATCCCTCGGCCTGTCAGGTATCCCTCGTGCCTCTTTGCCTCCAGTTGCCAGCCTTCCTCGTTTCCCTTGGACTCTTGTTGGATTTCCCTCTGCTGCTCTCTCCCTGGACTGAAGGACCAGCTCACCTCCTTCGGGTTTGGACTGTAAGGACAAGACGCTCTTTAAACAAACCACTCTGGTCTTCCCCGTTGGACAAACATTAACCTGTCTCACCTCTTTCCAGGAGCCACTGAGAAGCAGCGTGTGGACTTTAATATCACTGTACATAATAAACACTGTTCTTTTGTACTTCCCCTGTGTCTGCCTCGTTCTGGGTCTCATAACATCTGGGTTCCCCGCGCAGTCCTAACACCTTTGTGTTGGTGGAATATTTAATAGTTATGTATTGTTTGACCTCATTTTCAAAAATGGAGATAAGAGGTTTTTGATTAGTGTAACGACAATTATGAATATGACATTTGGCTAGGGATAGAATAAGATTAATAATATAGAACGTTGGTTACGTACTGTAACCCCAGATTCTATGAGTATAGGCGTTGCCCTTTAAGGCTGTCGCTGGTGGGGTTTATCCCGTCATGCAAAGCATCGCACTGAAAAAAATTAGTCCACGCCCACCTGCTGTGTGGGCCCCACCTGGTCTGTATAAATTACGTTAAGAGCGGGTAATCGGCTCTCAAATAGCTTTTTCTTCAGCCATTTAGGAGTCAGTGAGGCCCGATGCTTAAAGGGCTAAGCCTATACTCATAGAATCAGGGGTTACAGTACGTAACCAACGTTCTATTTCGTATAGGCTTCGCCCTTTAAGAGCTGTTGCTGGTGGGTTAAGGGCGAAGCAGATGTAGTCTCCGCCTCACTGGGTCCATTCGAACACCGTATGAAGCGCCCGCTTGCCCAAAAACATCTTGTCACTCAGCTCTCCATGTGCGTAAATCTAGAAACGTTTCGTCTCTCATCCAAGAGACTGAGGAAGTCTCTTGGATGAGAGATGAAACGTTTCTAGATTTTTTTGCTTTGTTTTGTTTTTTGTTTTTTTGAATGTCCAGAGGACCAGACTGAACTTTTTTGGATGGTATCAAATAATTTTTACTTCTGTTTATCGAAGCCTGAGAGGATGTAACAACTTCAATACTTGAGGAAATAAGCTGTTTGTAACAACACTAACCTTGCTGTCTCCTCCTAAACACAGAAATCAGTTCTGTATTTGTACAATGTAGGTTCTCTGTGCTGCGAGAAATGATGTCACAGGACCAACTGAGTCCAACGCAGAATTAATTTCTGTCAGGAGAAGTTTTGGTCCTGTGAATGATAAATGTACGTCATACACTGAAAAAGACCAAGTTAAGCACCAAGATGGAGAAACTGCACATGTTGACAGGTCATGTGACTGCACTGCGATGATTACGTCAGATCAGACAACACAGCAGGCAGTAGAGGTACACTGATTGTCCCACGTGCCCCCCAGGCCTCGGTACAAGCATAGATTTGGTGCAGAATGGAGTCAAACAGTCATGACTCTCAAGATCTGGCAGATCAGCGTTGTACTGGAGTTGGTGTTTGAGGCAGTCCCAATCAGGTTTCATTGGGAAAAGATCATGGCTGACCATTGGAGGACCTCATTAAACAAATCAGTCCATAAACACCACGTGTGGAGTGGTGTTTGTAGACCAACTGCACCCAGACCCAGAGTACTGCCTCAGGAGAAGTAAGACATGAATGCAGGATGTTATTGACATAGCACTGTGCAACCTGAGGTGACCTGAAGTCAGACCCAGTGGCTCCCCACCATGACACCTGGAGTAACGATGGTCAACACGGGCAGGATTGGCCTTCTCCACTTGTCGCTGCCATAAGAGCACACACAGTGGTCATCAGTGGTAATGTAGACTCAAGATTTGTTTATTGAACGTAATACGATGCAGTTCCTCATCAGTTTATGTCTTCCACTTATGGCACCTATCCAAACACAACCATCTCTCCTATGGTGCTAATGAGATGGATGCCACAGTGAAGCACGAGACAGTGAACCCATAGTCTGACTGATACGACCTGTTGAGACCGTACAAGAAGACATGGGGTGTTGGAAAGAGTCCAGTCCCTGTATACAGATGGTAATACAGATGTAATGGAGTTCTGTAATGCTTGGCACGCAGCACAATGACTCTTCCTGGGTGTGATTGGTCTTGAGTGACAAAAACCTTCATGGCCTCATGTACCCATTGGTTCCAACATCTGCTACGATGCCAGCTGATTACACAAAACGCCCACCTGGTCTCATACAAAGCCACGCTGTGGCACCTTTCAAACTCCACCAGGTTCTGTTGATGCTGTCTAATGTATCAACAAGGATCTTCTGCATCTACTGATCTTGATCACTGTTTTAGATGGCTGTTTGCAGCTCCAGCAACTGCCTGATAACACCATCACTCCATTTGTTATGCCACCACTTAAACCCAGTGATATATGTTTAAGACGTACCATTCATCCATCCATCCATTATCTTTACCTGCTTCTTCCTTTTTGGGTCACGGGGGTCACTGGTGAACATATCCAGCAGTCACTGTTCGAGAGGTGGGGACGCCCTGGACAGGTCTCCAGTCCATTACAGAGACATATAGAGACAAACAAGACAAATCATTGGTTTGCAAATGGACTAAATTACATCTAAATCATGTCATTCCTTCTGGGTGCTTAACTTTCTTTGCTAGTATAGATCCTTTTTTGGCTTGTTTTAGCTTCTGAAAGCATATAAGTATAAAACGTTTAAAAATAATAAAGTCCGTGCTCAATAATCCAGGTATTAAATCCAACATTTTTCAGTCAGGTCATCTGGAGTTGTCCAGATGACCTGACTGAAAAATGTTGGATTTAAAAATAATGTTTTATAACATGCTAGCTAATTGCCCAACACAATAGTCAATGGCCAAACTTCTACAGAGTACAAAACAGTGACGTGGGCCATGTTTTATTAAAAAAAATGTTTGAGCAACTAAAATTTTGTGTACATCTTTCCTATCTCCTTTCATCCATCTTTTTTTTTATCCTCCTACAGAGTGAACTTTGGATTTTCCTCCAGAGTTCAGCCAGCATGTGAAACTCTGTGCAGACTAGTGAGATTACCATGAGCCAGATTTATGAATAGTGCTATTCAAAAGAGGGGCTGGTTTTGGTGAAGGTCTAATGATGCCATCACACTGCCGTCACAACGGGAGAGAAGTGAAGGGGGAGGGGGGCACGACAGAAAGCTTTATATTTCCTGGCGCTGCAGCACGTTCAGACTGGGACTGTGCAGGGAGGTGGTGAAGCGATTTTCCATTTCACATACGTCACTTCGAGCACCCAACTGCTTTTAATAGCTCTGTCCAGTCACAACAGTAAAGTCAAAACCCAGATTGAACTGGTTGTTTCTGCACAACTGTCAGCGCTCTGACATGACAGATAATGATGTTTGTTTTTCTTTTTTAATGTCTTTCTACAGACTCCCGATTCACTCCATCACCAGTGAGATGACTTTTTCTGGCCATTGGGCGGAGAAAACAATAGAAGGCTGGAGGCCGAAAAGGTGAAACCCATTCGTTGTCAGGTCTGTGGCGCTCTGCCAGTTGTTCCAGAGCTCGTTTCATTGCGTTTGCATTCAACCCCAAACATGCACAAATACAAACATACACGGACCCGGGGGGAAATGCTCTAAACTCTGGTAGTTTTGAACAGAGACTCTTAAAGGAATACTGCCACGATTCAACAACAAAACAGAAATAACTAACGTCCTAATGTTTCACTGAGGAGTTCACCTTCAAGAACGATCAGTCTCATGCCATATGTCACACTCAGAGCACGTGTTGTGACTGATGCTCAGCTACTACCACACTGCACGTTAGCTCAACATCTGTAAAACTGACCGAGGCATCATCGTTTTTCTGTTTCTAAGGTCACTTGGCTGTGGCAGCCATCTTGAATCAGGCTGACTCCAAAAGTTTATTAGATCTTCTGTGAGTTTCCGTTAAATTCCTCCAGTGGTTCACAAGATATTTTGCTAACAGAGACATCCGCATAAACAGCATTGTCCACTGCCTGTTTAGTGTGGGCGATATAATTACATGTCATCGAGCTTGTCGTTCACATCTAAATAAAATAATTCATGTAAAACACACAAAGGTGAAATATTGTCTCCGAAGCTCCATTTTTACGTCCAACTATTCTTGTCTGAATGCTCCGAGGCTGAGACCTGGTGCTGAGGTTGGTAAACATGTCAGTGGGATGGACACATGTCCAGTCTCTTGCTCTCTCTCTCTTTAAAAAATAAATAAATAAAATCTTTATTTGCATCAAAGAATAACAACAACACAATTTAATATAGCAATGAAGAGAAGAATGGCCAGAGGAAGCATAAAATGAACAAAATAATAAAAGGAAAATTACAGTCATATTATTCTTGCAGGAAGAAAACAATTATACAAAATGTAACATATGTGCCAAGGAGCCTCATGTAAAAAAAACTTTAATATGTCCAGTGTCTCATGTCCTCAGTGGCTGTGAAAGGACACCCTGATCTATGCTGCCCTCTAGTGGTCAAATAAAACCATGATCCCCCCCAAGACTCGAGTCAGAGAGGAAATCACAACAAACCATTTCTTTGTGAAAGTATGACGTCACTGAATCCACCTGCACATCTAAACAGTCATTCAGAGTCAGACTCAGGAGGAAAACTAATTTCTGCAAAAGTTCAGATAATATCAGAATTATTAATAATAATTAGTTTATTAACATTTAGGAACTTTTGTGTGAAATCTTTTTATCTTTTTACCTGTTGCTGCTGTTACACTTGAATTTCCCATCCGTGAGACAACAAAGGCTGTTTCTATTCTATTCTATTCTATTCTATTTTATTCTAATTATGTAACACTGTCCAGAACTTAAAGAGCACATGGTGCAAAATAAAAACAAAAAAATAAAGGCAAGGAAAAAGCCAGCTGTTTTTACACAACTGTTAGTTTAAGACAGAGAAATAAGCTTCAAGAGTCTTAAAATTTTAATGAAAGAGCACATCCATAAACACCTGCTCCTGTTTCTGAGTTTGTTTGTTTTTTCATTATTATTGCTAGTTTTATGTCAGTGTAACTTGTTTAAATATTTGTATATATTTGTACTAATATGTGCATTTATACTAATTTATTTTAGTTGTATTGATTTTATTGTTTGGGCAGCATGGTGGTGCAGTTGGTAGAGAAGTTGGTACTCCAGTTTCCTCCCAGACCAAAAACATGCATGTTAATTCAATTCAATTCAATTCAGTTTATTTCTATAGCGCCAAATCACAACAAAGTTGCCTCAGGGCACTTTACAGGAACATTCACAAACATAAAAGCCAATTAGTAAAGTTCTCTATCTAAGGAATCCAGCAGACAAGTTGAATCTTGGCTTTGTTGCAGTCTCCCATCCTGAGCAAGCACAGTGGCAACAGTGGAAAGAAAAAACTCCCTTTTAGAGGAAGAAACCTCCAGCAGAACCAGGCTCAGGACAAGTGGCCATCTGCTTTGACTGGCTGGTTGAGAGGACAGGAAGGAGAGACAGACAAACACAGAATGGTAGGTCCAGGTGTATCTGAAAGACAAAAAAATACATGTTAATGATAGAAAAAATAATTACAAATACAAAACAGGTTGAGCAGAGTAAGTAAAGACAGAAGTAGAGTGAAAAGTGTGGTCAGTTTGTCCTCCAGCAGTCTAAGCCTATAGCAGCATAACTAAGGGACAGCTCAGGAAACCCAAGCCGACCCTAACTATAGGAGTTATCAACAAGGAGAGTCTTAAGTCTAGTTTTAAAACTGGACAATGAGGCGGCTGTGGCTGAGTGGTTAGAGCAGTCGTCCTCCAATGTGAGAGTCGGGGGATCGAATCCACCAGCAGTCACATGCTGAAGTGTCCCTGGGCAAGACACTGAACCCCTCATAGCCTCTGATGTGTGTCCCATTAGTGTATGAATGTGAGAAAGCTCTGATTAGTCTCTTTAGAATGATTTGTAGAGATCTAGTAGAGTGCTATGTGGCTGGGTAAATGAGGCACAGATTGTAGTGTAAAGCGCTTTGAGTATCTTGAAATAAGATAGAAAGGTGCTATACAGGTCCTTCTCAAAAAATTAGCATATTGTGATAAAGGTCATTATTTTCCATAATGTAATGATAAAAATGAAACTTTCATATATTTCAGATTCATTGCACACCAACTGAAATATTTCAGGTCTTTAATTGTTTTAATACTGATGATTATGGCATACAGCTCATGAAAACCCAAAATGCCTGTCCCAAAAAATTAGCATATCATGAAAAGGTTCTCTAAACAAGCTATTAACCTAACCATCTGAATCAACGACGTAACTCTAAACACCTGCAAAAGATTCCTGAGGCTTTTAAAAACTCCCAGCCTTGTTCATTACTCAAAACCACAATCATGGGTAAGACTGCCGACCTGACTGCTGTCCAGAAGGCCATCATTGACACCCTCAAGCAAGAGGGTAAGACACAGAAAGAAATTGATGAACGAATAGGCTGTTCCCAGAGTGCTGTATCAAGGCACCTCAGTGGGAAGTCTGTGGGAAGGGAAAAGTGTGGCAGAAAACGCTGCACAACGAGAAGAGGTGACCGGACCCTGAGGAGGATTGTGGAGAAGGGCCGATTCCAGACCTTGGGGGACCTGCGGAAGCAGTGGACTGAGTCTGGAGTAGAAACATCCAGAGCCACTGTGCACAGGCGTGTACAGGAAATGGGCTACAGGTGCCGCATTCCCCAGGTCAAGCCACTTATGAACAAGAGACAAAGTTATGTTCTCTGATTACAGTAAATTTTGCATTTCCTTTGGAGATCAAGGTCCCAGAGTCTGGAGGAAGAGAGGAGACACAGAATTCACATTGCTTGAGGTCCAGTGTCAAGTTTCCACAGTCACTGGGGTGTCATGTCATCTGCTGGTGTTGGTCCACTGTGTTTTATCAAGCGCAGGGTCAATGCAGCTAGCCATCAGGAGATTTTGGAGCACTTCATGCTTCCATCTGCTGAAAAGCTTTATGGAGATGAAGATTTCATTTTTCAGCACGACCTGGCACCTGCTCACAGTGCCAAAACCACTGGTACATGGTTTACTGACCATGGTATTACTGTGCTCAATTGGCCTGCCAACTCTCCTGACCTGAACCCCATAGAGAACCTGTGGGATATTGTGAAGAGAAAGTTGAGAGACACAAGACCCAACACTCTGGATGAGCTTAAGGCCGCTATCGAAGCATCCTGGGCCTCCATAACACCTCAGCAGTGCCACAGGCTGATTGCCTCCATGCCACGCCACATTGAAGCACTCATTCATGCAAAAGGATTCCCGGCCAAGTATTGAGTGCATAACTGAACATGATTATTTGAAGGTTGGCGTTTTTTGTATTAAAAACACTTGTCTTTCATTGGTGGAATGAAATATGCTAATTTTTTGGGACAGGCATTTTGGGTTTTCATGAGCTGTATGCCATAATCATCAGTATTAAAACAATTAAAGACCTGAAATATTTCAGTTGGTGTGCAATGAATCTGAAATATATGAAAGTTTCATTTTTATCATTACATTATGGAAAATAATTACCTTTATCACAATATGCTAATTTTTTGAGAAGGACCTGTATAAGTACAGTCCATTTATCATGTGTCAGCCTCATGGACAGAGATTGGAAGTTGGTTCCACAAGAGAGGAGCCTGATAACTGAAAGATCTGCCTCCCATTCTGTTTTTGGAAACTCTAGAAACCACAAGTAAACCTGCAGCCTGAGAGCAAAGTGCTCTGTTAGGAAAATATGCAACAATAAGATATGTAATATAAGATGGAGCTAGGTTGTTGAGAGCTTTGTAGGTTAGAAGTAATATTTTGAATTAAATTCTGGATTTGACAGGGAGCCAATGGAGAGAAACTAAAACTGGAGAGATATGATCTCTCCCACTAACTCCAGTTAAGACTCTGGCAGCAGCATTTTGGATCAACTGAAGACGTTTTAAAGACGTATTTGGACACCCAGATAATAAACTATTGCAATAGTCCAGTCTAGACGTGATAAATGCATGGACCAGTTTTTCTGCATCATTTTTAGACAAGATGTTTCTAATATATTTATATTACGCAGGTGGAAGAAGGAGGTTCTAGTAACGTTTTTAATGTGGGGGATAAAAAACACGTCCTGATCAAAAATATGTTAGACTGATTGGTAACTCTAAATTGTCTCTATAGGTGAGAGTGAGAGAGTGAATGGTTGTTTGTCTTGTTTGTCTCTATGTGTCCCTGTGATGGACTGGAGACCTGTCCAGGGTGTCTCCCGCCTCTCACACAGTGACTGCTGGATTGGGCACCACTGACCCAAAAAGGAAGAAGCGGCTAAAAGATAATGGATGGATGTTTGAGAAATAACCTAAGTAAAAAATGCCAAT
>NC_056508.1:14463287-14491458 GCF_014905685.2 Nematolebias whitei
AATCAGAATAATCAAGTGTACAATGTTTGATGTTAAATTTTGATTCTGTTAATAAATGACCACATTCATTTTGATGGGTCAAAGAAAATTAACGTCTCACGTCACTGATTAGACCATCTCCGAGACAGTACTTCTAAGCACAAGTTACTTAGTCCAGAAAAATGAAAGAATCCGTTTAAATTAAGTATAATATCATGTACTTGAACTAGTCCAGATATTATAAAATGTAAGAGAGCACCCCTGAGCAAAATCCATCGCTCTCTCTCTCACTACACATAAAAACAGTATGCCGAACAGCAGCACGAAAAAGATCAGCAGCAACATGAAACAGATCAGCAGCAACATGATGTGACTGATTATTCTGGTTAGAGATTCATGAGTCTAACAGCCTCAGGGTAGAAGCTGTTCCTCAGTCTAGTGGTTCTTCACTTAATGCTCCTCAACCTCCTTTCTGAGGGGAGCGGGGCAAAAAGTGTGTGTGCTGGGTGAATGGGGTCCGTCGTGATGCAGGTGGCCCTCTTCCTGCATCTGGAGGTGTAGATGTCTGTGATGGTGGGGAGGCTGACTCCAACATCTTCTGTGCAGCCTTCACCACTCTCTGCAAAGCTTTTCTTTCTGCAGCTGTGCAGCCTCCATGCCACACGTTGATGCTGGAGCACAGGATGCTCTCCACTGCACACCTGTAGAAGGAGGTGAGGACTGAGCTTCCCAGTCCAGCTCGTCTCAGCCGTCTGAGGAAGTAGAGTCTCTGATGAGCTTTCTTGTTCAGAATGGTGGTGTTGTTGCTCCAGCTGAGGTTGTCATTCAGGTGCACACCCAAGTACTTGCAGCTGGAGACCACTTCCACTGCAGATCCTCCTATGTTCAGGGGGGTGTAGGTGTGTTTGCTCTGTCTGAAATCTATGACCATCTCCTTCGTCTTCTTCACATTGATGTGAACGTTGTTCTTCATGCAGCAACTCTCCAGGTGTTCCACCTCCTGCTGTAGCTGGACTCATCCTTGTTTGTGATGCATCCAATCACCGATGTATCATAAAAAAATATTTTTTCTAAAACTCTTTGTTTCATGAGAGTTAATACCTCTGGTTATTTTGCATGAATTTACAGGAAACCCTTTCCAACGTCCTGGACCCGTGATGTAAGCTTATGAAACACCATGACTGTGAGTGTGTGTGTGTGTGTGTGTGTGTGTGGGGGGGGGGGGGCCTTGAAGGCCCACATCACTACTGCACAGACTCTGGTTCCAACAATCTGACATGACAGTTTTCATTAAATGTGTCCTGCTGGCTTCAATTCATATTAAGAAAAGATGAGAAGTTTGTCAGACAGAGAATTTATTTTAGCAACAACATGATTTCCAAAAAGCTGCCTGCTGAACTCTTGACGTTATCAATAAAAGCTGACGACACTGAAAAGCAGGTCTTTGTGGAGACTGTTTCAATTTTTTCAAAATCTTTTTTTCAAATGCTTTAATCTGCCTTTTTGTTATTGATGTCTTTCAGGCGTCCAACTTCTTGTTATTTTAATAGCACACTGGTCATTAGGTTGAAGTATACTAAGTCTGGTAACTCTTTAGGAAACATATTTTTGGTTTATACTAAATATTTTTCATTAGTCATAATGTAATTTTTTTTTCTCTACTTGCAATTTCTAGATTTGCTGTCTAACAAACAAAAATAACATTTATCTGAAAACTGTGGACTGAAGTTAAAACATGTAAAGCAGCAGCCAGCAAGTGAAAATAAATAAAGAGTGAAAGGTCCGGTATGCCTTACAGAAATGCATATCGACCGCCATATTTCATGACAGATGTTTCAACTAGGATAATTTTATAATGAGAAAGACTTTTAGCCCTTTGGTTAAAACTTTTGAGCAACGTTACAGAAGACTTCACAAGATGTGTTCACACTGGATGACTCTCAGCTACTACCACAAACTACTCACAGACTCATGTTCGTGCTGCTGCTGCTGTTCAGAGTGTTGTTTTTGTACTACTAGTGTTTAGTGTATTTCTTAGTTCATATCTTAGATCATTACAGTTTTTCTTTACGTTGGATGTAACTGGGACCCTGTGTACACATTGTCATTCCACCACATGTACCACATGTGGTGGAATGACAATGAACCTTGAACTTGACCTTGAAAAGCTTTAGCGCAGTATCTGTAAAACTGACGAGTTTATCCATCCATCATCTTCCACTTGTTCTGAAGTCAGGTCTCGGGGGCAGCAGTTTGAGCAGGGAGGTCCAAACATCTTTCCACAGCCACCTCTTCCAGCTCTTCAGGGAGGACTCCAAGGTGTCCCCAGGCCAAGAGAGACATAGTCTCTCCAGTGTGTCCTGGGTCTTCCCCGGGGTCTCCTCCCAGTCGGACATGCTCCAACAACCTCAACTGGCTCCTCTCGATGTGGAGGAGCAGCGGTTCTACTCTGAATCTCTCCTGATAACTGAACTTTTCATCCTGCCTCTAAGGGAGAGTCCAGCTACCCTGCAGAGGAAGCTCATTTCAACCTCCTGTATCCACGATCTCGTTCTTTCAGTCACTACCCAGAGTTCATGACCATAGGTGAGGGTAGGAACATAGACCGACCAGTAAACAGAGAGCTTTGCATTACAGCTCAGCTCCCTCTTCACCACAATGGACCGGCACAGAGTCCACAATACTGTAGACGCTGCACAAATCTGTTTGTCATTCTCACGCTCCATTCTTCCCTCATTCATGAACAAAACCCAGAGATACTTGAACTCCTCCACTTGAGGCAGAACCTCACCCTCGACCTGAAGAGAACAATCCAACCTTTTCTAGTTGAGGACCATGGCCTCAGATTTGGAGGTGCTGATTCTCATCCCAGCCACTTCACACTCTGCTGCGAACCACTCCAGTGAGAGTTGAAAGTCATAGCTCGATGACACCAACAGGACCACATCATCTGCAAAGAGCATAGATGGAATCCTGAGGCCTCTGAACTGGACTCTTTCCACCTCCTGGCTGCACCGAGAAATTCTGTCCATAAAAGTTATGAACAGAATCTGTGACAATGGGCAGCCCTGGTGGAGTCCAACTCCCACCCTGAAGGAGTCTGACTTACTGCCGGCAATGTGAACCAAACTCTCACACCGCTTGTATAAAAACCCAACAGCCTGTAACAACAGGCCCCCAATCCCATCCTTACGGAGCACCCCCCCCCCCCACCACCACCACCACCACAGTGCACCCTGAGGAACATGATCAAAAGCCGTCTCCAAGTCCACAGAATACATTCAATCAACCTTTATTTCTACAGGTAAATCCCATTGAGCCTCAAGGACTCATTTACAAGAGAGACCTGATTTCAACAAAGAGTGATGACAACAATGACAACAATAAACAGCCACAAAAAGTCATACAATTTTATCTTGTTTTTTTTTTTCCAACAAATAGAATGGCTAAAAAAAAAAAAAAAAAAGTAAAAAGAAAAGAAAAGCAACAAAAAACAGCTAGATTCTAAGGCGAATGTAGAAAACTAAAAACAGGAACATGTCTGCATTGGTCCCTGCCAGGAGTCCAACAGATTCTTAAAGCCACTTAGAGAGGTCAAGGTCGAGAGCTTCAAATCTTTTTGTAAGATATTCCAGGAAACAGGAGCGGAGTAGAAGGTCCTTTTGCCTAGTTCAGTCCTCATTGAGGGAACACTGCAGGTAATAATGTCCTGAGAGCGCACGCCGTAGCTGCACTCACGCAGAGACATGTAGGAGGAGATGTATGAAGGCAGCAGACCAAGAAGTGATTTAAAGATGAAAAAGTACCAGTGAGAGAGTCTGCGTGAAGTTAATGATGTCCAGTTAACCAGTGAATACAGGGTGCAGTGGTGGGTACGATAATCACAGCCAGTTATGAATCTTAGTGCACCATGATAGACAGCATCCAACATCTGCAGGGTTCTTGTAGGAGCGTTCATGTAAATAATGTCACCGTAATCAATGGAGGGAAGGAAAGTCCCAGATACAAGGCGTTTTCTAGCATTCAGAGTTAGACAGGATCTGTTTCTGAAAAAGAAACCCAGTTTAACTTTCAGTTTCTTTACCAAGTTTTCCACATGGAGCTTAAAAGAGAGATGTGAGTCGACCAAGATACCCAAATATTTATAGGAATCAACAAACTCAATGGGGACACCATTTGAGGATGAGACCAGAGGAAGAAATGCTGGGACCAACTTCCTTCTTGAAAAAAGCATCCCTTTGGTTTTGTCGGCATTTAGGACAAGTTTGAGGCGGAACAAATCTGTTTGGATGATGTTGAATGCAGATTTCAAAAGCTGGAAAGCCTTAGCAACAGTTTTAGCTCGGCAATAAACAACTGTGTCATCAGCATAGAAATGTAAGGATGCATTAGGGATGTTTTTACCTACATTATTTATGTAGATTGTAAAGAGGGTGGGTCCTAAGACTGAGCCTTGTGGTACACCATTGTTGACTGTTAAATAACTGGAGAAAGTACCATTATGTTGAACACATTGCCTCCGGTCTGAGAGATAGAGAACCAACCAATGGTGTGTTCTGAGAAACCAATTTCTGAGAGTTTATGACACAAGATGTTCTGATCCACAGTGTCAAAAGCTTTAGACAGGTCTAAGAAAAGTGCAGCACAATAATCTTTAGCATCCAGTGCTTCAACAACGTCATTAAGAACCTTCAGTGAAGCAGTGGTTGTGCTGTGTTGTTTCCTGAAACCAGATTGATGTGGAGGTAAGATGTTAAATGAGTCCAGGTAATTTTTGATTTGAGAGTTTATCAGTTTTTCTAGAACCTTGGCTAAAATGCAGAGTTTAGAGATTGGTCGATAGTTGTTCAGTGATGTGGGGTCACCTCCCTTCAGCAAAGGAAGAACAAAGGCTGTTTTCTAAGTGTCTGGGATGGAGTTTTGTCTTATGGAGAGATTGAAGATGTGGGTCACAGGGACTGTGATGATATGAGCAGCCAGCCTTAAGAAATAAGGTGGAAGTTCATCTGGACCTGCAGATTTTTTAGGATCAAGATCTTTTAACAGTTTATTGACCTCACTGACTGAGAATGGAGAAAAAGAGAAGGTGTGATTAACTGAGGATTGACTTCTAGGCATGTTGACTGGAAGGGCAAACTCCCATTCCCAGTGAGGACTCTAGTGAGGGTAAAGAGCTGGTCCAGTGTTCCACAACCAGGCAACCCACATTGTTCTCCTGGATCAGAGGTTTGACCAACGATTGGACTCGTTTCTCCAGTACCCCAGACTGGACCATACCAGGTGTATCCAGTATTGTCAGTTCTTGAACATTTGTCCACAACAACCTTCCAGAAGCAGTGATCATTACATAAACAGCTGAACTTGTAACTCTTAAACCTTAAAGTTAAAAACAACACAAATCAAACACATCTTTGCAATGAGTACTTTATTGTTTGTTTTTGTATAAAACCATTTTTTGTCCATTTTAGGCAACAGTTAGCATGAGAGCAGTTCTCACAGCGTTTTTAGATGAAACGTTTCAGTCTTCTCGACAATCACACACCCTTTCACACAGAAGACACACAATCACAAAGAGTACTAGAGTTCATGTTGGAGCAGTGGTCTCAAACCTAAAATCTGTTGGTAGAACAGCCGAGGACAGAAAGCTCAACAACACGCAGCTGGTAATTATCGTCACTTCAGAGCAAGGCGAGTCACACGAACACAAAGAGACACAATAAATGTGCAGCCTCACAACAACTACAGCCGGCTGCTTTGTTACAGTCTGGTGGAGGACAGCATCCTTTCATTAGGTTTGAAACCACTGCCTTGTTGCAGCTCTTAATCTGGATTATATTCAGACAAGTTCAAACATAAAAAAAGGCTAAACAAAATCGTCTGACAACTTCTACACAGCAGCACATCCTGCCAACAAAACAAAGGACTGATTTTGTGTAAGAAGCGTCGGCTCACTTCCTCTGATGGATATTCATCAGACACAGCTTGGAACAAACATTTAGAGAGAGTTTACAGACTGGTGCACAGAGCGGCTCGTTCTGTAACCACGGCAGGGCGGGCGAGAAACACCACCAGGAAATGATGCCTCCTGATTTCTGCTAAATAAACTTTACCTGTAACGTTTGTAACATGAGCACCTTGCAGGCGTAAAGTGTGTACTGTTGCTAAAACAGCCTAATAAAGCACACGTGCATGCACACAGAACCACACACCCTTCTCTGACATAGACACGAGTGTATACACAACACGATCCACACGCACAAAGTCCGGTGGTTAAAGTTTGATCCAGGAACAGCTAACATCACATTGTTTAATGGACACGTCCTTCTGATCCGGTTTGTCTTTTAATATTTCATTTGACTCGATTCTGAATCAGCTCTTCTTTACACATGGATTCATTTCAAAAAGGATGAGGAAACTGTTCTGGTCATCCTGACATGATGACGGATGTTGCAGCTGGGCCTGTCGCGATAAACAATAAATCAATTAATCGCATGATAAATGAAAATTATCAACCTCATTTTCATTTATCGGCTTTATCGTTTCTTTGTGTCTCCGTCCAAAATTGTGTTTTTGGATCGTTAAAAGCAGCTAAGCTACGAGCTAAGCTACGAGCTAAGCTACGAGCTAAGCTACGAGCTAAGCTAACAGGCTGACCTCGGGGGGGAAAAAAACCTCCGTCTTGTCGAAGCTCCAAACTTCCCAGTTAAAACCCGTGTCTTCGTCTAAAAAGTTTTTCTCTGCAAAAACAAGCCGAGAACTTGTTTACTGATTTTTTAAATAAAAATTGTGTGGCGAATGCTCAAACCACACCGAGCGTCCACCAGTTTGAGAACTGAAAAAAGGAGACAGCACATGTCAAGTCAAGGGGCCTCCCTCCCATTTTTCTTAAAGAGACACTCGCTTGTTCCCTCACTATCCATCCTTCGGTTTAAATGGTCTTACACTGCCATCCAGTGGTCAAAAGAATGTACTATTATTGTCAAATTTCAAACAATATTATAATTTATCTCAATAATTTCTGACACAATTAATCGCCCAGCAAAATCAGTTATCGTGACAGGCCTAATAAACATTTTTCATAAAAAGGACTGCGAGCGTTCTAACTTTAAAACCAACGACATCTAACGCACAAAAGACGCACTGATAAAAGAAACAATGTCGGCTCTGTACGAGGAGCCTTTTAGTGTTTGACAGGTTGACTGTGTGATCAGCCCACGGTGACTCAGAGCAACTAAGGCTACTGCTAACCTGCTGCTGTTAGTTTTTACCCTCACGTCTCGATGCAGCAGAGTCACAACACTCGCTGCCTTCAACTCACAACGTGCACAGCTCAAAAACAAGACAAACAAAAAGCAGCTCTCTTGCACTTTGCAATGCATATACAGTACATTAAAAACAAGTATTTCCAGGATTATTCAGTCAGTTTTTAGCAACGGATGCTTTCAGAGGCCTTCATTTGGTGTGACCGCAGCACGAGGTGTTTAAAGACGCCGGCATGTCGCGCTTCGTGCCCAGTGATGGCCCCATGCTTCAACCAAAGGCTCAGGTTCATCGAGTGTTTGTGTTTGCTGCGGGGAATAAACAAAGCTAATCCTAATCGACTCCTACATACAAGTGTTATTATGATTTCCCCATTAAGGCTGCATCTATCACCCCCAGCTAAATGACCCACCATGGTGTCTTTTAACAACAGCATTCATTTTAGTTTGTGTGTGAGCTTTTAGCATCTCTCCTCTCTGTGTATAATACTCATTCTGCACACAGTGAGACTCACTACAAGAGATTACAAGCTGCAGTCATTCTTCATGAGAGCAGTAATAAACATGGAATATGACATTTATTCATCTTAGATGAAGCTATTGTGCAAAACTTCTGCAGAGAAGCTAACGCTAAGCTTCAGGAGGCAGTGGATGTTTCTCTGAGAAGGACGTCTCTTGGCTTTGCTCTGTGGGGACGTTTTGCTGAGGACTGGGGGGTCTCTCCTCCACCGCAGCTGCAGACTCCTCTGAATGCACAATCATGCTGGGCAAACATCGTCTGCTGTTGTTTTCATGCTGATCATCCTTCATCTGCTCCTCTGCTTCTTGTTTCCTCTTTCCTAACTCAGTTCCTGCTGCGTGCTGTGACTG
This sequence comes from Nematolebias whitei, assembly GCF_014905685.2. NCBI lineage: Eukaryota > Metazoa > Chordata > Actinopteri > Cyprinodontiformes > Rivulidae > Nematolebias > Nematolebias whitei. The sequence continues at coordinate 14,471,396 of NC_056508.1, forward strand.
CTGGTCTTCTTCACGTCCCTCGGCTCCCGGCAGCGTCTCGAACGCTCCGGGCTCTATAGGGCTGAGCTGATAGTAGAGCAGAGACGTGGAGTCCTTGAGGAGCTCAGAGGGGCTCTCCTCCTGGTTGTCAGAGATGCACAGCACTGTGGTCCCTGTAGGGAAAGGCCCCTGCAGGAGGATCTGATTCACACCTGGCACCTCTTCCTGCTCAGGTAGTGCCCCTCCCAAAGCACGGGGTAGGAGACAGAGAGGCTGCTCTGTGATCCCACCAGCATCCAGCTCCTGCTGCACCGCCTCCCCCTCAGCCTCCTCTCTTTCCCTCCTCTCCTGCTCCTCTGCACTCTGCAGGTGCAGCACAGCTGCCTCGTTCTCTCGCTCCAGGACGTCCTGCTCGGCCATGAGATCCTGAACCTCCTCAACCGACTGCGCCTCGCTCTCCTCCAGCTCAGAGTCCAAGCCGATGCCTGAGGAAAGGGTTGGGGAGGTGGGGCAAGTGGAGGAGGGCGAGGACAGGTCTGATTCAGCAAAGTGCTCCCCAGGTCCTTGGATCTGAATCCTCCTTTTCTCCACATCCAGCTTCATTATGGTGTGCAGGTAATGAGTTCTGACGCGGAGGGGGTTGAACTCGATGCGGCCTGCGACGTTGCCGCAGCCATCCCTCGAGCAGCCGCAAGGAAAGGACATCCGGTCCACCTGGAGCACAAGGCACAGGGAATCAGAGTTCACTAACAATAAACATTTCAAAGTTTATCTTGACAGACGACACATAAAGCACGGAGATCAAGCAGAAAGGTACAACCAAAAGATACTGTGGAAGAAAAATCAGGCTTCTGTTGTTAAAATAATTAGCCAATAAATTTAAATGATTATTGTATTTTCCAGCAAACAAGTTGAAGTTTTGCGTAGATTTGTCAGTCCTGCGACTCATAATATTTTTTTCCATATTCATAGCACAGTTATTGACTGACGCTTTAAATGTTCATGCATACTGACATGAACCAGAGTAAACATCACCATTTGCAGCCGACAGAGGCGCGAGAGGCCCTCCAGACTTTTGACTACAGGCAGGTGTGTTGCTCCTGTACCGTTACCCCCACCGCCCCCGCCAAACACTGACCATTAAAGTGCATTTATTTAAGGGAAAAGTTCAACTGAGACACACCTTTGCTATAATGTCGAGCAAACAAATAATTGTTTTTAAGTGTTAATCTTGTCGAAGAACTGCAACAGCGAGTCCTCCAGTGAGCGCCAATAGATTTTTACGACACCGGCCCACGTTTCCCGGGGGTCGGAGGTGACGCATAATAAACGTGACTTATACGCCGAAGTGACTTATATATGATTTTTCCTCTTCATGATGCTTTTTTTGACTTATCCGCCAGAAAATACAGCACTTAAAAACAGATTATTAGCTCAGGTTTTTTAAATAATATTAACTTGCAAAGGTGACAAAGTAGCTCAGGCAAAGTACAAGTCAGCAAGCCATAAAACAAAGACAATTACCAGCTTATTGTTGTATTTACGGTAGTTTCACGTGACAAAAAAACACTCAAAGTCTCTGCATGAAGTGAAAAATAAGTTTGGCATGTTTCCCATTAAAAAAAAAAACTGCAACAGCACATAAATATTAATCAGAAACTGAGCTGCAGTGAAAAGGTAACGAGTAAAAACTTGTTTTTAAAGGAATTCTAACAATAAGTGACGTATCCAAAAAAGTTCAATCTGGTCCTCTGGACATTCAAAAAAACAAAAAACAAAACAAAGCAAAAAAATATAGAAACTATAGAAACTTGCTTTTTTTTGTTTTTTTGAATGTCCAGAGGACCAGATTGAACTTTTTTGGATTTTTCTACCTGGATTATTGAGCATGCATCAGGATAATAAGTGACGTAGCAGCCCAGAGTCCCTTGTTCAAATCTGTACAGAAACAAATGAACTAAAGTTCTCAACCTCTGTTTTCTGAGTCTCTATATTAAAAACTGTCCCCACTTTTGTGTAAAAATAGTTTGTTTTTCCATTACATAATAAAAATAATCTGTGCCCATTCATTTCTGAGGTCAGGCAGTGATGGACAGAAGGTCTGACGTGCGTTCTCTGTCGTCGTTCATCCCAAACGTGCTCAGTGGTGTTGAGGTCAGGACTGAGAGCGGGTCAGTCAAGTTCTTCCACACCAAACTCATCAAACCGTGGTTTCATCATTTCCCATCATTCAATGGGTTATGTTGTGGTAAAAAAAAAAAGGTCTTCTACAAAGTTGGACGCATTACTTTGTCCAAAATGTCTTGAAGCGTTGAAGCGTTAGAGGTCAGTGCTCCAGCTCAAACCTGGACAGAAACACCTGAATTCAACAGGTGAGAGGTGTGGCCACGCACTTTGGTCCATGTAGTTTCTCCTGGGAGATGAATGTCCTTTGTACACTGTCTATATTGATAAATAAAATAAAATGCAGACAAAACCATACGTGTTTATTTCACTACATACCAGATATATATAGAACATGTCTAAAGAGCTAAATATATTGTACACATTTTTAATTTAAGTTTTAAAATCTGTCAACAGTTTGCACAGGTACAAAATGTCCATCGTACAAATAGACATCAGCACAGTTGGGCCATCACGGTGCAATTCAAGTATTATAGAGATATAATTATGCTGATTAATACAGTTAATGGACTAATCTCATCCTCCGAGAAGTTAAAAGTGAACTCTCATTGAAATGTGTTAGTGTTTGTTCTCATCACAAAACTGAGCTGTGTCTAAAACCTTTTAAAAAGTTCAAATCAGACTAGTCTTTAACATATTTTGACCCGTAGCGGCAGGAACGTGTGTTGGAGACCTTATCAATGAATCTGCTGTATTCAACAATCACAGACATCAAAGCAGCACCGTCAACATGAACTCTAAACATCTGTCCCCTCTGCTCCACTCCAAGCTACAAACCCTGTCTTCACTAAGACTAATGAAAAGCTCTCCTACGTGACCTTCTGTAAAAATGACCAAGAACTCCATGTTTTCCTCAGTGCACCAGTGAGCAGGTCTTACCTGGCACTTAATTCCAGCCTGGCTGCAGCCACAGTGGCGAGGGTCACAGTACAAGCGACAATCGCAGCCACATTCCTCCCGGGAGAGGCGGATGGCTCTGAGCTCGGCTTTCTCACGTGCGTCTATGCGGGCGATGCCCGAGGATCGCAGCAGGGCCCGGCGACTCTTCGTGGGCAGCGGCTGGAGGAAGAAACAGTCGTCCACCTCCACAGCGTCCACGTCCAGGTCCTCGTCTGAGACGTCGTCCAGAGTCAGCAGGTCTGCCTGAGCGCAGTCCACAGTGCCGTTCCTCGTCAGCTGTTGATGACAATATGAAACTGTGAGCCGAGTTCCTGGTTAAATGTCAAGACCTAAAAGACCCCAGGGTCAGCAGCAGCAGGGGGGTCACATGACCCCAGAAACAGCTTCGTTTGCAGATGATTTTCATATTCAGACACAAATTGTATATTGTTAGCTGTATGAGGATTTACTCTAATACAAGAAAATCTGACAAAAAAATGAATAAATTAAATTTTAAGTTGTTTGTTATTACATTTAAACTTGAAGCCAATAGTTTAATAAGCACAATTTACCAAATTTAAAAAGAGGGATTGGTAAAAGAAAAAACATACGAGGATTATTGTAACTAATAAAGTCTAAAGTCTAATAAGTTTTGTAGACACCATGAAGCTTCACGTTTCCCTCATCCTTTTTTATTTCCTGCATTTTGGGCCTGCAGCAGATTCTAGAGAAAACTTTGACGCTAACGTGTTGAAACAACAAAGATATTATTGGATGTTATTCCAAACGTCTGACTGAGATGACTGATCCTTCAATACGCTCTAGACAGAAATAATGCTTCAGATATTATTGAAGAATAAATCCGATGAAACTGGAAGCGTGACAGAGAGGTGTGCTGTGATGGAGGTCTGCAGAGATTACCATGAACGCACGGAGGTGTCGTGTTTGTAGCCTGGCAACAACTGAGCCGAGAACATCACACACAGCATCAGCAGGTAACACAGCTGAACTCAGCTATCTCCCTGTCGTTTCCTCATCAGAGCAGGAGGTGAAATGTAGATACAGATACAGAAACAAAGATGCAAAGTGATGTATTCCACTGAAACAGACAAACGGGCTGATGAGAATTTGGACACAGAGTAAATGATGCAGCCCGTGAGGATGAGGATGAGCACAGGAGCTTGAGACTTTCTGCTGAAAATCCCCAAACGATAAAACAAATCCCAGTGAGAGACTGGATATAATGGCACGTTTCATGTTTGGCAGTACATAATGTCATGAAATCATTTAGTGAACGTGGAGAACGAGAGCGTCAGTGTGTTGTTGAGACTAAATAAATTAACGTTCCAGATCAGGAGGTTCAACACTACGTCTGCATCAAGACCAGAGCCAGGCTTTGTGATGGTGCCAGGTTGGACTTCTGCTCATTTCCACTTCTGTGACGGCAGCATTAATGCAGACTGGGATTTTACAGGAACATACATGACTCTGTCAACAAGTACATGTAAATGATCGTCTGCAGACCAATCAAAGGAATGCCTGAAGGAAGAGGAGGGCGCAGATCCTGCCTCACCCATCTGTCCTCAGAGTAGAATATGTGAAGAACTTTTAAACTGAAAAATGTGGCATAACCCAGTACTTGTATATATTGTTGTATACTTGATGATATGAAGTGTTGTGAGGATGAATGGTGACATTAAAAGAGGGGGAAAGCTTTCCCTGGTCAATCATTTTTGACATGAACTGGAAGCAGGAATGATTTTTATCTAAAATTCACAAATGAAAAGCAACTGATGGACAAAACTAAACGTTTTGGGTTCATGCAGTGGCTGCACGTGATTCAAGTCAAGTGGTACAAAAACAGAAACATCTGTCTCCAACAACAACAAAAACAAAAAAACTCTTTAAAACACTGATATCGTCTCCCTGCTGTACAGTAGTCCGTCACTACTTCACGGTTCGACTTTCACGGACTCGCTCTTTTGTGGTTTTTAAGCCTACACTGTATCCCCGCTCATAATGACTACATTTCCCAGAAGCCAACAGTGCTCCGCACAGAAGCCCCATTTCTTTTCGCAGAAATACTAGAGGGAAAGTTCTGTAATTCACAGTGACTTCGGCAGCACCCAGCGGATTCGGAGAGCTGCACAGAACCGGACCAGAACCAGAGCAGAACCAGACCCGTCAGTGAACCCAAGAGCTGGTAGCCGACCCACTTGCAGGGGGTCTGGAACGTAACAGCCGCAATAAACGAGGGACTACTGTAACAAATACAAATATTTTTGATGTAAACAAAATGAACACGTGAAACACGACAATTTATTCCTCCTTAATTTGAAATCTGTCGTGTCTGTATCTTTGTAACTTTTAGAGCTCTATGATGGACTTCATCATTTAAGTCAGACTTTTATTTTTAAACTCATTGTACCTGCAAAATAAAATAAAGTTTATTACATTATGTTTAATAAGAGTCACTTAATTGAAAGCATCCGTTGTTAACCTTCTGAAAGTGACGCTGACTCGGATGGAGACAGCTTCGTATATTTCAGGTAAGTTGGGCCCAGTGTGCTCGGTGGTCTTCTACAAGGGGTCACATAGAAACCAGACTGGTAGTACCTAAGTGGTAAGAGCAAAAAATAATCTGATGGATTTATTTCTCGTCATGTTATTTGAAAGACTAATTTCTTTCTTCAGGTGACATTTTTAAAACAACTACCTAGTAGATCTTTAAACAGATCACAGGTTTTGGAACAACAAAGGTCCCACTGGGACATTTTTAGGTCAAAAAGTCACAGAACTAAAACAATTTGTGTAAAGTCTTCAAAGCGAACACTTCAATAAAGGTTTAGTTTTTACTAAAAGTGTAGAAACAATCTGCTTTTTAGGAGCTGCGTCTGAACACTAAAGTAGATTTGAAGTAAGTGAAGGTAGAGGACCCTCTGGTTGGTTCGTCAGGGATTTTAAATGTTTGTAAAGTTAACGACGTGACGCCCTCAGATCCAGCTGACCTTCATCCTGCGGGCGTTGAGCTTCTCCTGGCGCAGGTGCTGGTGCAAGGTGTGCCGGTGGCTGCTCTCCTGCTCGCGTGCGAACTCGCCCAGCGTGTAGTGTCTGATGGAGGAGTGGTGGCGGGCCATGCCCAGCGAGCTGCCCCCCTGACTGGGCACGCTGGTGAAGCCCTGCCTCCGGGGGAAGTAATACACCGTTACCACGTCGAAACGCACCCGCTTCCCCCCCAGCGCCGGCTTCTGCTGTCTGAGGATGGAGGTGGCTGGTGGAGGGATTCAGAGTGACACAAGTAATTCAATAATGTGATGGACTGGGCGTGTTGCATTTCATCGAGTCTCCTCGGCTCGGACTTACGTGTAAACGTGGCGTTGGACGGAGGGTTGAGGCTGTCGCAGCTGTCAGCGCTGTCGCTGCTGGAGATGTCATCGTCGGAGTCCTTAGGTGTGGAGAACAGAGAGCCGCTGTCCACCTCTTCATATCTTCGTTTGAGGCTTAGGGACGAACTTGCCTCCATGGAAACCTGAAGTCTGAGAACACGCAGCAGCACAGGTCGGAAAACACTCTCTCTGCTTTAACGAGAGGAAAGAGAACTGCAATGTTTGTGGTGCTGTGTACAATTTCTTCACTACTTTAGAGGCTAAATGTTCTTCTGACAACGAGTCATTCAAATCCAAGTGTTCCTGTTAGGTCAGTCCTCCATCACCATAGAAACTAAAAAAAAACATGGTGACATCTGTGCAGTCCTGCCTCCTTTCATCTGTATTCCACCTCCATCATTTTCTCTGTCTGCACCCCCCACATCCTCCATCCTGAGCATCTGAGATGCACTTTTGAAATGATCAAGTCTAAAAATGTAACCATGGCAACTGAGCAAGCATGGTTTCTGCAAACAGCCTTGAAGAGATCTCGAGGCATTAACTGCTCCTGGTTAGTTCACAGCGACACGTCACATACTGATCCATACATTAAACTTACACACACACACGAACTAATTCAAATGGTGACTTGATGTACACACCTGCCTTCACTCTTAACACAAAGCAGTCCCATAAGAGCATTTATTAATAAACTTATATCATCTATAAGGATAAAACAGTTTTTAAACAGGTTTACCCTTACAATGAAATAAATATAATAAATAACCGAGTGAGCGGACAATTAAAAATATTGACGTGTTACTATGTTTTTGGTTATAGCTTATAATGAAGTGCAGTATTTACTTAAATAAAAGCTTAAAATGAAAGTCATCTCTCCTGTCTCCATTCAGACAGCTCCTGATGCTAAAGATTTCTGCACAGATGTTCATGTGGACCAGACATAACCCCATGAAGAGAAGACCAGCCCAGCAGGGATGGGTTACCTAAACACAATGACTTCTTATAGTCTAACAGTCTAGTTGCAGCTACCAGGAACTTATTAGGGACCTGCAGCTTGGATGAGGTGTTTGAGCACATGATGGTCACGGCCTGTGCGTGTTGGGGGAGGTTCAACATCATCAGGCAAATGCTGGCTCACCCTGTCTCCATTCAGACAGCTCTCCCCATTTTCTCCTCTCAGCCACACAAAGGCAAAGCTCCCAGTTAGAGACACTTCTTACCTGAGGCAGGAACTGGGACCCTTTAATCCAACACACTCGGAGGTCGTTCCTCTCTCCAACACGAGCTGCACATCAATTTCTCTTTTCACAACCTACGAGACGCTTTTAGTGTCCGAGCCCGACCCAGCGCCGAGCTGGATTCTTGATGACCGTCTCTGTATCTGGTGTTTTATGAGGCTGCTTTGGTTACGAGCTTTTTGTTCTGCTCGGCGGAGTTAGAGAGAGACCCGGAGCTGCCTGTCAGAGGGCGGCGTTCATTTAAACGCTGCATACCTCTCTATTTAAAGGGCAGGAGAGCCGAAGAAAGGGCAGGCGTCATGTGGGCGGTGTACAGGGAGTAAATGTTCACAGCCGAATGTACTATCTGCCTAAAATGAGAGGCTTGAGAGGACTGTAATGGAGGAATCCGCTGACATTTGTTGGTTTTGTCCGGTTTTTTTTTTCCTCTCACCGGGGCGGGTTCGGTCGGCTGGGCTCGCTTCGCCGTCTTCTCGCTATTACTTAAAAAAAATAAAATAAAATAAAGAAAAGAGCCGCGGGTTGGTTCGTGTCGTTCGTTGCTGAATTTGAAACGAGAAGACGCTTTTCCTCCGCGGTCCGCCCCGGCCCCGTTTGTTACAATGTAACAATGGAGGAAGAAATTCTTCCCTGCTTACGTTTATATAGTTGTCGTGACATCACGCGCATGCGCAGCGTCAGGGCATGCTGGGAAATGATGTTTTAAGTGATTTGTCTTTGTTTCTTGTTTTTGTTTTTTTTTTTGTTAAAAAAAAAGCAGATAAACTATAACAAGGACAGTTGTTACAAGGTGATAATGTCAATCTGTCACTGGTACTGACTGACTATCACCAGTTGTTAGTCTCCATGGCAACTAAATGACAGCTCATTAACAACCAAGGGACTGGTGTGAAGGCCATTAAGAGACCGTAAAGCAGGGGTACATAAAAACATTTTAACAGGGTTCCTACACAATTTCTATTTTGAAAATCCATACTTTTCCAGAATTGAACTTTCACAAATTTCTGACAAAACATTTACAAATTTGCCATTATGCAGTGGTGGTATGTTTCAAACACTGAAAAACTATAAAATGTACACAAAATGTTGACAGCAGAGGGTAAAAAGATCCATTTTGTTAGTTTATTGCCTTAATACCAGAGAGTGTTTTCCCCCCCATAAAAAACATGTTAACTCCCATTTATAGTAAAATAAATAAATAAACTAACATAAAGTACTTTGAAGACCGTGCTACCTTGTGACTGAGAAGTTGCATGCTGCATATGAAACATGTGGTTATTAATGTGCACTTATACAGCCACTCATCATTCAAGGTGCTCTTCCTGGAAACACTTTGGGAGTCAGTCTTGCCTAAATGCATAAAAACAGCTCTGAACTGTAAAGCATGTCATCAAAGATCCAGTTATCTCCTGAGGCACGGCAATAAGAAACATGTAAAACTGCACGAGTCCTCTGAATCTTCAATCAAAAACTCAAATATGTTGATGCATAAAGTAATAAACTTATGTTTGGTAAGATACTGTAGATCAAACTGTGCCTGGTTTTTATCCACAATTAGTGCTGAAAATCACTCTGCTACTTTCAACAATTTTTTTTTATATAAAAATTGCATTTAATCTTTCAGAAAACAAGGAACACAGTGTAAAAACACAAATATTTGTCCACACTTACCCTGTAATCAGATTAGAAGAAAACAAACAAACATCTGTCAGTACATTGATAAGTATTTTAATAATGCTGATGAGATGGAGCGAAAACTGATGTCTAAAATATTAGGAATTTGCATGAACAAAAGGCTGAACATTAACTACCGGTAATTTTCACGCAGATCAATGACAGTTATTAGTATTTGGATGTGTTAATGTCCAACTATGAAGAGATACAAGATTTTAGAGAGATTATTAAAAAAATACTGGCAAACATGATTTATTATGAAAAAACCACTTAAAAACAACAAATTACCTAAAAGTGATGAGGAGAAAAATGAGCACAAACATGACTGGTTATAACAAAAAGAAATGGTGTGCTAAATGTGCCGACAGGTGTGGGAAGCACATCGATCAGTCACTGAAACCACAAACATTTGTCAATTTTCAAGATGCTCCTTGAACAATCACATGTGCCAAGATCTTCTTGATACAAACCCCAAAGAGTGTTTTATTTATCCCAACAATGAGTTTCAAGGGAACCACAAGTGATTTGAGGAACAGCTGGTCTCCAGCGAATCGCTTCAATGTCCAGATGTGGACGCTGTTTGTGTGTGTGTGTTAGCCATGATGGGTTTCTTGCAGACTGCCTTTAATTGTGTAAAGCAACCTAACATAAACACAACAAACACATCATGCTGAATTGCAAACGGAGAGTTCAATGAAACTGTCTCATTGTTTATGTTTTTGTTTGTTTGTTTGCGTCACGACAACAAGAAACCAGTAGAAAAGCACAGAGCTTTGGCACACCAGATGCTAAACTGACTACAGCAGCACCCATCGTGCCACTTCCTTGTATTTGAGACACAAGCAACAGAGAACGGGCGAAGGGCCATTGGCAGGACGAAAAGGAGACTGTAACTTCACTATGGTAGCACGACCACTTCCTCTGAAGTAAAACATGGGATGTAGAGTGGAGGAGCCACGGTGATTAGTCCCATGCTCCTCCTAGCTGCCACAGGGGGGTTACCGAGTGTCTCCACATATTCCTAAACCAGCAAGGAGTATGAAGCTCTACAGGGGGAGGCTGCAGCGGGTGGAAACAAGAAAACAAGGACTGGATACTCTTCAGCTGGGTTTTCACTTTAGGATTATATGATAGCCATCACTTGTGTCATCTGAAGAGGAAAAATAACATCAAAAGCAAGAGTTGATGTGGAAAAAACAAGGTTGAAATAACAAATCATTAACAGATGAATTATTTTAAAGTGCCACGCAGAAATACCTTTCATCGTGTCCAACACGAAGCATACTTCATCCTGGAAGTTATGGATCATCTGTTAGAGAGAAAGTAAACGGTAATGACAAGATGGAACCACGCTAGCAATACGTTAAAGATGAAACTTCCTGTAGCCTTGTGTCAGTTCACAACAAGCGGCTGATCTTACCTCGTCACTAACCAGCACATGGATGCCCGTAGGACCCTGTTTAAAGATCTGATGGATCTGTCTGGGGGAGATGTTGAAGAGCTGAGCGAGTTTCTCTGTGAGCTCGACAGCTGTGAGCTCCTCCAGGTAAATAGCATGATACACTGCAGATAAAAATATTTAATGGAGTCAAAAAAGCACAGGATGCATTTTCTTACCAAGAGTAAAAACAGAAACTTTTCATGTCTGGACAATAAATATGAAGCTACAATAGTTGCAGCCATCACCGTGCCCACTACTGCTCCCTGTATTCACTGGTTAACTGGTCATCATTAACTTCACGCAGACTCTCTCACTGGTACATTTTCATTTAAATCACTTCTTGGTCTGTCATCTCCTCCTACATGTCTCTGCGTGAGTGCAGCTACAGCGTGCGCTCTCAGGACATTATTACCTGCAGTGTTCCCTCAGTGAGGACTGAACTAGGCAAAAGGACCTTCTCCTACTCCGCTCGTTTCCTGGAATATCTTGTAAAAAGATCAGACGCTCTCGACCTGGACCTCTCTAAGTGGCTTCAAGCATCTGCTAAGTTCATGGCAAAAACCAATGCAGACATGTTCCTGTTTTTAGTTTTTATATATCTTTAAAATATAGTTGTTTCAGCAGCACGGTGGCGCAACTGGTAGAGCTGCTGCCTCTCAGCGAACAGGTCCCTGGTTCAAACCCCGGTCATGGGGCCTTTCTGGGTGGAGTTTGCATGTTCTCTCCGTGCATGCGTGGGTTTTCTCTGGGTACTCCAGTTTCCTCCCACAGACCAAAAACATGCATGTTAGGCTGATTGGTAACTCTAAATTGCCCCTAGGTGTGAGTGAGAGAGTGAATGGTTGTTTGTCTCTATGTGGCCCTGTGATGGACTTGCGACCTGTCCAGGGTGTACCCCGCCCCTCGCACAGTGATTGCTGGACATGGGCACCAGCGACCCCCGTGACCCAAAATGGAATAAGCGGGTAAAGAAAATGGATGGATGGATGGATAGTTGTTTCATTTTTTAATACAATTTTTCTTCTTTTGTTCTTCTCAGTCTGTATGGTTCCTTTAATGATTGTCTACTGTCGTCATCATTCTTTGTTTAAATCAGGTCTCTCTTGTAAATGAGTCCTGGAGGCTCAAGAGACCAACCTGTATAAATAAAGGCTGAATGAACGTTATCTTAAAACGAAGAACAAATAAATAAAATCTAAATGATTTAAAGAGGCCCAACAGACTGACTGATGTTTCTGCCCATTTCTTGAACATCTTGTGTTTAAGAGAGAGGTCTCCAGGAATCAAAGTCACTTTCATAAAATGACACTTTGGCCTAAAAAATCTGATTCGATGTATTTGCAACCAAATACTGTATATTTAAGGTCTAAACACTAAAGTAACTTATTGTGTTTTAAACAACTTCACAGGTTTTATGATGTTGACGAGCCTGACTCTCCTCGGCAAACGTCCTTTCTAACCTTGATCTGTTCCTTCCTGGAACCATTCATAAACACTTCTGATAAACTGGTCTCTGTTCAGCGAGCACACATGAACCATCAATCCATCAGAATGTTTGAGCCAAAAAATACCAGGAATATTGCTACTAAGACTTTCTCAAAGAGAAGAAATAGTGACTTGGTAGTAATACAATGAGAACATCAAAGTTCATGTTCTATAATCCAAAAAAAATCAAACAAAGTTAAGTCAGGTGGACGGTTTCTTTGTGTTGAAACATCTTGTCTAAAAGACTTGAGTTTGTTGTGGCTCCTCGGACTGATGAAGTCCTTTGGATGAAAGATAAAACGTCTCAACACAAAGAAACCATCCAGAGGACTTGACTTAACTTTGTTGGACTATGGGGACAGTTTTAAGAAATCTTCTTTGCTTAAGAGCTAACAGCACTTTTCTCCCAGCTCTCATAAGTAGATTAAAATTGTTTTGGATTCCCTTTAATTAGACATAAATACAGAAATTACTGCATCCAAATTACATTGTCAAAACACGAAAACACATAATTTAATGATGTTGTGACTAGGGCTTTAACAGACTACTCGAGTAATCTACACTTCGATTCCTAGGACATCTATCGAGTTTTTAAATTTCACGTTGAGTATTCGTAGTGACGTCATTCCGCCGCCGTTACGTCATTGTGTCACGTGTCACGTGATCCGCACCGGGCGTGGGCTACAAAATGGATTCCTCCAAGCAGACAGATGGCACAACGCAGGCCCAGCAAACAGGTAGAAATACATAAACAGTCTGGAAATATTTCACTAAAGATGAACCTTCTGGTTCAACTACCGCAAGGAAACAGAAAATTAATCAACTTCCTGACTGTTTGGAGCTCGTTGCAAACCAGTGTTACACCATATTCTGTGACCACCGTATATTGTGACCGTAGGGGGCCGTGTTGCATGCACTGTTGCAGGTCACAGAATAGTGTGTAACACTGGGTCCAATCGCCGAACCAGAACCAGCTTCCTCTGACCTTGTTTCACAAACAAAAAGCAAAAAATATTAATCTCTAAAACTAAACTTAATGTGCATCACAGCTGGTGGCTGGTGGTGGTGCGGGGTGGTCGTCAGCCCCACAGTTTTTAGTTTCGTTTTTTACATGCCACACGTTTCTTTCACTTTTGCAGTTTCATAATAACTAATAGTTTTTGTTTTCCTGAGACTTATATGATAAATGGTAGGAGCATAAATATATGCTCCCAATGTTTTGTTGGTCTTTATTTTGTAAATAATGACGTTTTTTTGTGGTTTTATTTATTTTATTTATTTATTTTTGCATCTTTAGAGCCTATGACGTCATCAAGTACACAAGTTCTACTCGAGTTTTATTATGTTAATGTCGAGTTTAAAAATGATGTAGTCGTTCAATCCCTTGTTGTGACAATCTTCTACTTCTTTCATCTTTTCCCTCTTCAAGGGTCTCCACAGTGAGTCATCCTCCTCCATCTCTGTCCTCTGCATCCTCTGTCCTCACACCAACTACCTTCATGTCCTCTCTAACTGTATCCATATATCTCCTCTTTGTCTTTTTCCTGGCAGCTGCATTTATAACATCCTTCTACCAATATACCCACTGTCCCTCCTCTGGACATGTCCAAACCACTGTCCCTCCTCTGGACATGTCCAAACCACCTCAGTCTGACTTCTCTAACTTCAGTGTTTCCCCTACCATTATCCAAGGAGGGCACCCTGCCCTGTCAATAGAACCAAGCGCCCCGCCTACCAAATCCCCCCATCGCAGTGTGAGTTGCAGGTGTCCCTACATTTAGAGTTGGTACCCTCAGTCCTACAACCTTGACTTTCCTCTGTCTCCTGGCATGTTTTTAACTATCAGTAGCACAAATTACAATGGCATCTTGTTTAACAGCACCGGTGTCCCTCAATGTTGATCCGGGCCTCGATGATCCAGTATGGTGTCGTTCGGACAAATTCATATAATTCTTTTGGTAAAAGTGTTTTAAGCCAGATACCCTTCCTGATGCAACCCTTACCATTTACCTGGGAGTCAAACCGGATCAAGACTGGCTGGCTGGTTTAACGCTGGGACAATCAGATCCTCCTAAAACTAATTCATATCATTTCCTGACCCGTTCATTATCATATTTTATTTCAAAGTATTATTCATGTGTTTTTATTAAAATAGGAATTTAGATGCACTGACCAAAAAAAGTATTGGCTGCAGCATCTCCATTCTCATGTTTTGATTGGTGCTCCCGGACCTGCTGAGACTCCTGGCAAACATAGATGGTCAACCTCGGACGAATCACCCTGCATCAACACACATATTACAACAGTTAAATAAAAAAAGTTACTTGAAATTCTTTCATTTTTGTTGGATATTATAAGGTGGAAAAACTAGTTTAAGAAATAAATTAATCTGACATGACCCACCGTCCTTTTAGTGCATTGAAGAGTCGTATACCATCTGCTGGACCACAGATCTGAATAACATCCTCTCTGGTCAACTTCAACATGTCTGCACCTGGTGGGAAAAGTATTTGTTTTCATATAGAAAAAATTTTCATTCATTCATTCAACCTTTATTTAGACAGGTAAATCCCATTGAGCCTCGAGGACTCATTTACAAGAGAGACCTGATTTCAACAAAGAAAGAAAGAAAAGTAACAAAAAACAGCTAGATTATAAGGCGAATGTAGAAAACTAAAAACAGGAACATGTCGGCATTGGTCCCTGCCAGGAGTCCAAAAGATTCTTAAAGCCACTTAGAGAGGTCAAGGTCGAGAGCTTCAAATCAATCAATCAATCAATCAATCAACCAATCAATCAATCAACCAACAGTATCTATCTATATCTATATAGATATCTATACATATATATACTGTATCTATATATATATATATATATATATATATATATATATATATATATATAGTGTGACAGTATATATATATAAATATATATCAAGTCATTAAATTGATTCTTCCTGTAGTTTCTTTGTTTCATAATAAACTTGGGAGTAAAATTTCCAGATTTCCAAATTTTTGCTACCCCCGTGACCTGAACCCAGATAAGCGAATGAAAATGGATGGATGGATGGATGGATAAAATTTCCAGAAAGTATCCAACAAGGTTGAGTCAGATCCTCTGTACAGGTTCTTCTTCATTCAAACGTATTCCCATGAAGGACAAAGTGATGATGTGAGCAGACCTGCGGGCCAGAGGTCACTCTTTCAGGGATGAAGATGTTCACAGCCATGATAGAGAGGAACGATGGCCTGAGAGAGGAGTAAAGGAGGCCATCTTTGTGAAGAGAACCTGTCCATCATTAAACAGGGGTGGAGGCCTCTGTGTCCAACTGCCCCCGCCCCCCCTAATGCTATTATTGCTAGTATCACTCAGCCTTCTGTAAATAGCAAGCAACCATCAGGGCAGTAACGATTGGTCGTTAAGACTGATGGTCCTCCTTTATCAAGTGAACAGCTAGTTCTGGCTGTCACCAGCAAACTGGTTGATCCACTGTGAGAAGGTGCTGCTTAACGACCTTATGCCTGGGGGCACTAGAAATTATTATGGGTACAACTTCCTGTCAGACACAGGAAGTAAGCGGACCACAGACCGTTTTTCTTTTTTTTTTTTTAAGTAATTTGCATTCAGTTTAGCAGATAAAATGCAGTTTTTGTTTTGTTCACATTTATTTAATAACCATAAAGTTTACTAAAATAGCCGTGCTGAGTTCAGGTACCTGTTGTGTTCACGGCTGCACGAACAACCAGACCAAACTAAATCAGTGGCTACAACAATAATAGCTACGTTTACATGGACATAAGTAATCGGATTAAACAACCATTCAGAAAAAAAATGTGTCATGTAAACGCCCCATTCAGATTATTCTTTGTTGATTCTGCTCAATCTGAAAGAATTTGTAATCAGAATGAGACGGATGGTTTATGCAGATTCATAATCCAAACGGTGCGCATGTAAACACTTAATCTGATTATTTTATTCAGATTGTGGAAAACTGACTTGACTGTGCATGTGCGACCTGTCAACCTCACGTATTTCCGCCTGGCTAATACTAATAATATTAGCATGTAGCGGAAGCAAAACTGGTCGGTGAGCGACACAACATTTCTACTACAAACTTTGAAAGATCTCAAAATGATCTGTATTACCTGCAGCTCAGGTAGGAGATGGAAAACACTGTTTTTCACAGGAACTCCTTTTTTGGGGGTCCATTTTCAAAACAGTAGCTATGTTTACATGCGCAAAATTCTTTGATCGGATTGAAATGTATTCTGATAAAATAATCCAACTGTATTGTTTACATGGGCACAATCCGTTCACGACGAGCGTTTACATGCAGAGGGCTTTTATTCTGAACACAAGTACTGACATGCGCAGAGTGGTAAACTCTCCTTAAAAAAAACACAGAGGAAGAAGTTGTTCTTTTTCCGGTTTACTTCCGGGATGAACGTAAACAAACCTGAACGCACAAAATGGACCCGCGACAGGTTTTAATGATGGTGGAGACGTCACTGCACTCCCTGACTACAGATAAGGAATCAAGAAGAATGTGGCTGAAAAATGTGAACTTGAAGAGACCACCCAAAATGTTGTATATGAGCTCATTTCACTTGTTGACAAACAGCAGACGGAGGAAAACCTGCATCCTACTTTGTGTCTGGACTACAATGAACCACTGGAGAAGAGACGCTGGATCCTCAGAAGGATTGAAAACAGTGTGACAAGAACATCAGATATAAGTCAAGTGTATGGAGGACACAGCATTATAGTATTTGTTCATCTTCAGTTTTATGATTTTCTCTGCAGTTAACCCAAGCTCAGTGATGGAGGACTTTAAGGCTTTGGCTGGACTCTGTGTCTGCTTTAAGGTAAATAAAAGTGTGTCCCACTTCTTAACAAAACGTGACCGACCTTATTGCTGTAGATACTGATACATCTCAGAGCTTTTCAGGTTGTTCATCACTTCACTGTCGGAAGAACTGAGTCAGTAAAGTAGCTAAATATGCTAGTAGATGTAATCTGCAGCCGCTTCTTCAGGTCGTCCTCCATCCCTCGTCTGCAGATTATATTGTCTGTTGGAGCTCTGACAGGTGGTGTTCCTACATGTTTAAATTAAATCCACCACGCTCAGACAAACTACATTAGCTCGTACTGTTCAAACATAAACAAATGATGGTTCTGGTCCATGTAGGAAGTCGCACCCATAATTCACGTAAGGCAGGAATAAGGTGGATAAGACTGAGTTTGTTGCAGCTCCTCAGACTGAAGAAGTAGTCTGGATAAAAGATGAAACATTTCAACAAAGAAGACTCCGTCCAGAGACCTTACTCCACCTGGTTAGATTTATCTACCTGGATTAATGAGCATCGTCAGAATGTAAGCTCGTTTCTGACAAGATGATACATTCAGGAAAAAAACAGGTTTTGCAGAAAATGCATTCTTTTTCCTTTACCAGAGAAGTTGGTGAAGAGACGACAGAAAGGCGAGAAGCGATTTCTGAGAAGCCACTGCTGAGCGTCCTGCGGTGTCGTTGTGGGTAACAAGTTCTGAGGAACAAATGAAGACAAAATTATAAAACTCATGTAAAAACTGGCAGACCTAAACATTAAAACAGTTTGTTACACTACTAACAAAACTAGTTCATCAGCACAAAGTTTAAAAAAAGACAAAGTGAAAAGCAAACTGACAACAAGAGCACTGCAAACGGCTCATTATAGACCCATCAACAAACTTATACAGAACTACAGCAATCAATAGATCTGGACAAGTAGACCTTTTTTAACATTCAACTTTGATTATGATCTTGACATTGAAGCTGGGGTGATGAAAATATATGCAAAACTTCATCTAGTGATGATGCATATGTGCATCAAGTTTCATTAAATTACCTTGAGCTGATACTGGAGGCAGACAATGTGCAATATGTTTAATTGTGATTTATTTTTTTAGGTTAACTAATTTAACAACTCCATTTTGTATTCAACTTCAACTTCATGTAGATTTCGATCATTTCCGTTTATTTAAATTTTCACGATGTGCAGATCAATTTTCTGGTAAACGCAGGTTGAACATCCATATTTCAGCTTTTGCATTTGTGTTATATTCATGTAGTGGTCTAATAAAACACTATAAAACACAACATGCACTTGAACTTACATCTACCACCGGAACAACAGGCTCAGGCTGGTGGTTTGGTGATCCGTTTCTAGAAAAGACAGAAAAAAGCCACTTGAGAGAAAAGAATAAAGAAATCCAGACTGGGAATAAATCATGTGTTTTACATTTCTGCATTCAAGCAGAATCATTTACAGAGACTGACAGAAAGTGTGAGACCGTCGTACCCTTCAGCGACTGGAAAGCTGCTGTGCGTGTTATTGAAGCCAGGAGAAGGAGAGTTGTTGACATACGTAACCTCAGGCCAAGGCGAGCACTGAAACAGACCCAACACTTCTGTTAGTGTGCCATCTGAAGAAAATCACAAACATTTACATGGCTTCAGCTCTCCTTGAAATTTTAGTCATTCATTTATTTATTCACATTTTTCACTTCTTTTTGTTGATGGGCCATTCACTACATGACTACAGAACAACGTGCTGTTATCAAAACTGTTTAAAAATATCTTTACAACAGTTCTAATAATCCTCTTGATTTTAAATATGGCATTTAAGATTTACGTATTTCCACATACAGTAGTCCCTCGCTACTTTGCGGTTCGTTTGGCACGGACTCTCTCTATTGCGGTTTTTCAAAATAAGATTGGACATGACACACAATTGGCTGATTGAAAGATGAGTCGCATGACTGGCATGGAAATTTTCATTTAAAATAATTTATTTTAAATTATTTAGCACCTCCTGCACTTTTGTGCAGCCCACACTGCAGGATAAACTTCCTGATGCAGCTGATCAGCTGTTTATCGTGCAGAGCTGAGAAGTAGGCGTGGCCAAGAGCGCTTGCAGGTGGAAAAGAGCAGAGGAGGCAGAGAGCTGAAATTAGGCCTGTCACCATAACAAATTTTGCTGGGCAATTAATTGTCTCAGAAATTATTGCAATAAACAATAATATTGTATGAAATTTGACAATTATTAGCAATCAATGTCAAATTTATGAAGAAATGTTGGTTAATTTGTTTTGTGTGTAGTACCTTTTTTCGACCACCGGATGGAAGTATAAGACCGTTTGAACCGAAGGATGGATAGTGAGGGAGTGAGCAGCGTGTCTCTTTAAGAAAAATGGGAGGGAGGTCCCTTGACGTGACATGGGCTGTCTCTCTTTCCTTTATTCGGTTCTCAAAATGGTGGATGCTCGGTGTGGTTTGAGCTCTTTAGCATAGCAATTGTCACACAAAGCTTTTAATAAAATAATCAGTAAACAAGTTCTCGGCTTCTTTTTGCAGAGAAAAACAACTTTTTACATAAAGGCACGAGTTTCAACCATGAATTTTGGAGTTTCGACAAGACGGAGGGAAGGGAGGAGTCAGTGAAGAGCACTAGAGTTGAGTCTTTTGTCATCCAGTGTCTTCAGTAGAAAGAGAGACACAAAGAGACAATAAAACCGATAAATGACAATGAGGTTGATAATTTTCATTTATCATGTGATTAATTGATTAATTGATTTGTTATTTATTGCGACAGGTCTAGCTGAAATCATGACATTCTGTGCTCTTTTAGAGCTTTTAGTTTAGAAACATTGTTTAGAATGTTACAAGAGTGTGGGAAGGGTTTAAAACACCTTTATATATTTTTTTTCTAGCAGTACAAGTAGTAAGTAGTAGTTATATATATATATATATATATATAT
>NC_056508.1:14491558-14517906 GCF_014905685.2 Nematolebias whitei
ATATATAAACTACTACTTACTACTTGAACTACTAGTCCTACTTTGCGGTTTTTCATTTATCACAGGTTTTCAGAGTATGGATCCCCCACGATAAACGAGGGACTACTTTAATAAAGATGTGGCGTTTCTGCTACGCATTGCTAAACAAAACTTACAAAATAAAAGATAAATCTTTGATTAAATTAAGACGCTATAACCTTTCAATGAGCATTTTATTTCAACTAATTATCTCCTTTAAGGCTGTAAATATTACTTGTAAAGTATTAAGCTCTCCTTGTATTTTCTCAGTGTGTGAATCAATCTTTTAACTTTAGTCCTGTCACTAGTTCAGAAGAACATCACCATTATTGTGTCAGCCAGTAAGTCAGGTTTAAAAATAAAAGTATACAAATATTAAGGATGCCTTCAAATGGAATTTAGTCAGTCCTAAGACAAGAGGCAGAAATGTTCAGACTCTTTAATGATGCTTTCAGCTCAACAGATCAAACAGCAGTAAAACAAAGACTGTGAACATGTTTTAGGTTGGTTTGGAAACTAGTTCAGCTGGTCTCAGTATTAGTTTGAGATTAAGATGGCGCAGTGCAACTAAAGGCTTTATCACACTTTAATGTTTTAAACAACTTATGTCGACTTGGGTAAATTTTGCCCAACTGGCATATGTTGAAGATGTATTTACAAAAAATCATCTGGAAGCCTTTGTTGGACAGTTGCATGCTGATTGCTAATGAGTTGAACAAATATATGATCTATGAGTAGCTTATCCATAACTTATACCAGTGTATGACAGCATTTACTGACTTATGCAGAGATTACGATCAACGTTGTATTTTGCAGAGTATGTGGGAACACACTGCAACGATTGGGCTATTGTGAACTTAAGTGTGTGAGAGATGTGTGTGGGGGAAGAGACAAAGGAGGAGCGCAGAGTTGTGGAGGAGCACAAGTCACCACCAGGGGTAATTAGTTTAGTTGAAACTGAGTCCAGCTTGAGTTGCAGCTGTGACAGCAGCTTGTGTTCTCTATATTTTTTGCTGGTACATTAATAAAAGTTCTGAGAGCACAGTTGGCTATGGCTCACGTTTTGTGCATGTTGAGGGGCCTTACCATATAATGACATATTCAATGAATGTCTATTGTTGACAATCCTAGAACTCACTGAACTCGTTTATAATTTAGCGTATTTGCCAGTGTTTTGGGGTTCTGCTATAAACAGAGAACAAATGAGTAATTCATCAATCCTGCTGGATCCATGAGGTGCAGAGGTTTACACCTATCACCACAGAGATGGAGAATCATGTTAATTTTTTAATCACAGACTTAGCTGATTTCTTCCAAGGCATGTTGATCAATGCAAATTTAATGAGTGGAGGTGCAGAATGCAGAGCTGCTATTTTTTTTTTACATCTAATGTCACGTTTATCGCTGCAAGTTACACTAACATTGCTCATAAGTTCTGCATAAGTCAAGGTGCTCATAGGTTAAAAAGAGACTTTTTTATTATTAAGCTTTTACTGCTTTTGTAAGCAAATCAGTTTGAAATAATATTTCAAAAACATATTTCAAAAAACGGAAGATATAAGATTTCTTGTTTCACCAAATGGATATTAACATACAAAACCAATAGCCTAAAAAATAAACTTTAAAGACAAACTATTATACAGATGAATAAAAATATTTTTAGAACAAAATAATTTGGAAAAATATAGAACAATGTTATTTTAATTGAACGCACTGCTCGCTTCGGCTTTTGTAGATACTGCTACTTCCTTCACTGCAGATGACAGCAGGTGTGGAGATGCACGCGACTGGTGATCAGCTGATCCATCTGAACTTAACTGGACTTTTTTTTTAACCTCTTTTAACCGGCCAGTTGGACCTGCCTCCTCTTCAACAAGTAGATTAACACAAGTTTATATTGTGCGTTCTTATTCAGTTTTATTTGTGCTGTATGATTCGTAAACTGCATCCTGAATGGACAAGTTGGTGAAGGAAACAGAGGGGATGAGGAAGTGATGGGTAGGTTTGGTGTCAAGGAAAGAAACCAGGAAGGACGGATGGTGGTGGATTATGCCAGGAGAATGGAAACAGCTGTAGTCAACACATATTTCCAAAAGAAAGAGGAAGAGTGACCTATAAGAGTGGAGGAAGGAGCACACAGGTTGACTACATTCTGTGCAGAAGAGGAAACCTGAGGGAGACTGTCAGGTTGTGGCAGAGGAGAGCGTGGACAGACAGCATCAGATGGTTGTGTGTAGAATGACTGTTCGGGGAGTGGTGGCGCAGAGGTTAGAGAAGGTGGGTCTGTGATCAGAAGGTTGCCAGTTCGACTCCCCAGACCGACAACATTAAAGAAATAAAATATTAAAGCTTTTTGCTTGTTTCCTCATTAAATTAAAGCTATTTGTAAGAACAAAAGAAGTCTAATAACTTGGTAAATTCATTGTTATAAAATATGTTTGTGGAGTTGAGAAAAAAATGTAGGCTGATATATTTTTTGAACAAAAATGGATTCATTTGTTTGTATAAAAAGTAATAACTGAAGACAACACGTTGAATGTAGTTTCACACGATGAGAATTAGTTTCTTTTTTATTATGATGTTGGCAATTTAAGCTTGATTTAAGACATCTGGTTGGGCCAAAACCATCAAACTAAAGGACAATAATAACAGCTTTGAGAAACTATCCAGATGAGCATGTTATAAAACTCCTAACCATTTTACAAATGTTTACCATCAAACGCTCAATCCCAAACAGAATCATCAGTGCTGGTTCAAAGTTGATCATGTTTATTGATCTAAACTTTAAATATTATCAGACTTTGCCCACCTCTGTCAGAATTGTAGTTTCATAAGAAGGCTGGTACTTTTCCTTTTCCTGTGGTGCCCTCTTCTCCATCTTCTCCCGGTCCGTCTTCTGTTTTCTGTCTGCACCTTTGGGCTGAAACGTGTCACACGGAGGAAATGAAGAGGTCAGCCATGAACATTGTGAACAAAACTGCCTGATACAACAACTTTTCAGTCAAGGAGAGGTTTAGGTCACTTCTGCTTCCTTTTATCAACCCTCTAACCTTGAAGACTTTGACCTGACAGGAGGCCGAGTGGAGATGTTCCGTGTACTCCTCGCTCTCGTTTTCTTTAAAAGTGTCAATCTGGATGCGGAATGGGACGCCTTTCTCTCCTCCGTGCTTGCGCATGGTGAACTCTGTGCTGATGCAGTGAACCTTAACAAGAAACAGGAGAGAGATTAAAACGTTCATAATAATCAATCTATGATTTAGCTGAGAGAAAACCAATGGTGAACACAAAAAAGGTTCAATCACGTCATCTGGACAGTTTCGTTTTGGGAGAAACGTTTCGTCTTTCATCTGAAAGGTTTCATCAGCATGAGGCCTGCCAACCAGATCCGTCTCATAAATAGCACCTCCTTGATGTGTTTCAAGCCAAATTTGTCCAGATGACATGATTTAACCTTTTTTGTGATTTATCTACCTGGATGATCGAGCTGTCAAACCTTTCAAATGGTTAACAGATATTTACTAAACTACTGGACTGGAATTAAACTTTTACATAATCTTGTTGATGATGCAGGCGATGAAAGGTTAAAGAATTCAATAATTAATCAATGTAATCTCGTAAACTCGTAATCTGTTTTTTTCGCTACTTTTCTTTTTAATTATCTGTTTAATTTCTATTTTATTTTCATTTGTAAAAATAAATAAATAAATAAAATACAAAAAAATTGTATGCATCCTTTATGATTGTCTATTGTCAATGTTATGTACTGTTGTCATCACTCTGTTAAAATTCAGGTGTCTCTTGTAAATGAGTCCTCGTGGCTCAATGGGACCAACCTGTTTAAATAAAGGTTGAATGAATGAATTAAAATCTCACTGGGTTAATTTAGCTGCTACAGTTGTTTAACTGTGTACCACCATTCCACGTGTTTGAAAATGAAATGAGAGAACGTTATATCTCCTTAAAGGATGTCAGCTGCACTAAACACCAGGGGCCTCATGTATGAACAAAAAGGTCACGTGCACCAGATTCCACGCACACGTCTGGTTGCATCAAAATAAATGTTGCATGAAAGTGCACTTAAATATGCACACACGTGCAGATATGTGCTTACATCCACACAAAGCGTTTCACTCCACAGTATCAAGTCAGTTTTATTATCATTTCCTTCACATGTGGTACATGAGGTGGAACGAAATGATGTACTCAACGTCCCAGTTACACCCAAAACTAGCAAAATATAAAGTATAAAAAGAAACAGTATGTAAGGATCTAAGATGTACACTAAACACTAATAATGTAAAACAATACGGTGTAACAGCAGCTCGAACATGAGTCTGTGGTGAGCAGATACAGTCAAACTAAAAAGTACGGAAGCTCACCTAAATACACTGAAGTACGACTCCATCTGGTTTCCTGAACTTCAGGGGCGTTTCAACACGTTTTCTCATGAGGCTGAGCATTTATGCTTTAAAGTCGAACCATGAAACTGAACTAGATTTAACCTCACACACAACACGCCTCATCAACTGATCAAAACAACTTCACTCCCAAGTGAACTGCAACGTTTTTCATCTTTTGGTCAAGATGGAAACACACGCCAGCGGCCGCACGCCTGCAAGGTGCACAGACAGATGAGGCGTATCAAATGTGAACTGTTTATGGGGAACTTCCATCCTCACTGGGAGGAAAAAGGTGACGGATCAGCAAGTTTAATTCAGAACAACTCCCGTGCGATTCCCCAGGTCGACATGGTGCAGACGATCACACACACCCACGAATTGTTGTGCAAAGAGTGAAAAGGTGTGAGCAACTGGGGAACTGTGGCAGCTTCGGCACAGCTGGAGAACATCACCAATAAAAAAAGTTAGGAGGCAGATTATCCTGCACGGTGGCTGGAAGCCTCTGTGACGTGCAGCGACATGTTTCTTGGCATCAAGTGTTTTATAAACAAGCCTCTAACTTGTACAAAGTATCTGAGTGTCTCCATGTTATTAAACGCAGGAGTAAAATGCCTCAGCCTCATTAGTGCATTTTTTTCAATGACAACTGCACACACACACACGCACACACACATTCCTCCTCGCACACATGTAGCAAAGATGTTCTTACACACCACAACTTATGTAGGAGCATCTCTGACTCATCCCATTAAATTCCTCATTTTCCTGACTCTAGACATCACGGAGAATCACATGCAGGACGTTTTTGTATCTAGCTGCATGTTTGGGTGCAGGTGTGTCAGGGGAGATGTCTCGTGCACTGTTCTACGTTTGTATAAAGGAGAGCAAAAACGTGCGCACAATTTGAGAAATCTGAATAGTTTTGTGTGCACGCAGTTTTCACATGTTGTGCACACATCAAAGTTATTTCTTGAGTCAAACAGATTGATTATATTTTTCCACCATGGTCCGAGTCATTTTTGTTGTTCGTTCCAGGATTTATAGTATTTACACAGAGATTGTTGACAGCCAGTCAATCCACTGCACGTGTCTTTTTCATTCAATCTTGATATTAGGGCTGATTTTATAAGAGATATATAGCAAATAGTAAGAAATCTTTAACGAGCTGTAAGAAAAGTCCTCATTTTAAGGTGCTCCTTGCAACTGGCCACAAAAATTCTGTTACATTTTATCAACAAGAAAACAGTAGGGTCTTTTGAAAATAATTAATAATACAAAGAAGGATGAAAAACAAACAAAAACAAACAAAGTTAAAGTTGATGCTACCTGGATAAAAACAGATGTTCTCTTTGAGGGGTCCCAAAGGAACTCCACAGTGTTGAGCTGAGTGGGGTTGGCCCTGGGGTCGATTATGCCCACTGACATGGGGATATCTGCAACGGTTCGAAAAAATGATCAAACCACTTGTCAACCTTCTCTGAGTTATCACCGCTGTCATCAGTTTAGTTTAACGCTTCACAGGAAATGTCACAAATTGATTTCATCCTAGAACCACAGTATTTTCCACCGTACACGTCGCTCCGCCCTATATGCCGCATCAGTCCAAATATGTCTAACAAAGTGAAAAAATGCATAAATATGTTGCTTCGCCGTATACGTCGCATCTATTATGCATCACCGCTGACGCGTCGCGTTTGTTACGCGTCAGCGCTGACAAGCCGGAAATGTGGGCCGGTGTTGTGCCAAAAATCAATTGGCTGCAAAATGGTGGCCGCGGGAATGTGCACGGGAGGACTTTAACAATAATTTAACAAGATTAACACTTAAAAACAATTTTTTGTTTGCTCAAAATTATAGCAAAGGTGCGTCTCAGTCCAACGTTTCCTTAATAAATTGAGGGTCAATTCGGCTGCATTTCAAAAGCCGATTCACAGCTGCGGAAACGCACAGAGGGCTACTCCATGTGCATTTCTTCAAAATTTAACAAGATAAACACCTAAAAACAATTATTTGTTTATTTGAAATTATAGTAAAGTTGTGTCTCAGTTGAACTTTTACTTAATAAATGCACTTCAATTGTCAAATTAGCTGCATTTCTCCGGGGCAGCTCAGCAAAATGAAGCTGATTTGACGGTTGCTCCAGGCGAGCTGGACGTAGGTGGCAGGCTTGTATGGCAAGCCGATTGTGGCATTAATATACACTTTTACCCATTACATGACACAACGGCATGCCATACTACTCGAGTGCCATCTAGCGGCTGAAAATGGTAGTGTTCAACATTTCAGTCAGAATGAATGAAAACGGTTATATCTGAGCCAAAAATTGGTTTATACATATGAGGACCAAATACATCGCTTCAGCGTATAAGTCGCAGGGCATTTAAATTATGCAAAAAAACTGTGACTTATAGGCCGAAAAGCACGGTACTTGACGTTATGGTAACATGAATCCAAAGAACAAGCGTCTCCTTTCTTCAGCGCTCACCCAAGTCGAGGATCCGATCTCCAGGTCTGTTCCATCGCCAGCCCTCCAGCTGCTGGTGCTCCGTGTACTGAAGCCGGCGGTCGTGAAACACCACACGAATGATACTCTGAAGGCAAAAGAAACTTGTTTTCACATACAGATTTAGTCCAACAGACAAACTGTAACCTTGACAGAACACGCTGTGGAATAAATTCATACTTTGACCATTTTGCCAGTGATTTCAGGAAGTTCCCCAATTTTCCGATTGTCGAGCATTCGAATTTCATAGGACTGCCCTGAAATAACAAGCAGAAATGACATAACATGTTTAACTCCAGGAAGGTCAGCAAAAACATTTACAGCCCATCAGTCCTACCAGTTACACATGCATCTTTAATGAATTATGTGAATTATATATCTCAGTCTGCAATGAAAACATCCTGAAATAATATGAAACTAATCAAACTTTACACTATTGTAAAAACAATGTAAGAAAAAGTTTATGTATATTCATGACTTGATTCTATTCACCGACACAACTTTTATCATTTCACTTTGCACAAAACTCAAATAGAGTCATGGTAGATCAACATAAACGTTTTAATATTTAACAGCTGACTCCTTTATGAGTAATGACCAACTCAAGGTTGATCCAGGTGCACATTAAAAACTTTTGGTTTATGTTTTTCCATGTCTTTATTTTAGTTGTTTGTTTGAAGATCTCTCTGTCGTTCATGATATTTACAGCAAAGTAAAACACGTGTTTAGATCTGGCCATCAAGTTGCTCTCTGCAGAGTTTCATTTCTCCACGTGGGTCTCAGTGCGACCTCAGAGAAACCCCGTTAGAGCTGGATCAGCTTCCTGTGACCTCCTCCAAGGTCTGTAGGTCACAGGTTACCACTGAACAATACATGTGTGGCTGGACATGGCAAGTGTCTCGTTATAATTTCATTTTCCAAGTGGAGGAAAAGCGGAGGAGCTAATGCATTCTTTAAAACACCTCAAACAAATCCATTGTGTTGTAACTATAACGCAGTTGACAAACTACGGAAATATTTTAGGAGAGAGAAGCATGAGAGAAATTTCAGTTCATAAAGGGTTGATTTATAGTTAAGCTACAACAAAGCTGATGAATTGCATCACTTCCACTGGAAGAACAGGGCAGAGAGATAAATACACATTATGAACTAAATAAACGTTCTACGCAGCTAATGTTGACAGAAAACCTCAGCTAACAGAGCCTCTCATTCAGAGACGTGTTCAGGATTACAGCCCGTTGTTAAAAAGCTCTACGATTCCTCCAGAACTTCTCTTCCCGCTCTTCATGTTGACTGTAATGACCGTAACTAGAAACATCTGTCTCGTGCGTTTCTCGTGTTCTCAGTGACGTTCAAACAAGTTAACATTTTGGCAACTGCAGAGTTTGGTCTGCTGAATGTGATGGGTAGAGGAGACCCGGGGCTCAGGTCACTACCACGTTTTTAAGAATCGAGACAACAAGGCATTTTGATGTTAAGAACAAAGTTTAGAGCAAAACAACAAAGTCCATGCTCAATAATCCAGGTATACAATCCAACATTTTTCAGTCAGGTCATCTGGACAGTTTCTTTTTTTGTGCTGAAACGTTTCGCCTTCGGTCCAGAAGGCTTCGTCAGTCAAGGCAACACAGAACAAAACTGATTATTCCTCCAACAGCTTACTCCAAAAGTGGAACATCAAGTCACAGTCATTCCGTGAGTTGCGGGAGTTTCAGAGAAAATAAGACGTTTATTTTCTAAACACAACGTTCCAGTGGCTTTTAAACCCCAAAATACATTACGGCAAAGACCGGTTCATCCCAAAGATCCAGTCCCCCGGCACAAACAGAGTAATGTTGTGTATGTTGTTCAGTGTCAGGAGGGTGATCAGTCTTACATCGGGGAAACTAAACAGCCACTGGCCAAAAGGATGGCCCAGCACAGAAGATCAACATCATCAGGCCAGGACTCTGCAGTTTAAGGACCTGACATAATCCATTCGAAGCTGAACAGGCGATGCATGACCACGTGGTTGTGGTACGTTCATTTTCAACAACATAGTCCACGAGACGCAGAGCTCCTGGGAAACCCCTCCTGTTACAGTATACGTCACCACGCGGGTTTCTTCCTGCCAGAGTCTCCACTCCGTCCCTGCATCTGTTGTTTGTCCATAAATCTATCATGAAGAAAGCACCACACTTTCCAGCAGACAGTCTCCTCCATACACAACGTCTGCACCATCTCCATCCAGGAGTTTTTGTCCATTTGACTAATTTAGTACTTTTAAAGAGTCGTACAGATGAACGCCTGAGCTCATTTTCACGTTGACAAACACAACCACAAACTTCTGACCAACCACACAATACTTGTGGGCACATCCTTTATTGAGATGAACTATGGTTCCAGAGAGGAGTGAAGGAAGCCATCTTTGTAAATAGAACCCGCCTGTCAATAAACAGGGGCGGAGGCCTCCGTGTTCAACTGTCCCCCTCTTACAATGCTGTTATTGCTAGTATCACTCAGCCGTCTGTGAATAGCAAGCGGCCATCAGGGCACTAACGATCGTTCATTAGGCTGATGGTCCTCCATTTTACATGTGAACTAGTTTTGAACTGTCACCAGCAAACTGGTTGATCCACTATGAAAAAGACTGATGGTGCTTTGCCTCTAATCAGTTCTGCACCACGCTGCACCAGTTAAGGGCTTGCCCACTGTTGGTACCCCCCACCTCCCACCCCAGCCCGGTTTATGGGACCACCTTGTTTGAGGTTTCATGCGGGCTGCTCCGAGGGGCCCATTTTGACATAAGCAGAGAGCAGCCGTTGATTGGACAGTGAAGCTACGTCACTGGATGACCCGCCCAGTTAAACTGCAAACTACATGTGAACCTCCACTTCCTCATTGTGTTGACGGAGAAATGAGAGCATTTACAGAGAGATACCGGAGATGATGGAGCAGCATGGCTACACCTGAATTTATAAACAATGTCAGGATAAGGTAAAGCAATTGAAGTCCAATTACAGGGCAATTAAGGACCACAACGAGCCGAGTGGCTCAAACACAATAACCCGTTATGATACAGCCCACTTTGCATTGACGATCCTGCCCACAGAGCAGGAAAACAAGTCACAGTGGCAAATCACCTCCACCTGAGAAGAACCGATAAAACGAGAGCCAAGTGGAGTTGCACTTATCAACGACAAAGCGGCTTTAGATTGTTGCAGCTCCTCAAACTGAAGATATTTTGGATAGAAGACCAAACGTTTCAACAAAGACGAACACGTCCAGAGGACCTAACTCAACCTTGTTAGATTTATCTACCTGGATGATTGAGCACGCATCAGGACAACTAAGGATTTATTTGACTTCAAAGAACAACTTTTCTGTAAGTTCCTTTCAGCCCACAATCGAAGAGCCTCCACTTTGGTGAACTCCTACACGAAAACATCATTCTTTAAAGCTAGACACGAGTTTATCAAACATTTCGTAGTTTCATGTGCTGAATCAGATGAATAGGTTTAAAACGAAGAACAATTTGTACCAGTTTAAGTAAAGGACACAATTACAAAACAATAATTTTTACATTATATTTTATAAAATATTGCGGAAATATAGTGCTTCCCCTTTGAAGTCCATAGGTGAAGCACTATTGTTTTAAGAAACAAATAACTGATTCTTTACTCTCATGACACTTTTAGGTGAAATAATGAGGTAACATCATAAAACAGGAAATTTGGAAAAATAAAACAAAGACAAACTGAATTTTGGGGGTAGGGTGCTCGTGTGGTGCAGCAGGGATTTTGATACTGACCTTGGTTGAGGTAGGTGAGTGTTTCGTCATGCAGTTTAATGGCTGGCGAGGTAGGTGCACACAGAACATACTGAAAGGGAAGGATCTTGTTTTCGTTGTCTGGAGGCAAGTTGGACTCCTCCTGTTTGAAGATGGGGAGGGCGAGTACATCGCTGGAGAGCAGAGCCATTAGAAAAGCGCTGTCAGTAAGCTGCCAAAAACTTTTCACCTCACTCTGAAAAATATTCATTGGTTTGGTCAAATAAAACAAATTTACAAACAAACGATGTGCTACTTATAATAATTAACAGACATTCACCTGAGATCAAATCAAAGAATCTGACAGAGCCAACCAGCAGCAAACAGAACCTCAAACTGGATCGTGATGTCCTCTGGCTGTGCAGCTTGTTAAGTCTGACACTACTAAATACCAAGGTTTCCAGTCCGTGTGTCACAGCTCCCTCCAACACAGGAATCTCTCCAGCAGCCAGGCTACGTTTCAGGCTCCTAATGAGCCAGAAAGGAGCTCCAACACAGAACGATCTGTCTCATAGGTGTAGCCTCTCAGTCACCAAGGGCACGGCGATCTTAAGAGGTTTTTTATTAAAGTGCTTACATTAAAAAAAGGAAAAAGTCTAGCACCCCTTTTCAAAAAACTCTTAGGAATAATCCACATTTTTAAAAAAGCTAATTTTATATGACTAATAAATTTCTACAACATGTGCCACAGTTTCAGATACTACAAAATCCTAAAATAAATCAAATGTCTATTTTATTTAAAGACTGATCTCCACCGAGCACCACTAAGTTTGACTTTCTGTTTTTCCTGCTTGTTGCAAAATATGTGCTCTTTCCTGTCGCACAGTACATGCATGACGCGCCAAATAAGAAGTTATTGCTACTGTGGACAGTTCCCCTGTTGGAAAACGTGAAAAGGCGAAAAAGAAAATTATTCCCGATCTGTCAAATATTGCAAACACTAAACACTTTTTTCATGTTATAAACAAAGAAATGTGTTCTTTGTATGAATCTGAGCAAACAAATTAAATAAATGTGTCTGAAAGTGTTAAAATATGAGAAACGAACTGAATATAAAGTTCAACGGTGATCATAATCTGTATTTAAAGGTCAGGAATCCAGAAATCAGATATCTCAGTTAAGCGGGTAGAAAACAGCAGAAGCAAATGTCATATTTCAAGTTGTACAAAAACAATTAAATCTGAAATAATGCAAGTCTGAAGTGCAGCACTTCCAAAGGTTAAAATCTAAAATGTGCAGTGGTTGCAGCATCACACACACATAAAGCTTACCTCATACTGTAGGCTCCTGCTCCCAGCTCCTGGCCAATGCCGGAGAGGCTGGCATCGAAGTCCTGGGCCAGACCGGACTCGATCACCTCATCTGTGAGGGGCAGCTTGAGGGCCCACGCCATGGCGCTGTCGAGTTTACCGCCTCACCTGTTCCCACAACCTGGAGGAATTTAGAGAAGATGAAATATCTGCGAAATGAGAAGGCAACCCACGCGTCGTGACAGTGGGATATAATTTCCCTGCTTGTGAGGACAACCCGACAGTGAAGACGTCATACAGGTTCTGCTCTGATCAGAGCAGGATGAAACATCACGACAATCATTGCACATCTGTGTGTCGACAACTTAGTGCCGCGAATTATTTTAAAACTCGTACGTTTTCTTTTATGAGTGGACATTATGCTCTAACTGATGAGTCAAAGCTTACCTTTAGATATAAAAAAAGAAAGTCTTTTTCCTAGCACCGTGCCAGTGTCATGCCATGATGATCATCAGGATTTGGTCAAGCAATAAAATAAACATGTCGAGCTAACCGCTTGTTTACGGAGGATGTTTGTCCTTCTTTACCTCGGCCCCTCGATATTTATCTCCCCACTTTATTTCTGATAAACGCGTTTACACGTAAAAACCGTGAAAACAAGTCTAACGCTTTATTATTCGTAAAATAATGTCTTTGTTTATCTAGTTTCATCGGAAAAGGAGCTCCCGTCATTTCCGGTTTGCGCTCTTCTTCGACGCTTTTATGATGCTGTTAAACATAGAAGCAGGAAATGCTCTTACTGCCCCCTGTCGGTATAAACCAAATACTGCAATGTAATAACAATAATTATGTTCGTATGTTTAAAATTATTTAAATTAATCCGGAAATAACATGTAAACTCGATCTAATATAGAAACAGGTTTTTCTTGTAGGAATCTTCAAAATGCAAGCATAATACTAAAAACGTTTAGGTTTGGATGTAGACCAGAGATAGAAAAACCAAAATAAAAAAATACCCTTTAAAGCCACAAATTGTAATATTTTTTACATCCTTACTGAATCCTGATTATTTATAGGTAGATGTTTATTATGAAGTACAAATAACACGTTAAGTTTCATCATAGAAATGTGATTTTTAACAGGGCTATTAAAAAGTGTACTAAAATAGAAATGTACAATATAATTTTACCATTATTGTATAGATTAGGGAAGCTAAATTACTCAAAGTTTAATCAGAAAAGGATAATTTGCCTATAACCATTTCAGCAAAAAACAAATTATTGGTAAAAATATATTTTTTTATTCTTCTTTATCCTGATTACCTTAACTATAACCAATGCATAGTTTTAAAATACATTAATACACAAAGAGTGATTAATAAAAAATGTTTATTTTTTGACAGAAAAAATGACAAAAACCTTCCATTTGTTTGTTTCACAAAAATGACATTTGTCTGCTTTGCAGATTAAAAGGAACACTGGCTTTATTTAATTTTTCTATAATTTAGTTAATCTTTTCTAATAGATAACTTAGTAAATTAAACAATATTATATATTTTATTCAGTTGATGATAAAGGTGTTAAATCAAGAACTTTAATCTATTAATGGTAATACTCTATTTTATTGGCCTTTGTCTTTCAAAAATGAAAATATAAGGCAGAGCATTCAACACATCTTTTTGCTATAATCTATATCAATTTTCCATATTCTGTACTCATTAACATTCAGTCTGAATGAAAGGTCAATAATAAACCTGTAAATGTTATCGATACTGCTAGTTTACAAAGCTCTTACTGATAAAATCCAATAAATGACAACTTTAGATTGACTTTGTAACAAACTTGTCGCCAAACGCAATGGAAACCTAAACTGGACCATTTCAATCTTTTCACTTCCTCTGCGTTTACTAAAGTGCAAACAAATCTTTAGAAAGCTGCAAAATCAAAAGCAATTGCCAAAGTTTGTGTCCAGTTGACAATAACTTCATATTGCATACGCAAAGTGTCCAAAAATTCCTCCAAACATAAAAACATTCAACATTCCTTCAGTTCATCGCATCTGTTCCCTCCTATACGCAGTTAGATGATGTTAAGTTTCATATGAACACAAACAACCACAGAAGCTTCCTTTAAATCAAGTTCCTATTTGAAAATATGGTTTATGTAACTCCAGGCGTAAAAAGCACCACAAACACTGTCAGGTTATGAAGGGAAGAGCCAAAACTGTTTCATAAAATGAGACTTAAAAATTATGTGAGTGAAAGTGTGAAAACAGGACAAACAGGATTATTTACACACTGGCACCCGCACTGAGATTATAATTATTAATTCATTCAAATAAATGTAAAAAAAAGTCTCACACAGTTAAATGAAGATTATTCAAAATTTAAAACTAGTTTACAATTTTGGCACCACGGACAAAAGCTACGAGGTTAACTGGACGGGGAGTTGCTGCAAACAGAGCGTCACATTAGACTCTGGACACACAGTGTCGTAAAGTTCACCCGGCCAAAAGAAGTGAAGAACACTTAAAGAGAGGGCATCATTGTAGAGCTGGAGCTCATCTTCATGATTATCCACTGACAAATATCAAAACGATGATTGTCCCTCAGCACTGGAGCAGAGTTAAGAGTCTGGGGGGTGGGGAAGTAGCAGACAACTGATGGAAATAAAGTTTCTGCTTATTAAGAATCTACAGAGTCTTTTGTCTGTTTGAAGAGCTGCTCTTTCTTTAAAAATACCACTTAGATATGAAATAAATGAGCATCTGTACAGTTTTCATTATCCAAAGACAGTTAATGTGACCCAGACATTTAAAATGAGTCATGGGGGAGGGGGGGGGGGGGTAGCTTATAAAACCAGAGAAGTCTGAGATAAAAGGACCATGCAGAACAGCTGAGTCAGCACCACACAGACGTGATGTTCACATTTACAACCTTACAATACAAATCACTTTCAGGACTCGTGTCATTTCCTTCCAGCCTTAACGGGACAAACTCAGAACTTCATCCGTGCTGCTGCAGGACGCGCTCCGACTCCCAACAGGGCAAAGGACGGGCGGGGGAACGTCCCAGAACGAGGTCGCTGCTAAACCTGGAAGACGTTGATCTTGCTGGTGTTCTTCAGCGTCTGCCGCCGGTTGCAGAACCACACTCGCACCACCTCCCTGTCGTAGTTGAGTTCTCTGGCGATCTCCGTAATCTCCTGGCCCGTGGGCAAGGCGTTCTTCTCGAAGTAGGAGTTGAGCACTTCGATCGCCTGCGGCGTGAAGCTGGTGCGCCGTTTGCGCTTTTTGGACGGTTCGCCTCCGACAAACTCCATCAGGTTCTGCTGGCCTTTCTGGTTCCAGTGCTCGGCTTCGGCCAGCCACTTCTCCAACACAGGCTTCAGCTTCTGGGCGCTCTTAGGGGTGATGTCCAACTTCTCAAACCTGAGAGAGAGAGAGAGAACTTTATCCAGACTGGCTCCATCTTTAAATGATGAGCTCCAATTATGGCTGCCTTTTCTTCAAATCCCATTATCTATGGAGGAGTTGACTGCATTTGTTATTGTTTTTATTTATTTATTTTCAGATTTTATCTATACTGTACATTTACTGGTACCAAAAGCCACAACGTCAAGATGCTTATTTTTATGTTTTTTGCCGCAGCAGAATATCCAAACCAAAAGTCCTGATGGGAACAGAAGAGAACAAGCCAGAGGAAATTCACTTTTTTATTCTAATTTAAATAATAATTCATATCAACTTATTCTAGAAACATTTAAGTTTTTTCATGATATGAATATGAATTGATTTATAACATGTTTTATGACTTTTATTTCTGTCCTGATCTGTATTTTCAAAACAGTTTTTTTCTTCATATTATTAAAACTATTTTGAATTATTGTTATTATTTTGTAATATTATCTTTGCTAAAAGTCATGTTGGGATGTGCACTACAGACTAGTCCAGGCTACAAAAATATGACGTTTGGTATTTGTTAATACAAAACATATGTTGATACACAAATAAGCAATACAATAAATTAACTAACTTTTATTTGTTCTATTTCTATTAACTAATTGTTGAGGTCATTATTATCACCACGCTGCTAATGGGACCATGTTGCTAACAGAACCTCACTGCTAATAGAACCACACTGCTAACAGTACCATGCTGCTAACAGAACCTCACTGCTAATGGGACCATGCTGCTAACGGGACCATGTTGCTAACCAGACTGCTAACAGTACCACATTGTTAACAGTACTAAACTACTAATAAAACCACACTGCTAACAGTACCACACTGCTAATGGGACCATGCTGCTAACAGGACCATGCTGCTAACAGAACCTCACTGCTAACAGCACCATGCTGCTAACAGGACTGTGCTGCTAATGGAACCTCACTGCTAACAGTACCATGGTACTAACAGGACCATGTTACTAATAGAACAACACTGCTAACAGGACTATGTTACTAACAGAACCTCACTGCTAACAGCACCATGCTGCTAACAGGACTGTGCTGCTAATGGAACCTCACTGCTAACAGTACCATGCTGCTAACAGGACCATGTTACTAATAGAACCACACTGCTAACAGGACTATGTTACTAACAGAACCTCACTGCTAATAGTACCATGCTGTTAATGGGACCATGCTGCTAACAGAACCACACTGCTAACAGCACCATGGTGCTAACAGAACCTCACTGCTAACAGCATCATGGTGCTAACAGAACCTCACTGCTAACAGTACCATGCTGCTAACAGTACCATGCTGCTAACAGTACCATGCTGCTAACGGGACCTTTCACTTTTGGTGCCTTGTTTTTGTATTTTTGTTGCATGCTTTGGTATTTCTTGTTGTTGTTTTTTTGGCGAGTCGAGACGGTTCTTCTCATCCTGAGCATTTCATTTGTTGGTTGTGTTGATCTGCATATGACCATAAACCTAAATCTACCCAAAGAGAGTGATTTTTTGTTTGTTTGTTTATTCTCAGTTAGGTCTGTAGACTAGAACTATGTGTCCAAAAAGTCTACAGTTGCATGTTTTGAAACAGTCATGACTGGTTGCGGGCAGCACGGTGGCGCAACTGGTAGAGCTGCTGCCTCTCAGCGAGCAGGTCCTTGGTTCAAACCCCGGTCCAGGGGCCTTTCTGGGTGGAGTTTGCATGTTCTCTCCGTGCATGCGTGGGTTTTCTCCGGGTACTCCGGTTTCCTCCCACAGACCAAAAACATGCATGTTAGGCTGATTGGTAACTCTAAATTGTCCCTAGGTGTGAGTGAGAAAGTGAATGGTTGTTTGTCTCGTTTGTCTCTATGTGTCCCTGTGATGGACTTGCGACCCATCCAGGGTGTACCCTGCCCCTCGCACAGTGATTGCTGGACATGGGCACCAGCGACCCCCGTGACCCAAAATGGAATAAGCGGGTAAAGATAATGGATGGATGGATGGATGACTGGTTGCAACAAATTATAATAGTTACTGTAATTATTATAATTTATAAGCAGAGCAGACCTGGAATGCTAAATAAAATGGTGTTTTAGAAGTGTTTGTACTGTAAGTGTAAGAACTGAGGCTGCAAAGACAAAAACAGTTTCTTTGAGAAGTAAAGCTGGGGACGTTTGGAAATGTTCTAAATGAGAAATGGTCCACGGGAATTATAGGAATTTATGGGAATAAACTGGAAATCGGAGGTGGCTTAAACAAACTAATTCATAAATCAAAGAACAAACAAAACAAAAATAAACACATTTTGTTTAGTTGTTGGCAGAAAATGAGTTTGACCTAAGGTTTTATAAAAGAAACAAACGTAATGACCTAATTTAGATATAAGGACATCTCTGCGTCGCAACCACACGAGCTTTAGAGAAAAATGCATTTCAAACATTTCTACAATTCATTTTCATTTTTATTTTTTCGTAATCTTAGCTAAACTCTGAACAAAACATATCCTCACATTTTACACATCTGTTCATGTTTTTGTCACTGTACGCACATAAAATCATAATATAATAAATTGCATATGACAAACATCATGGAAGTGTTTATATTGATATTTACTCACACAGTGTTGAACATAACTTTTTTTATGTTAATTAATCAATGCAATGGCTTTAAAATAATAATTTCATGACAATTAATTTCACAATCAAACTCTGAAGAAAAGGTTCTGGTCGACGCCAGCCCTGCGTGTCCAGGGGACATGCTATGGTGCGGTTCCTCTTGTCACACGCGAGCTGGGAAATCTGCTCGTTTCAGTCAAGATTATGTTAAATCATATCTTCCTCAGTTATATTGAAAATCCCCGTTACGGACCAAACTTCAGTATTTTAAATGTCAGGTTAATTCTCTTAAATTCCCATAATTCTCGTGGCATTTTTCTAACTTCAAACTTTCCTGTAACTCTAGTTAGAACAGAGCTTTTTAAAAACAGAACTCTAATTCCACATCTTTATAAAGCTGGACTGAGTGGGTTCACTTTGTATCTTTAGTAGCATCTTGCTGCAGGAGGAGCATCTGAAATGTTCTCACAGGTGTGTTTTTATGCTGCTCAGTCAAAATGATCAGTGAGAAAGGTCCGTTAGACACAAGCAGAATAAAGGTGTGACGTGGGGGGTCAACAGGGGGGTGTTTTACCTGCAGATTGCAGACTGGCTGTAAGCCGGCCCCTCCGTCGCGGTGAGAGCCTGCCCTACTTGTGTCTGAGTTAGGCCCAAGGACAGCCGCCGGATCTTAAAATTCTTGGCGAACTCTCGGATTTCCTCCAAATTAATGATTTCCTCGCTGCTGACTGTCTGCTGGGGTTCTGCAAATGTGACGAGTGGAGTTAAAAATACCTACCTACTTCAAACACATCTCTGACAGGGGGGGAGGAGCGGGGGGAGGGGTACGCACTGCTAACGAGCTGGCCCACTTTCGCGACGTCTCCACAGGTGATGGGAGCTGTGGAGGACAGCGTGGTGGAGCTCTTCAGCACAGATGGCTGTGGTGCGATGACGACCGGCGACGGAGTGGCTGCTGTTACCGAAGCCTGAGAGGAAACACAGGTTTCAGGAAAAATGCCCTCAAAAGACAAACGTCTGACCAGAAACACCTTCAGAGAAGTTCCAGCTTCCAGAGTCTCCTCTCAGACATGTCGGCCTCCTACCTGTGTGCTCGCTTTGTTAGGTGTTGGAGCAGTGCTGGTTTTTGGCAGAGCTGCTGCAGAAGTTACGACGGCAGCAGGTCCGTTTCCTACCGCAGCTATAATTTGACCCTGGGTGTTGAGAAGCAGCTGTGGGGTGACCGTCTGGACCTGGAGACCCTGGAGGGGGAGAGTGGGAGTCGCGGCCCCTCCGGCTAGAGAGGCTGGGTTCACAAACAACGGGAGGGTCCCTATGAGCTGCGAGGGTCGATGAAAAGAAAAACAGAACATGCAGAAGATATAATTTAATCCCCTGAGAAAACTCAAGTGAAAACACTCCCAGGTGTCGGAGCAGAACTTTGAAAAAAAAAACACCTCACATGAAAACACTAGAGGAACTGCATTTCTGCAGCGTGAACGCAGCTGCTAAAGATGCTGAAACCAACCACGTTTCACCAGTAAACTGTTACTGTGAGATGAATTTGAACAGCTGACATTTGCTGAAAGCAGAAGAAAAACAGCAGCTGAACAGAGCAGAAATGAGCAGAATAAGCTGAAATAGGTAGAGAGGCTGACAAATATCTGAAATTAGCAAAAAAAAAAAGGAACTAAAATGAGCAGAAAAGAGCTGAAACTGGCAAAAAAGTGGCTGAAAAAGCTAAAAGAAATAAGCTGAAATATATAGAAATAGGCTGAAAGGTGCGAAAAATTTGAAGTTATTAGATAGAAGCACAAAAGCACCGAAATTAGAAAAATAACATAAAAAGTTTTAAAAAATTAGCTGAAAAAAGTGAATTTAGCAGAAAAAAGCTGAAATTAATACAAAAAAGCTGAAAAGGCTGAAGCAGAACAACAGCTGAAATGTGCGCTAAAAGGTTGTAAACAGCTGAAAGAGTTTGAAGGACGTGAAGAAAGCTGCATTCATTTTCAATGAGAAAAACATGGCCGACAAAGCTAAATAGTTTAAACAGTAAAAAAGCACAAGCACCAAAGCTCATAGCTAGGCCTGTCACGATAAACAATAAATCAATAAATAGCATGATAAATGAAAATTATCAACCTCATTTTCATTTATCGACTTTATAGTTTCTTCGTGTCTCTCTTTCTACTGAAGACACTGGATGATAAA
This sequence comes from Nematolebias whitei, assembly GCF_014905685.2. Taxonomy (NCBI): domain Eukaryota; kingdom Metazoa; phylum Chordata; class Actinopteri; order Cyprinodontiformes; family Rivulidae; genus Nematolebias; species Nematolebias whitei. The sequence goes on from NC_056508.1 coordinate 14,511,778, forward strand.
AAGCTCAACTCCGGTGCTCCTCACTGACTCCTCCCTTTCTCTTTTCTCTTTAAAATCCATTTTAACGATCCAAAATTGTGTTTTTGGATCGTTAAAAGCAACTAAGGAGAAGCCAAGCTACGAGCTAAGCTAACAGGCCGACCTCAGGGAAAAAACTGCGTCTTGTCGAAGCTCCAAAATTCACGGTTGAAACCCGTGCCTTTGTGTAAAAAGAAGCTGAGAACTTCCCAACATTTTTCAGTCAGGTCATCTGGACAGTTTCTTTTTTTTTTGTGCTGAAACGTTTCGCCTTCGGTCCGGAAGGCTTCATCAGTCAAGGAAACACACAACACAAAACTGATTCTTCCCCCAACAGCTTACTCCAAAGTGGAACAAACCAGTTCTGCTTGTGATAAGATGGTCTCTTTGGTACGCCCCCTCTTCCTTGTTGACAGAAAGAAAAAAAAAAGAAACTGTCCAGATGACCTGACTGAAAAATGTTGGATTGTATACCTGGATTATTGAGCATGGACTTTGTTGTTTTCAACCAGTTTGACCAGACTGTCAACAAGGAAGAGGGCTGGCAATGGAGGAGGGGGCGTACCAAAGAGACCATCTTATCACAAGCAGAACTGGTTTGTTCCACTTTGGCGTAAGCTGTTGGGGGAAGAATCATATTTGTTGTATATTTCCTTGACTGATGAAGCCTTCCGGACCGAAGGCGAAACGTTTCAGCGCAAAAAACAGAAACTGTCCAAATGACCTGACTGAAAAATGTTGGATTGTATACCTGGATTATTGAGCATGGACTTTGTTGTTTTCAAGCTGAGAACTTGTTTATTGATTTTTTATTAACAGCTTTGTGTGAAAAATGCTATGCTAAAGAGCTCAAACTACACTAAGCGTCCGCCATTTTGAGAAGCGAAGAGAGACAGCCCATGTCACGTCAAGAGGCCTCCCTCTCATTTTTCTTAAAGAGACGCGCTGCTCACTCCCTCACTATCCATCCTTTGGTTCACACGATCTTAAACTGTCATCCAGTGGTCGAAAAAAGGTACTACATACAAAACAAATTAACCAACATGTCTTATTAAATTTGACAATTACTAATTATTGTCAAATTTCAAACAATATTATCGTTTATCACAATAATTTCTGAGACAATTAATCGCCCAGCGAAATTGGTTATCGTGACAGGCCTACTCATAGCAGGACTGTCCTGAGTGAGCTGAACGTTTTGATACATGAGCTGTTGAAATAGAAGAAAAACTGCAGAAAAACAAACAGGAGAAAAACAGATCTCAATAGTGAGAGTAATTTAGAAGCATTCACACTATTGAATATATTGAACATTTTTAAATACTGCAATAAAAATATTTTAGCCGTATTTTTCGGACTATAAAGGCACACTTAAAATCCTTTAAATTTTCTCAAAAATCGACAGCCTTATAATCCGGTGCGCCTTCTGTATTAATTCTGGTTGTGTTTACCGACCTCAAACCGATTTTATGTGGTTATTGTGAACGAGTTGAATAAAGTTTGACTTATCTGACTGTTTTGTTTCGCGTAATGCGCCTTATAGTCTGAAAAATACGGTAATTGGGACATCTAAGAATTTGAAAATCACAAGACTGAACGCTGTTAGAGCAATTACAGGTAGGACTACAGTAGAACTTCTAATTATAAACTAAACCATCACAACGAGTGAAAGGCAAGTCAAAATTTGTATTTTGAACAAATAATTCCCTTTAAAAAGGTAACAGAAAGTAAAATAACTTGTTCCACTGTTGGAACACACAACCAGCTTTTTTTTACATACCTGAAGGTATGGAAGCCAATTTGAGCCACTTTTTATTTTTAATAATAATAATAATAATAATAATAATAATTGAGACAGTATTGCATAAAAATAAGAAAATGCTAAAGTCATCATTTTAAGAAAATATTTCATAATAAGAGACTTGGAGGATCTTTTATCAAGAGTGACAGAAATGGGTTTAGAAAAGCTTTGGCTCATGAAAAAAACTTTTCTTTGCAAAGAGACTGTTGATTTATTCATGAAGATACATTTCAAAACAAATAAAAAATGTTTGATTGTCTTTTAAAACTATGGTTTGTTTAATTTAACTATTTAATTGGCAGAATAAATATCAGATAAAGTCATTATTTTATGCAATCCCGTTCCAGTAGCAGTACTTTCAGTGCCCACCTGTCCCTGGGCGTTGGTGATGATCTGGCTGGTGATGCCCGCCATGCTGGACATGGCGCTGCTGATGATGGGGGTGGAGGTCAGGGAACTGAACAGCTGCGGCTGCGCTCCTAACGAAGCAGCAGAAATCTGAGCAGAAAGATCGCAGCATGTTCACAGCGTTGCACAGAGACGTACGGGCACGTGTGAAAGGCGTGAACAGGAAGTCTTACGATGGCGGGGTTGATGGACAGTCCTGCGGTCTGAAGCGCTGCTAAAGGTATGTTGGACTGAGAGATGGTGGGGGGGGCACAGGTCACCTGAGCGCCCGTGACCTGCGTTTGCTGAGGTGGCACCTGCTGCACGGGGGTCTGCAGCGGCTGGAAGGAAGCTGCTTGAGGCTGGAAAACTGTCTGTGGGTTCGTATGCAGCTGAGGCTGGACCGAGTTCAGGACCGTCGCTGCTGAGATCAAGTGCAGGGTGGTTCTGTTAGGTGACAAGGCTGCTCGGAGGGAAAATGTTCACTAGCGTACCGCACACGACACATTATACACTCATGACAAACATTATACAGCAATACCACAATCTATACAGTGACCCGGGCAAGCAAAGACCTTTGACCTTGATTTGTGACCTTGACCTTGAAGCTAGGGTGAGGAAAATGTATGTGACACACAGCATCTAGCGATGATGCATAATATCAAGTTTCATTAAATTATCTTGAGCGGATCAGAAGTTATGGGTGAGACAAAAGATACTACCATAACACGTCCCGCCTTCGACGGGCGTTTAAAGAGTTCGATGAGACGAGCGCGTTAGAAAAAGATGAGAACCACAATCTAATCATATTTCTGGACAAAAGAGGCTGAATGAGCAGCAGGCGTGCAGGTTTTACCTTGAAGGCCAGCAAAGGGCAGTTTGAGGATGCTCCCAGCCGGGTTGGCTGCTGCGAGGCCAGGAAGAGTGGCTACATTAGTGGTTGGAAGCGTGAGAACAGCCAAACCGCCCTGGGCCCCAACAGAACCAGTCATGCTGAGGGGGATGAGCAGAGGCTGACCCAGTGACCCCGTCTGGGCCATCATACCGGTCATAAGGGTGGCCAGACCTTCCTGCGTCAGCACCTAGAGCGCAGTGGAGATCCTTCCTGTCAGGTTGTCTAAGGAAAGCTGTTTGCATGTTTGTTTATCGGTTGTGAACTTAAATCATTTCAAAAATATATTATTATTTACATCCTTTGTTCTTACAAACACCTACTTCATGATGCAAGAACATCTGTTTTTATTTACATTGAGGACGAGTGCAGTGGATACCTGGGGACAGCCTTGGACGGTGATGGGCATGGCGGTCTGCGGCTGAGGCAGGGACACGCTGATGGGCACAGCAGGAGTCAGCGTTGGGACAGCAGGAGCCAGAGCATCCACCGACACCCCCTGCTGCTCCCCCATCCCTGCAGGAGCACAAGAATTTACACGTTTTCTTTAAATCTGTCATTAAACTTTACTACAGCGCTCAGTTACAGTAACGAGTCGTCCATGATTTACCTGCCTCCCCAGAGCTCGGGGGCACCGGGGGGCTGTTCTGGCTGCCGCCGGCTTCAGCTCTCTCCGTCGACTGAGCCACTCCCTCCTCAGCTTTGAGTTCGCTTTTTCCATCAGGGGCCGACGACGGCAGAGAGGCATCAACCTCCACCTCAAGGACCCGGATAGTTTCATGGCCAGACATGACGATGACCTGCAGTGACGGGAAATAAATGCAGAAGGGTCAGAAACTTTTATTCTCCTTCATCATTGTGCGAAAGCTGAGTCAGCATTTATGGTGTTGTGTCCCGTTTGTAGTTTCTTCAGGATGTTTTCTGGACTCGGACTACTTCAGAACCGCTTCAGTTATTTGTAACTTTTACAAATTTTTAAATATTTAACTTTACTTACATTGTTTCATAGAAATAAACCAACATCTCTTAAAATCCTTGAAAAAAGTTGTGCTTTTTGAAATCTTCTGCATACTGGTTTCATGTTTAGCTTTCGGCGACTGTTTAGAAAGACCTACCATCTAGCCAGTTTTACTGGTTTTAGCTTTAAGCTACTGTTTTGCTAGTTTAAGCTTTTAACTAAGATTTTGCTCATTTTAGCCTTTAGTTATTCCAAACTTTCAGCTTTTGCTCATTCTAGATTTAGTTTGGATCCTGGTAATTTCAACAATTATAGTTTTGGCTTCTTTGACCAATGTCAGCAGGGTGACTCAGCACGCTGAACATTCACGCTGCGCTTTTACAGAAAACTGTCCAAGTTTACTAAATCAAAATGGTGTACGATATAATTCCCCTGAACTTTACCATATTTTGTCAGAATGCCACCAGAAATCTCAAAGTATTTTACTATAAATTTATGTGATTGACCAACACGAGGTAGGGCATCTTTATTTATTTGTTTAATTAGCCTTTATTTAATTTGATCCCACTGAGATCACTGATCTGTTGTGACGCCTGGACATGCAGGTTTTTGGACTGTGGGAGGAAACCAGAGTGTCAGGAGAACATGTAAACTCAACACATGTAAAGACTCCAGGTCCAAGCAGGGATTGAACCCAGGACCTTCTTGCTGTGAGGCAACAGTGCTAACCACTAAGCCTTTGTATAGTGGAAGAAAAACAATAATGCTTTTAATTTCTTTCACAAATAAAACCGTGAAAACAAATAGTGTGCATTTGTATTCAGGCCTTTTCACTCTGACAGCTCGAACGTTTGCAGTTTGTCACAAACTCTGTGGGGACACAGAAACATCTAGAAGAAGCTGATACACTCAGATCAGCTCGAAGCTGAACTTTCTGGCCTAAATAAAAATTATTGTACGATGAAAAAATACCACTGCACATCACCACGAACACACCATGCCCACTGTGCAACATGGTGGAGGCAGCATCATGCTGTGGGGATGCTGTTCGGAAGCAACAAGATACTGGTCAGAGTTGATAGAAAAGTGAATGGAGCGAAACACAGGGCGAGCCTGGACGTTAACCCCTTAAAGGCTGCAAAAGGATGAGACTGGGGTGGCAGAGGTCTGCCATCCAGCGTTAGCAGGTGTTCTTCATTCAACCCAGCTGAGCTGGAGCTCTTTTGCAAAGAAGAATTAATAAAATAATTAGCCGATAGTGACACGTTTCAAAATCCTTGCCTCTGAAATTGATGCCAAAGGTGGTTTTATAAAGTACTGACACGGGGGAGCTGTGTACAAAATGTGCATGGCACACTTTTTTAGATTTTTATTTTGCAAAACTATTTTGCAAACCCCGTTGGATTTTCCTTCCACTTCACAATTATCTGCTGCTTTGTGTTTATTGCAGTAAAACACTGTGACGTCACAAAATGTGGAAAAGTTTAGGGGCCATGAATACATTTCCAAGGCACTGTTTACTTGTTTTATGACTGTGGGAAATGATAACTTAGCCTAAGTTCAGAATGACTGTTAGTTGATGATTCATGGTATGAAACACGACAAAGAGGCAGCAACACAACCTGCGCTGCAGGACAGGGTGCAGAGACACAACAGAGAGAGGCTGATGCGTACCTGGTTGTCCCCGGCAGGATATTTCAAAGTGCAGGATTGAAATGGCTGAAAAAAGACTTCTGCAGTCAGACAGTGAATGGCTAAGGAGAACAGAGAAGCCAAGCAAATGTTAGGACACGATGATCCAAAATGAAACAAATAAGAAAAGAACCACTTGAAAAGGACATGAGTACACTGGAACAATGGTCAGCGCACGTCAGCCAACAAGCAGCTAAAGCAACGAAGAGCCTTGCTTTGAATTGTGGACTACGTCTGGACACAAGTGGAAACAAATCACTGTTAGTTATTAAAAAGCAAGGCAGTTGAAAACTTGGTGACATTTACAAACAAAACAGCATAAATTAGTCCAGATCTGAACACACAGCTGTAAAACCATTTATCATTCCATTATGGGGGGGG
>NC_056508.1:14518006-14519185 GCF_014905685.2 Nematolebias whitei
GGGGGGGGAGCAAAGATCAGGCAGGAAGTTCAACATGGAGGTGATGTGTCAGCGTCAGGAAGAGGAGGCTCTTAGCTGCTCCTTGACGAGCAGGTGAGCGTTACCTGCTCGTTGACCGTGAGCGGAGCATCTTTGGCAGGAAGGTCCTGGGAGTTCATGGCTGCACCACCACAGGAACGGTCCTCCTCACATTCTGGGTAAACAAATACCGATTATTCAAACATCTTTCTAATTTGTTATACAGCCACTTCTGATTTAACGCCACTTTGCAGTAGGGCTTTTGGAAGTTTGAATGATGAAAATAATACCAGTTGTAGATAGCGCCGACATGAACATGTTGAGGGAAGACTGGCAGCTTGAAGTTGAAGCCATAAACAATGAGCGCCCCCTAGTGGCTGGCTGCAGTACAATTTTTACGTCAAAAATCCTCCATCTAAACAAATGGGACATTTTCCTGACTAAAATGAAAAATACACCTCAGATTTTTTTTTTCAGGGTTTGAATTTGTCGATACACGTAAATTTTCCTTTACTTGTTAAAATTATTCAGTCACTAATTCAACCATTATCCATAAGACTGAAATAACAAAAAAAAAGGGCGTTTTTGTTTCCTTAACATTTTCAGCCACAACCACGGCCACTGACCCACCAACTGAGAAACAGCCTTATGCAACACATTTTGGGTCATGTATCTCTGGATATTTCTCGACCTCCTTATTTTTTTCCCCTCACCCATTTTTTATGTTTTGATAGAAGTGGTGCTACAAGAACACACAAGGAACTGGCAATAAAAGCCTTAAAGAAGAGCTTCTATGGGAACCCAGATGTCCAAGCTGGAATTGAGTAAAAATGTATTCTTCCAGGAGCAATTGAGAAGAAAACAGTCCTGAGAAATATCACCGGACACCTCAGCACAGAGCTCGAGTCAGCCTGCAGGCCACCTGTGCAGCTTCAACTTTTCATAATGAAAGTTACTGAAATTGTTTTGTCCAACTTCATTTATGTCAGTGGTTTAAGTCCAGCCCTGTGAGGGACTTGCGACCTGTCCAGGGTGTCCCCCGCCTCTCGCACAGTGACTGCTGGACATGGGCACCAGTGACCCACGCAACCAGAAAGGGAAGAAGCGGGTAAAGATGATGGATGGATGGATGGATGGATGGATGGATGGATGGATGGATGG
>NC_056508.1:14544185-14559564 GCF_014905685.2 Nematolebias whitei
GATTTCTTTTCACAAAGATGGCCTCCTTTACTCCTCTCTCAAACCATCGTTCCTCTCTGTCCAGGATGTGAACATCTTCATCCCTGAAAGAGTGACCGCTGGCCTGGAGATGAGTGTAGACCGCAGAGTCCTGGCCTGATGATGTTGATCTTCTGTGCTGGGCCATCCTTTTGGCCAGTGGCTGTTTAGTTTCCCCGATGTAAGAATGATCACCCTCCTGACACTGAACAGCATACACAACATTACTCTGTTTGTGCCGGGGGACTGGATCTTTGGGATGAACCAGTCTTTGCCGTAATGTATTTTGGGGTTTAAAAGCCACTGGGACGTTATGTTTAGAAAATAAACGTCTCAGTTTCTCTGATACTCCCTGAACATATGGAATGACCACTGGTCTGGGTCTGGGTTCCTCCTTTTCACCTGATGGCTGACTGGAGTCCTGTTTGGGTTTCTTCTCTGCTTTCAGGAAGGCCCAGTTAGGATATCCACATTTCTCTAGAGCCTGTCTTGTGTAGGATTTCTCCTTCTGCCTGGCTCCTGAGTTAGTGGGGACGCTGTCTGCTCTGTGATACAGAGTCCTGATGACTCCTAACTTGTACTCCAAAGGGTGATGGGAGTCAAACTGCAAATACTGGTCTGTGTGGGTGGGTTTGCAGTACACCTCAGTTTGCAAATGTCCTCTATCAGAAACTGAGACCTCACAGTCCAAGAAAGACACCTGGGTTAAAATTAAATCTCAGGAAGTCCAACATTTTACTGACCACATCAACTCTGTGGATAAATACATCAAGTTCACACGAGAAGATGTAAAAAATGGCAAGTTGGCTTTCTTGGACTGTGAGGTCTCAGTCTCTGATAGAGGACATTTGCAAACTGAGGTGTAACGCAAACCCACCCGCACAGACCAGTATTTGCAGTTTGACTCCCATCACCCTTTGGAGCACAAGTTAGGAGTCATCAGGACTCTGTATCACAGAGCAGACAGCATCCCCACTAACTCAGGAGCCAGGCAGAAGGAGAAATCCCACACAAGTCAGGCTCTAGAGCAATGTGGATATCCTAACTGGGCCTTCCTGAAAGCAGAGAAGAAACCCAAACAGGACTCCAGTCAGCCATCAGGTGAAAAGGAGGAGCCCAAACCCAGACCAGTAGTCATTCCATATGTTGAGGGAGTATCAGAGAAACTGAGACGTTTATTTTCTAAACATAACGTCCCAGTGGCTTTTAAACCCCAAAATACATTACGGCAAAGACTGGTTCATCCCAAAGATCCAGTCCCCCGGCACAAACAGAGTAATGTTGTGTATGCTGTTCAGTGTCAGGAGGGCTGTGATCAGTCTTACATCGGGGAAACTAAACAGCCACTGGCCAAAAGGATGGCCCAGCACAGAAGATCAACATCATCAGGCCAGGACTCTGTGGTCTACACTCATCTCCAGGCCAGCGGTCACTCTTTCAGGGATGAAGATGTTCACATCCTGGACAGAGAGGAACGATGGTTTGAGAGAAGAGTAAAGGAGGCCATCTTTGTGAAAAGAAATCATCCATCATTAAACAGGGGTGGAGGCCTCCGGGTTCAACTGTCCCCCTCTTACAATGCTGTGATTGCTAGTATCACTCAACCCTCTGTGAACAGTAAACAGCCATCAGTGTGCTAATGATCCATTGTTAGGCTGATGGTCCTTCTTGAGCATGTGAGCAGCTGGTTTTGGTTGTCAGCAGCAAACTGGTTGATCCACTCTGAGAAGGTGCTATTTAAGAGACTGAGCTGAAAACAGCACCTCAGACTGAGGAAGTCTCTTGGATGAGAGATGAAACGTTTCTACATTTTTTTTTGCTTTGTTTTGTTTTTTTGTCTTTTTTGTTTTCTTGTTTTTTGAATGTCCAGAGGACCAGACTGAACTTTTTCGGATTTTTCTACCTGGATTATTGAGCATGTATCAGGATATTTATTCAGCATGTTTGTTTTGCTAAAGTTGTTTTTCTGTGGTGGCCATCTTGAATCGTTGTATTGATTTCTGAGTTTCATTAAAGTCGGTCCACTTGAATGGAAAGATATTTTGCTAACTCTGAAGACCAACACGCACGCGCAGACACCCTTCTCAGGGTTGAACGTGCTTCTCCTGACTTGTCTTTACCAGTCGCCACCAGCAGGGGGCGCGCGCGCGCAGAGCTGTAACTGAGCGTGCGTCCCGCCGCAGATAAAGAGCTGGTGACGTAACCGCTTCCACAACAACAAGAAGCTCAGAAACAAGGAAGTGTCAAGCCGTAAGCTGAAACAAGGCCAAGACAAGATACTCAGAGTTCCGCTCAATCCCATGTTCCTCGGCCCCCGGAGCAGTCCACAACGATGAATAACAAAGGTACGTCCCCGCGGAGGGTGACTTTTGTCGGCTAGCTGTCCGCTCCGCGACGCTGGGCCTGGAAGTAGAGACGAGAGAGGAGCCTGTGGCCGTCTGGAGCTACGTACATAACAATAAACTGACGCACTCCGAGCCGAGGCGCCACATTTACCGTCATACTGTGTTCTTGTAGAAATCCTGGTTGTTTCAGATGTCGTCGTGTTGACGGCAGCTCCGGATGTTTCGTTTCCAACAGCGGAGTCCAGGAATTTATCACATTCTGCTACTCCATGTTTGGTTTCATTTGTTCGAGCAGTTCCGCGTAATAAAGCTGAACCTGAGGGTAAAAATATGAAATCCAACATTAGCCTCCTTACACGTTTTACGACAGATCTGATGCTGATGACTGTATTCAGAATTAGCACGATTTATAATTAAATGTATATGATAAGAGGTGAACATGCTAGTTACCTGCTACATGATGAGGCTGGTGTTTGTAGACAGAAACTCTTTGTTACTTTTTGTTACACCAGAACCGCATAATGTTTAAAATAGCTTCTGTTAATTGACAAGTAATTGTACATTTTATACTGTTATTAAGCAGAAATGTCACAAGTCTTAATTTTATAAAAATAAACTTTCAGTGTTTCTTTTTACCAATCGAAGCTTGTAACAATTTCACATCATTATTCACTTTTAGAGCTGAATTTTTGCCTTTTAAAAAAAAAAAACTACTTTTCTGAATTCTGATAACTCCAGACTGCGAGGTTAAACTTTAAAAATGACATTTTTCCATCAGTTTTCTCCTGTTTAATTTGACCATCTTCTTCTTAAAGGCTCCAGCTGTTAATGTGAAGGCGCCTGATGTTTTTATTTACCTGCTCAGTTCTTTTTATTTTTTTTATTTTTTATTGTATGTAAAATACTGATAATGCAGAAAAAAATTCTCCACACAAACCAACTATGGTGTTTTTTGTAAACCACAGAGTGATCCCAATTCGGATGTTTTACACAATAATCAGCTGCTCATAATTGTACAGTTTTTAATTGAACTCTTTTCAGTTTTTATTGCAAGAAAATGAAAGCTTTGAATTTCGTATTTTACTTTGAAAGGATAACGACCATAAACTGGAAACATAGCAATAAAGAATTAGTGTTTTTGACCCGTTACGTTTGTTACAGGTATTTACTGAAATGTACTCACCACAACAGAGATTCATGCTTCTATAACAGCGACTGTTATAATCTCAGGTTACTGATAGGTTCACGTGTTCTCTGGCTTCTTTTCTAACTCGTCATCCTGCAACAAGTCACTTCCCACAAGAATATAATGCAAGTCTTGACGATTTCATTAAAAAATATATCTATACACCGCAGCACAGTGGTACAAATTCAACTCCCAGAGGTCATAGGAGACATTGTATTTGTTCAACTATAAATGTTTGTTTAAAGTGAACCCTTGTGTTGCAGGTTCATATCCACAGCAGACTGTGTACCCTCAGCAGAGCTCTGCACCTGTCTACCCCTCTGCTATGCAAATGTCTCCTCAGGCACCTCCTTACTCAGACACACCTCCTGCATATTCTGAGGTAACTGTTGCACCTTTACCCTAAACTCTCAGATTACTGTTTCTAAACTGTTTGTACATCAACACCTGATTACACTTTGGAGTCGAGATGACAGCACAGCTAACCATCAGCTAACACATAACTGAGCCAGTCTTACAAGTATTGTAAGCATAACAACATAAGATGAATGAAGTTTTAGATTTTTCCTCCTGTGTCTGCAGATATACCAGCCCAGATATGTGCTTCCACCTCAGGTGCCTGGTCAGGTGCCTCAGATGTCCTCCCCCTACCCTGGTGCTCAGGTGTATATGCCCATGCAGCCTCCCATGCAAGTTGGTCCGGTGGGTCAGAACGTTCCCATGGCCTACTATCCCATGGGGGCCGTCTACCCGCACGGATCAACGGTGATGGTGGAAGGCGGCTTTGACGCCGGAGCCCGTTTCACAACCGGCAGCAGCGTTTCCATCCCAGTGAGTTATGAGCAATGTTTATTTATTAATTCTTTTAAGTTCAATTCCCAAACTTGTTTCTGCCCTTCTGCAGCCCCCACCTCCTGGACACCCCCCTAACGCAGCTCAGCTGGCTGCCATGCAGGGTGCCAATGTTGTCATGACGCAGCGCAAGAATAACTTCTTCCTGGGTGGATCCAGTGGAGGTTATACCATCTGGTAACAGCAGCTATTCCCCCTCCTTGTTCATGCCTAAACCGTTCCCCCCACATCCCAGATAATTCCCCAGTCCTCCCTTCCTCCTTACGCCTTCCTCTTCAGGCTGCTTGGCCATGCCACAATACTGATATCACCTAACGGAATGTAATATTTTAGAGCCCTTGTGAAAGGTACAGTACTCCACTTCTGACCTAGAGATCAAACGATAACCGTCGCCACCTGGAGAGGACAAAACGCAGAATTTAAAATAATCTGTCCGTAATTCATTGGATTGAATCTCTGATCATTCCTGATTGGATTTGGTTCAGGCATCTGCTCAGGAGACCTGTTCCTCTTTGATCGAACGGTCTCTAAAAAACACTGAGATGTTCTCGTCTTCTTGTAAAACTTAACGTAGGTGAAACCTTGAAATGCCAGACCTGCATTCTATAGTTTAGCTGCTTTATGGTGAAAGTGAAACGCAAAACGACAAAAGTTACAGTCAAAGCGCAAATAAAAAGAAACCTCCACCTGTCTCTTTTTTTTTTCTTTTGTTTTTAATTAGTGTAGTTGAAATAATAGGTGTGTAATAGTTCTGTGTAAATACCAGTATGATGATCATGAGATGCTACATCTCAACTATAAGAATAAAAGTAAAAAAAAAAAAAAAGAATTGGCATCCTGGATGCTCTTAGCTAGATTTGTCGTGTCTTTTGCACAGTATCAAACGTACCACATCAAATTTGTTGCACAGCGAATCGTCTGAGAGATGGTTCTGTTTGAATCTGTTGTAAATGAAATAAATTAAAATCAGAAGCTTAAATAAAAGATTTAATGCAATATCTTAAGTGGTTTACTGTACCTTGTTGGGCAACGTGTAGATGAACATAGTCGAGTGCCAAAGAGCACTGGGGACAGCCCCGAATCGAAGCAACTCCACTTCAGTAAACTTAAAGGAAAGAAATTCAATCCAAATAGAAAGATGAGGTAGAGGTGGTTGGTGTAACATTTGATGTATTCTGTCAGTCGGATACCCAGAGTTCATCACGAAGTGTTTTCTTCTGTCGTCGCGTTGTATCATTTAGCATCGAACACGTTTTGACAGCGCTCGTTCTTTTTGAGACACGTTTTCTTTATAGGAGGAATTTATTAAAATTGTTTTTGAGGTTGTTTGTGTCAACATTCAAGTGATTTCCACGAGTAGTTAGGCTGATAATGTGATCGTATAACCAATGAGCTGGTTGTACCAAAGATCTGGAGGCAACGTTTCAGTTTCATCTCGGCCGTATGTTTGAAGGCGGCGTCGGGACGCAGTTGGATCCTCGGCTGTGCCGTGACTGCAGCCGTGGCTGTGTTGGTGTGGCTCTGCGTGGCTCACATGCATCTTTGAGTTGCTGCGTACTTTATGCACCTTTTTGTTTTTATTGTATCTGTAATGCACTGCTGAGGGAAACTGAGGAGCTGCAAACGGTCTACTTTATTTTCACATTCTGTTCTCGTGACTTTTTAAAGAAGCTGTGATGTTTTTTTGAACAGTTAGATTTTAAAATCTGTCCAGCCATGTTGAAATTAATGTAACGGCGTGAAGCAAACCTGCAGCAGCGGGGTTCATCAACGGGTGTTGTGCTCTGGAGTCTCCATGAAGCTGCCGGCAAAGCTAAACGAAGCGTTGGAGGCTGGGTCAGTGATCAGCACGGATGTCAACATGTGTCATCGTGGTGAGAGTGTCGCTGGGTATCCGACGAACAATTCCAACTTTTAATAGCTGTGGCTGCCAACTGTCCCAAATGTAATGATTTTAGTATTTTAAACCCAAACGATCTGTCTGGAAACCTGCTCCATTCATCCGATGATGATGCAAAGAATAAACTCAGAAAAGCTTCCACATCACATGAGACCAACATGTCCTGTCAGATGAGGTAGCTTTTTAAAAATTTATTCCAGAACTCCTCAGTTTTTATTCACTCCTGCTGCCATTCCATACAAGCCACAGCTGTTAAAACGTCCACACTTGACTTATATTTTTCATTTCTGACGGTAAATCGGTGTGAAACGGTGACTTCATTCCAGCGGTCTGGAGTTGTGTAAGCTCCAGCTGAGCGGTAGATGCTACGCCAACCACAGCGCGCTGACGGACAGTCTTTGTTGAAGGTTTATGGACATTTCTAGTTCAGAGATTCTCTACAACATTTTGTAAAAATGGACGTACTAAAGTGATGTGACGGACTTTGGTACACATTCTATCTTTTAAGATTACTAAAGGAGATGAGTGTCACTACAGTTTGCTGAGATGTGTCTAAGATGAAATACTTTGGAGGAAAAAAAAAAAAGAACTTAGGTGCACTTAACTTTTTTATACTAAACTTAAAATTTAAAATGTAAGTTTAGAATAAAGGTTATTTTGGAAATTTGAAATGTGGCAAGTTTGTCCTTTTATGCACGTGTGTAGACTTAGTTTTACCAAACTTCAGTAGTAGGATTTTAGAACCTGTATGTTAAATGTTTTTCCTTTTCAAAGGTTCTGTCACAGGTAAATCATACTTTAATAAACATATTCATCCTTGTTTCCAATAATGAATACATTGTGCAGCACGTTCAGACCATTTTCAGTTACATGATTTTAAACAGAGAATGCAGAAACAGTCTTTGTAAAACATTTTCTATACATTTCCATTTATTTGGTGCAAAATGTTTAAAAATGGTAAATACATTTTATGACATCTATTTAAGGCTGAGCGTTCTTTGAACATCATTAAGCCAAAGTTTTTAATTTCTGGTGCTGAGAAGGGACAAAGTTGAAGTTTTGATGAAGCCTCGTGGAGGACGGCTCTTGGCGATCGCTGCACCAAAAATTTGCTCAATAGGTCAAAGTTCAAGATTCTTTATTGTCATCTGCATCACATGTGGTACATGTGGTGGAACGAAATTATGTACACAGGGTCCCATTTACATTCAACAATAAAATGTAAAAGAAAAACTAAGATATAAACTAAGAAATACACCAAACTTTTTAGTGCAAAAGCGATAAAATATCTAACAGGAAGTTGACTTACTTACAGATATTTGGGGGTTTCTAAAGTCAGCTGACTGCAGCAGGTAATCAGCTGTAGACGGACATGTAATGAACATTTCTTGAAAGTTTCTTTAAATTCATCCAGTGGTTCGTGTGCTGACAGACACACGGGTAAAAACATTGTTGTCCTCTCAACTTCAGCGGCGGGCGATAAGGTAATCTGACAACAGGTAAGTCATGCTGAACAGTTTGATATTTCTCAAAACATTTGAAGTGTGAGAGTTTTAAAAGAAGACACAAGTGAACTGCTCCAGAACTCTGATCAGAGTTTTCTACGTCTGTGACGACCTGGTGGAGAAGAGATGAAGAGCGTCAGAGGAGGAGGCACACAGTGAAAGAAGAATCACTGAGTCTACATTCAATTCAGTTTATTTATTATAGCACCAAATCACAACAAAGTTGTCTCAGGGCACTTTACAGGAATATTCACATACAAAGAAAAGCCCATTAGTAAAGTTCTCTCTCTAAGGAATCCAGCAGACACGTTGAATCTTGGCTTCGTTGCAGTCTCCCATCCTGAGCAAGCACAGTGGCAACAGTGGAAAGGAAAAACTCCCTTTTAAAAGGAAGCAACCTCCAGCAGAACCAGGCTCAGGACAAGCGGCCATCTGCTTTGACCGGCTGGTTGAGAGGACAGGAAGGAGAGACAGACGAACACAGAATGGTAGGTCCAGGTGAACCTGAAAGACAAAAACATGTAAGGATTAAAAAAATTACAAATACAAAACAGGTTGAGCAGAGTAAGTAAAGACGGTAGTAAAGTGAAGAAATGTGGTCAGTTTGTCCTCCAGCAGTCTAAGCCTAAAGCAGCATAACTAAGGGACAACTCGGGAAACCCAAGCCGACCCTAACTATAGGATTTATCAAAAAGAAAAGTCTTAAGCCCAGTTTTAAAACTGGACAATGTGTCAGCCTCATGGACAGAAACTGGAAGTTGGTTCCACAAGAGAGGAGCCTGATAACTGAAAGATCTTCATCCCATTCTGTTTTCGGTGTCCTTGATCGACAGCAGAGGTAGACCCATCACCTCCAGAGAT
The DNA here is from genome assembly GCF_014905685.2 of Nematolebias whitei. NCBI lineage: Eukaryota > Metazoa > Chordata > Actinopteri > Cyprinodontiformes > Rivulidae > Nematolebias > Nematolebias whitei. Next base: position 14,552,853 of record NC_056508.1, read on the forward strand.
ATATCCAGCTGTGTGCGTGTCGTCCGAGCAGATGAGGGTTCTCCAGGACCCAGTCGCTTTGTTGAAAAGGTTTTGTCATTTGTGTTGAACGTCCAGTTGGGTCAGATCCAAAACAGTAGTTTTCATTTCAGAAGATGTGTACAAATAGGAGCTGCTCCTACACACAGACAGAAAAAAAAACAGGAGAACAGGGAGAGAGAAGAGATGTGTGCGCCTCGTGAAAGAGCCAGTGAGAAAAAAACAACCCAACATGTATGTTTTTGTTCTGTGGGAGAAAACCGGAGTACCCAGAGAAAACCCACACATGCACAGAGAGAACATGCAAACTCCACAATGAAAGGACCTCGGCCGGGATTTGAACTGGTGACCTACTAGCTGAGAGGTGCCACCCACCAAAAACATAGTCTAAATATGACAAGTGGTACACTGAAGTTTCCTGTTGCTGATGGATTTGAATAGTGAATGTTTGTAGTTTTGGAGATGAGTGTTTTTCTGGACTGGAACTGAACAGAGAATGGAGTAACCCTAAATGTTCTTGGTGCAACAGATTTAAGTTGATAGCAGTTACACGTTTGCTTTTTGCCTGTCCGAGGTTGCGCAGAGTGAAGGATCCCGGCGAGTGGAGGGAGCAATTTATCCACCAACAGGTGCAATGGAGGAGCCAGGGGGTGGCCAGTGGTGCCCTTGGTCACCATAGATTAATCATGGGCCACCCCAAACATTTGAGGAAGCTATACTTATAGGTAATATAAAACCTAAAAAGTATAGTTTCCTCAAATGATATGGGTGGCTGATTTACATATATTTGCATGGTGGTGGCCATCTTGGATTTTAACAAGGCAACCCAATTTTTGAAGGTGACCTTTCTTACTCTAACATGCAGCCTCACAACAGAATGGAAGTCAACACCTCAACTTATTTTTCAAGTTATCACGTTCACAACCATCACGGACCGACGGAGGATATTCCAGTTCCACCTCTTCCCTCCACGACGGGAGACAAAAACATGTCTGGAGTGACAAGAACCAGGTTTAGGGATTCGAACCAGATCACAGAAAACAGGAAGGTTTAAAAAGTTTATTAATAAACTGCTTCTGGTGGAGGTCTTGGTCCTTGGGCCGGCACAATCTAAAGAGATGAGAGTTAATGAGCAGGAGTTCTATGGTAATGTTCAGATTGTTCTGATGACAGTCACCAACATTCACTGACAGGTGAGGGTGCGCTTCTTTGAAGGAGTTAGTTGTGGTGACGTCACCAGTGGTGAAGACGAGCTGGTGTTCTGTCCAGTCAGCATACACTGTCAGATCACCATACGCATAGCCCAAAAACACGGGGGTCAGCATTCCTAAACCTAACCCGGTTCCTCCTTTCTTTTTTATCTCCTTTTTTTTCTTTCCCCTTTTATATCCTATTATACAACTTACACTGTTTCCATCCATCCATCCATTATCTTTACCCGCTTATTCCATTTTGGGTCACGGGGGTCGCTGGTGCCCATGTCCAGCAATCATTGTGCGAGGGGCGGGGTACACCCTGGACAGGTCGCAAGTCCATCACAGGGCCACATAGAGACAAACGACACAAACAACCATTCACTCTCTCACTCACACCTAGGGACAATTTAGAGTTACCAATCAGCCTAACATGCATGTTTTTGGTCTGTGGGAGGAAAACGGAGCACCGGGAGAAAACCCACGCATGCACGGAGAGAACATGCAAACTCCACCCAGAAAGGCCCCTGGACCGGGGTTTGAACCAAGGACCTACTCGCTGAGAGGCAGCAGCTCTACCAGTTGTGCCACCGTGCTGCCTTGCCATAAATCAACACTGTCCAATTTCATTTTCATATTACTAAGATTCTTAACTAACTTGTTTCTCTGAACCTGGCAACTCCTGCAATGCAAAATAATGTGTTCTATTGTCTCATCTTCCCCACACTCACATTTCCCTGTCTGATGTTTCCCTATTAAAAATAATGTGCTATTCATACACATAATAACAGGTTTGTCCTTTCTACTGTCTATAAACATTTTGAGCTCCTGACCATTAGCAACTGGACTCCTTGCATTCCACTGTAGACGAATTGTTACCAACTGTCTATGGTTCCTGGCTTGCCTGCACATTAAGTTCCTTACCTCTTCCCACTTAAATCCTACCATATCAAGATGATGTACTGCTGCCTTAACAACCTCTCAGTTTGGGATTTAACATCATAAGTAGCATTAATGACTCCAGCAATAAATGTAACCAGTCTCTTTTTCTCATCCATGTAGACTTCCTGACTTTCAATTAATGTACTGTATGCTCTTTTTGTTTCTTTCCTGTCTCTCCAATTCTCTGATTCACCCTCTTTACTGCTTCTGCATAAGTTACTTTTTCCTTAACTTTTGTTTGCTGAACAACAATCTCTCTCTTTAAGACTTCACATCCCCAATAAGCCACACTGTGATTTCCTCCACAGTTACAACATTTTGGCTATGCTCCCTCTCCACACTTACCATACCCGTGATCCCCACCACACCTAGCACACCTTCTTATTCCTTTGCAGTCTTTTGCCAAATGTCCAAATTCCTGACACTTGTAACACCTCATGAGTTTAGGGATGTATTCTCTTACTCTAAACTTAACAAGTCCAAAAAATAACTCATCTGGGATCCTCTTAAATGTAAACTCAATCAGTACTGATTCAGTGTTATCAGTATTATCTCAAACTTGTAAATTCAATACAAGTTCCTTCATTTCTATTTCCAAAAGCACACATGAAATAACACCTCTACATGGGGGGTAGACCTTTCATTGCTTTTCCAACTTGATCATCACTACTACATCCAACAGATTTCCATCTCTGATAATTCTAACATACTTAACCAACTTTGATAATTTTTAACAGATTAAGTTTCTTAACCTGTCCTCACCTTCATGGGGTTGCTATGGTGGTGCACAGAAAGTGCAGCGGCTTCTCATGCTCCCAGGTTTAAGCCTTATTTTAATTACTATGAGGCTGTTTTAGGCACTGGTTCAGTGCTGGATTCGCGGCTCAGGTAAAGTTCAACTGAGCTGATGGCCATCAGAGACAGTTCGGTTGAGGTCTGAAGTCTGCACTTGGTGGACAGCGGCTCCTGAGGACAGAGGAATGGCACAGGAGGAGCAATGGTTTTTCAAGAAGAAGAGGAGGAAGCAGGGGGACGTGTTGGCCCAGCTAAAGGCTAGAAAACCACTGATCACTCTTTCTGGCCAATGTCCACTCACTGGATAACAAAGTGGACTTGTTACATCTGAAGATGAGTGTTTCTACAGAGATGAAGAACTGTGCTGTTCTTTGCCTAACGGAAACCTATGCCGGACTCAGCCTCAATGGTCTTCGGTTATTCTGAGCGGATCGTGACCATCGGTCGGGAAAAATATTGGGGGGGGGGGACTATGTGTGTTTGTGAATGAAGGAAGCTGCAGAGAGATGGACTTGGGAGCTCTGTCCTGAGGAGCTTCTATCACTGTGTGGTGTTGGTTACGTACTGTAACCCCAGATTCTATGAGTATAGGCGTAGCCCTTTACGGTCCTCGCTATTGGGTTTATCCCATCATGCAAAACGTCGCACTGAAAAGTTTAGTCCACGCTCACCTGTTGTGTGGGCCCCACCTGGTCCATATAAATTAAGTTAAGAGCGGGTAATCGGCTCTCAAATAGCTTTTTCTTCAGCCATTTAGGAGCCAGTGAGGCCCGGCGCTTAAAGGGCTACACCTAAACTCATAGAATCTGAGGTCACAGTACGTAACCAACGTTCTATTTCGTATAGGCTTCGCCCTTTAAGGCCCTCGCTATTGGGTTAAAAGGCGAAGCATGATGTGGTCTTCGCCTCACTGGGTCCATTCGAACACCATATGAAGCGCCAGCTTGCCCAAAAAATGTCTCGTCACTCAGCTCTCCATGTGCGTAATTGCGCATTGCGTAATTACGCGTGCCATGCACAGATGCATGCTGCGTAGTTATGCATTCTGAGTGCATGAACGCCCCGAAAAAGTTTTCAACGGGGAAAAGGAAGAGGCTGAAAAAGGCCGTGAACCAAGCAGATCCACGTTTGATCAATATGAACAGATTAATAATAACAAGTGAACTGATTATTAATCAAATTAACTGATTGGATCCGATGCTCTGTAGGCTTCAGAATTGGCCTCACACAACCAGTGTGACAGGCGCTGGGTGGATAACGGGCGACCTGCAGATGCATCTCTATAATGCACAAATGTTGAGTCTGACGCAGTGCGGCTGTGCGTGCTATGTAGCACGTCAACACACGCACAGGGCAGAGAAGATGGAAAGATCCTTCTTCTTCTGATTTGTGGGGGGGAGGGAAAAAACCCTCCAACTATATCGTTCTTGATTTAAAAGAGCTTGTGATGTTTTTAGGCATAAACGCTGGGATAGGTCTCAGATCAGCTAAACTGCCATCAGCCTGAATTCTGAGACATGACGGAGCGACAGAGAGGGCAGATAAATCGCTGATGTTAAAGCCAACAGCAGGGCTGTTTTAAGAGACAATAATTTAATTGGAACCTGATTCAGTGGCTCAAATGGAGCTTTGATCAGGGCTCGCAGAACCAGCGTTAAGTCCGACTGTGGAGCAAGTGGGCGTGAAACAGGCCTGCGTCTCTGTACATCTTTTAAAAAACGCTTCATCAGCAGATGATTAAAAGCTGTTCTGTCCCTGAAACCTTCGTGACAGGAAGAGATGGCTGCAGCGTACGTTTTAATCGTGCTGAATGCCAGATTTCTGTCCATCAGCTGCTGCAGAAAGGACAGCACGCCATCTAGTGGACATGAGGTGGCCTCTACACCTTTCTCCGTACAGCAGCGCTGAAAAGCTGTCCACTTTGATGTGTACAGCGCTGTGGTAGATGCAACACGTGAATCCTGGATCGTGCGCACTACATCTTGAGAGAGACCCATCCTCTCTAAGCAGATCCGCTCAGCGGCCAGACCCAAAGGTGCTGGCCTATTTCTGGGTAACTCTTGATCGCTCCTCCCGCCTGGAGGAGAGCATCCTCCCCTCCATGGCAGTTTCCACGGGCGCCCCGATAACAGGCGTCGTAGAATTGGGAACCATGGTGCGTTCACGTGCTCGGGAGCCACCAGGAGAGCTGTCAGTCCCTCCTCCTGAACTCGGTTCAGAAACCGTAATATCAGAGGGAGTGGAGGAACGCGTAAAGAAGCATTTTGGGCCACGGGCTGTGAGCAAACGCATCCACCCCTAGCAGTGGTTCATCCCGCGGGCTCAGTGAAAACCATAGTTGGCACTGAGTGTTATCTCGTGTTGCAAACAGGTCCACAGCCGCTTTGACAAATTTCTGCCACGTCTGAGCCATCAGGTCAGGGTGGAGGGTCTAGTCCCCGTGACGCGGACCGCCCCTGGACATCACATCTGCCCCTCTGTTCAGAACACCGGGGATGTACACTGCTCTGATGGAGAGCAGATTTTGGTGTGCCCAATACAGCAACCGTCTCGCAATGTGTAACATTTGGGCTGAGCGCACACCTCCCTGCCGGTTTATGTATGCAGCAGTAACCTTGTTGTCTGTGTGAATCAACACATGTTGATTCCGCAGCACAGAGGCAAAGTGTTGAATCACATTCAAAACTGTGTGACATTCCAGAACATTTATATGAGCTGTTGTGTGAGGTGGCCACAGCGCCCCTAAAGCCCGGGATAGGCATGTTCCCCCCCAACCTGACATGGACGCACGCATCTGTGAAGTCTGACACGTGTGACGTGGATCTGCTGACAGGGACTCCCTCCGACAGAACCAGGGGGTTTCCCCAGTGTCGGAGGTCTGTTCTCACGGAGGGAGGTACAGCGATCATCCGTCTCTTCTGCTTTACCAGATCCACACGCAGACGAGCAAACCATCTCTGGAGGCGTCGCATGTGGAGTTAGCCCAGCGGAACCGCTGTGTGAGCTGACGACATCATTCTAAACAGCTTCATGACGGAAATGGCTGTTACTACTCTGCCAGGCCTTACGTGGCGGAGCTGGTCTTTTAGAGTTTCGATTCTTGTCTGTGATAAACGAGCCCTCATGGGGATCGAGTTTAGCTCCACTCCCAGATAAACGATCGTCTGGGCCTGGAGAATCGAGCTTTTCTCCCAATTTATGGCGAAGCCCAGATTTAACAGGCGTGACGTCTGCACCTGGGTCTGCGCTGCTGCCTCCTGTCTGGAACGGGTCAGCAGCAACAAATTGTCTATGTAAATCAAAATACTCATCCCTGCTCTGTGTAATGTTGCAAAGCCGTCTCCACATACTTTGAGAATGTACGAGGCACGAGGGATTAACCTAACGGCAGCCTGTTGTACTGATACTGAATCCCTTGAAAGGAGAAGCGCAGGAACTTTTTGCTTTGGGATGATCGGGATGTGGAAGTAGGCATCTTTCAGATCGATGGAGATAAACCAATCATTTTGCTGAATGTTGTCCAACAGCTGTCTGGTTGTCAACATGTGAAACTGTCTCTCCATGATTGCCTTGTTGAATATTGACAAGTCTAAAATGGGTCTCATCCCTCCGGTCCGTTTAGGGACCAGGAAGTAACGTGAGTAAAACCCTGTGTTTTCCTCTCTGTCGGGAACCCTGGAAATTACATCTTTTACCAGAAGTTCCTGAACTTCAGCGTGGATGAAATCTGGTCTGGGGATGACAGAACCGTCTCTAAAACTCCT
>NC_056508.1:14559664-14561283 GCF_014905685.2 Nematolebias whitei
GACCAGGAAGTAATGTGAGTAAAACCCTGTGTTTTCCTCTCCGTCGGTAACCCTGGAAATTACATCTTTTCCCAGAAGTTCCTGAACTTCTGCGTGTACGGATGAGATATGGTCTGGGGATGATAGAACCATCTCTAAAACTCCTCCGAACAAGGGGGTGGGGTGTTGAGCTGCGACTTGCAGCGTATAACCCCTGCTGATCAGATGGCTCATCCATCTGTCTAGAGAGCACGTCCACTGCCACTCCGAGTAACGTTCGGGGAGTGGGCGCACGTTTTTGTGATGAGTCATGTTTCTTACGGACGTCAGCCAGTTTACAGCCTCCACCGCCGTCATGTGTCGCGGAAGTGTGCTCCGCGTGACCCAAGGGGAGGCTTTCTCGAAAGGGCTCTGAGTGCGCTTCTGTGCCGCTCTCAGGCTGCGGGCTCACATTCATGCTGATGTGAGCCGGCGTGTTCTGAGGAAAGGTGTGCGTGCCTTCATCAACGTGGCGCCGCTTGGGTGAAAACTGCCGGCGCCGCGGGAGCGCGCGTTTAACACCGCTGCGGTCAGAGGAGGCAGCGCGCAGCTCAGGCTGAGAGCGAGGTTTCCCACTGGACTCGGTCTGCTGAAAACATTCACTTTTGACTGCTGTGTCACGCGAGTGTTTCGTGTGTTCCTTTGAGCTGCGGTGATTTTGAAAAACCTGTTTTGAGGACACTGGCTCGTTTTGTGTGGAGGATATGTGAGGAGAAGCCGCTGTGAGATCATTCGAACTGACAGACAGGCTAAAATCAGACACTTTAATCTTTGAATGATGTTCGTGTTTTATTTCAAAACTCATGCCATCATTTTGCACACCCACATCCCCCGCAAGGAGTCATTTCTTGAATCTTCTCCCCCGTGAGCCCTGCGGTTTGTTGTCCCAGGGCGCCACCTGTTGGCGATCTCTGGGAAACGCTGAACCACTGGTTGCCGGGATGAGAAGGATGACCTCTGGATCATCGTCATCCAGGCTGCGATGCGAGACAGGCAGACAGCAGATGAGGCGCACAGGTTGAGGATGACGTCGGACGCCTTGCAGAGGGACATCTTCATCTCCTTAGGCAGATCTGCGTTCTCCAGCCTCTTTGAAACATTGTACGCCAACAGCGCCACGTTATTGTTTGCTGCAGCCGCCTGGAACGCACACTGGTGAGCTCGATTGGAGAGCGACGTCTGGTTATGCTTCCCGGGAGGAACAGGACGCTGGTCCAACCTGGATAACTTTGCTCTGAAAGCTTCCACCAGGCTTGGCTCCGGGGGTGGCACCGAGGGAAAGTTCCGCTCGGTAAACTCCTCCACTCTGGTGATGGGAGCGAATGTGGAGACGGGCGCTCTCAATTTACCAGGTCCAGCTGCAGCCTCGTTCCAGTAGGACGTCACTGCTGGGAAACGAGGCCAGATGGGATCAGGACGGCGAGCCGGAGTGGAGCCAAACCTTCCCGTTAGATCATCCGATCTGGGCGGGGGGAGGAGAGGGACAGATAGTCCCTTTGTGTCAGTAGCCTCCCGGATTATGCCGGGCAGCTCTGAAAGGATGGCACCGATGGCAGGGAGCGGTGTGGCCATTGAGGCAGAAAGGCCCGGGGGGGGGGGGG
>NC_056508.1:14561383-14562683 GCF_014905685.2 Nematolebias whitei
GGGGGGGGGTCATCCGCTTGGCCCTACGCTCTCCGGGAGGGAGTGAGTAGCGGGGCTGCTGCTGACGTCACCTGTACCGGAGGAACCATCCGATTCGCTCCGAGAGCAGGAGTCAAAAAAGTCAATGACATCGTCCAGCGAACAGTCTCCCGCCACGGAGAGGCATTCCTCGACGTTAGCCTTGAACAAGGCTGTTCGCCTCTGCCTTTCCTCTGGAGGGAGGAGGTGTGGCGGGGACCCAGGCATCCTTCGCAGGTGTTGTGCCAGTCGAAGCTCAGCAAGTAGCCGGTCTTGCAGGACGGACGCAGGCGAATGGTGTTGGTGATGGACATCTCGATGTTGAAGGTCAGTGCTAATCACTTGCTGAAGAAAAATGGGAGCCGATTGCCCGCTCTTAACGTAATTTATACGGACCGGGTGGGGCCCACACAACATGTGGGCGTGGACTAAACTTTTCAGTGCGATGCTTTGCATGACGGGATAAACCCAATAGCAAAGGCCTTAAAGGGCGAAGCCTATACGAAATAGAACAATAATCACAATATTTACAGAAACTTATCCAACATGCATCACCCTCCTTCTCTAAAGCTCAGCAGGAATTTATGATTTATTTCGGAATAATCTGATCTGACAAAGTGCCGACGTTTGGATTTATAAACTGTAGAAGCGTACAGAAAACCAAGATCAGATGAAATGTTCAAGCTGCTGCTCATTGGGTCACTCTGACAGCAAACAGTAAAACAGACTGAAACACAGAACAGAAAGTAAGCCTCAGAGTCCCTGTGAGAAAACTACAAGTGTTGAAATAATTTGTTGAAATTTAAGTGGTAGAAATATCCTGATGCATGCTCAATAATCCAGGTAGAAAAATCTAAAAAAGTTAAATCTGGTCCTTTGGACATTCAAAAAAACCCAAAACAAAGCAAAACAACAAAAAATGTAGAAACGTTTCGTCTCTCGTCCGAGAGACTTCTTCAGTCTGAGGTGCTGTTTTCAGCTCAGTCTCTTAAATAGCACCTTCTCAGAGTGGATCAACCAGTTTTGCTGCTGACAACCAAAACCAGCTGATCACATGCTCAAGAAGGACCATCAGCCTACATTGTTAGGCTGATGGTCCTTCTTGTGTTGGGAGTGCGCGGGGAACCCAGATGATATGAGACCCAGAATGAGGCAGACACAAGGGGAATACAAAATAACAGTGTTTATTATTTACAGTGAGTTTAAATCACATCCACAGGCTGCTGGTCTGAGGCTCCTGGAAAGAGGGACGACAGGTTAATAGCTGTCCAACGGGGAAGGC
>NC_056508.1:14562693-14570177 GCF_014905685.2 Nematolebias whitei
ATCAGCGGCCATCAGCAAGGCAGGCTGCAGGCAGTGGGATCCTTACATCTTGAGCATGTGATCAGCTGGTTTTGGTTGTCAGCAGCAAAACTGGTTGATCCACACTGAGAAGGTGCTATTTAAGAGACTGAGCTGAAAACAGCACCTCAGAATGAAGAAGTCTCTCGGACGAGAGGCTAAACGTTTCTACATTTTTTGTTGTTTTGCTTTGTTTTGGTTTTTTTTGAATGTCCAGAGGACCAGATTTAACTTTTTTAGATTAAGTGGTAGAAGCGACTGATCGTCTCGTCAGTGTTTATGTGTCAACAGGTGACGAGTTAAAAGAGCTTTAGCTTCAGTTTTTAAACGAATGATCTGAGCTCGGACACAGTGGAGGTCAGTTAGGATGTGGACTGTGAGGATTTCAGAAGTTAGCAGCGACACGCTGGGTGAAGGTTTGATGTAGAAGTTGTATAGAAGTGTTGAAGTGATGTCATCACACACAAAGTTAAACTTTTGTGGAAAAATCCAACTTAGACACAATTTCAATTCAGACACTGAATTTAAGTTTTTCATCATTTGTAAACCATAATCATCAGAAAAAGGATCAAAATATTTCACTCTATGTTTAATGGCTCTATATAAAATATGAGTTTCACCTTCTGAAGTGAGAAATGAAGTTATGAAATTTGAACTTTTTCATGATAGTCTCATAATTTAGATGCACCTGTATGTGGATGAGCAAAAATGTTTGTAACTTTTTCCCTATCCTGAATTACAAACTGCATCCAGGTCGAAGCTTCCTGTTCTTGACCGAGCCTCTTGTATTGATGTAGTTTTCTCCAAAGCTACAGGGCAGTAGCAAATAGAAACAAGTTGTGATGAAAACAAAAGAATAGGGACTGAACGTTATGCACCAATTAATTTAAATAGCTAATTGTATGTATCTTGTGTGACTTAACTGTTTTGGGAGAAAAAAAAAACGTGTTGTAAAATTTAGAATTTTTTGAAGTATTCCACACTTTTTAATTTAAATTTGACAAAACGTGCTTTTTAAAGAAAATGGGTTTCCTCCTTAAATCGCCACCTTATCATGGAGGAGTTTGTGTGCCTGAATGATCCTAGGAGCTGCCAGGGGCAATTAGATTTGCCCCTGGTAGGGTCTCCCAAGGCAGATTGGTCCTAGGTGACAGGCCAGATAAAGAGCAATTCAGAAGACTTGTATGGACAAGAAAAAACAAGTAGCTCAGTGTCCCTTGCCCGGATGTAGGTTACCGGGGCCCCACCCTGGAGCCAGGCCTGGGGGAGGGGCTCATTGGCGAGCAACTGGTGACCAGGTCTCTACCCATGGGGCCTGGTCAGCCTCAGCTTGAAGGAGCAGCATGTGTTTGCCTTCCTGTGGACCCACCACCTGCAGGAAGGGCCATAAAAGTCAGGTGTGTGATGCCATGGTCAGTGGCCGAAGGCGGGGACCTTGGCGCTCTGACCCTGGCTTACCAAAGCTGGCTCTTGGGACATGGAACATGACGTCACCTCTCTGGTGGGGAAGGAGCCTGAGCTTGTGCAGGAGGTTGAGAGATACTGTTGGGCTCACCTTGACACACAGCATGGGCTCTGGACCAATCGCCTTGAAAGGGGCCGCCGGACCATATTCCACTCTGGCGTTGCCCGTGGTGAGAGGCATCAAGCTGGTGTGGGTCTACTTGTAGTCCCTTGACTCGGTGCTTGTGTGTTAAGAGTTTTTCCCAGAAGATGAGAGGGGGTGGTGGGGATATGGGCTCCGACTGTTTGTGCCTAATGGCAGTTCAGAGTATCCAGCCTTCTTGGAGTCTTTGGCGGGGGTGCTGGAAGGTGCGCCAGCTGGGAACTCCTTTATTCTGCTGGGGGACTTCAATGCCCACATGGGTAATGACAGTGTGACCTGGAGGGACGTAATTGGGAGGAACGCCTTCTCTGATTTGAACTCGAGTGATGTTCTGTTGTTGGACTTCGGTTATAGTTTGTCCATCATGAACACCATGTTCGAACATAAGGGTGTCCATAAGTGCACTTAGCACGAGGATGCCCTAGGTCCTACAGCGATGATTGACTTAGTCGTGTCATCTGATTTGCGGCCGTTTGTTTTGGACACTCGGGTGAAGAGAGGAGCCTCCCTTTCCTTAGCCTCCCTGGTAAGGTCTATTCAGGGGTACTGGAGAAGTGAGTCCGATCATTGGTCGAACCTCAGATCCAGGAGGAACAATGTGGATTCCATCCTGGCCGTGGAACACTGGACCAGCTCTTTACCCACTAGCCTCCTTGAGGGGTAATGGGAGTTTGCCCATCCAGCCTACATGTGTTTGTGGACTTGGAGAAGGCTTTCGACAATGTTCCTCGGGGTACACTGTGGGGGTGCTCCGTGAGGATGGGATTGGCGGCCTGTTGCTACGTGCTGTTCAGTCCTTATACAAGTGGTGCAAGAGTTTGGTTCAGATTGCCCACAGTAAGTCAGACCTGTTCAGGGTGAGAGTTGGTTTCTGCCAGAGCTGCCCATAGTCACCGATTCTGTTCATAACTTGTATGGACAGAATTTCTCGGTGCAGCCAGTGGGTGGAGGGAGTCCAGTTCGGTGGCCTCAGGATTCCATCTCTGCTCTTTGCAGATGTAGTCCTGTTGGCGTCATCGTGCCGTGATCTTCTCTCACTGGAGCGGTTCTCAGCCAAGTGTGAAGCGGCTGGGATGAGAATCGGCACCTCCAAATCTGAGGCCGTGGTCCTCGACCAGAAGAGTGGATTGCTCTCTTCAGGTCAAGGGTGATGTTCTGCCTCAAGGGGAGGAGTTGAAGTATCTTGGGGTTTTGTTCACAAGATAAGGTGAGAAGTTCATTTATCCAGGAGAGACTCAGAGAACTGCTGCTCCTCCACATCGAGAGGAGCCAGTTGAGGTGGTTCGGGTATCTGGTAAGGATGCTCCCTGGATGCCTCCCTAGGGATGCGCTTCGGGCATGTCAGACTGGGAAGAGACCCCGGGGAAGATCCAGGACACGCTGGAGAGACTATGTCTCTTGGTTGGCCTGGGAAGGCCCTGGGGTTCTCCCAGGAGCTGGAAGAGGTGGCTGTGGAAAGAGATATCTGGGCCTCCCTGCTCAAGCTGCTGCTCCCGCGACCCAACTTTGGAATAAGAGTTTTGTGTCAAAAATCAGAGTGGAGGTAGAAATAGTAATTTTTAAAAGATGGCGTCAAAAACAATAAAGGTCACACTTTAATGACACATCTAAAGACAAGCTTTATTGTCTTCCATTAAAAAAAAAAAAAAAGTGAAGTCCGCAGTAACTCAAAATAAGCCCAAAAGCAACAACGACAAAAATTATGTTTTACAATTTTGCATTTAAAAATGCTTTTTAAAAAATGAGGAAAAAAAGCAACTCGGTATAGAAGTAACAGCCCACAACAGCACCGTAAGAATAATCCAATACGTCAGATTAAAGTAACAGAATTCATCCTGGACAGAGAGGAAACATGGGAGACAAATTAAACGTACTCTGCTGATCTTTAGCTGCAGACATGTTTAAAGCACACCACCCGTCTCCTGCTCTCTGCAACAACTGCTGCCTCACCTGCTCCACGTCCGTCAACACAGCTACAGCCGGACTTTGGTTTCGTTTGCATTCTTAGGACAGTCTCTTAAACCAGATTCTTCTCTGCCAAACATGCAGCCGGTGGCAGTCTTCCCCCAGAAACACAGGAACAGAAATAGTCCTGCGCCCCCTCCTTTGTTTCTCCTCCATCAGATGTTTTTATTTTTAATCCAGGTTCAAATGAAGTACTCCTTCTTCTCGCCTGCAGCCTGGTTGCTAAAGTCCTCGTCGAGGTCCTCTCCGGGAGCCAGCTCCCCCGTTGTCCTGTAGTCGCCTTTGTTGTGGCAGAGGTAGCGGTACAGCAGGAAGCCCACCACAGCTACGGTGAGCAGGATGAGGACTATGACGACTGAAACACAAAAAAGGCAACGATCAAAGAAAAACAGCTTAATAATATTAGCTTCAAATCCTCAGAGAAGACGAAGCGATACCTGCGATCACTGCGGAGTCTGAACTTGTGGGGGCAGCGGTTGTTGCTGCTGAGAGGACAGAAAAACAGTTTGTGTTGTTGAATGACAACAAGTTTCTACTGTATGTTTGACAAGTCCACGAAGAGACAGGAAACTAAAACCAGCAGTGGAGTTACCCTGAAAGATGGTGGTTCCTGCCTGGGTGGGAAGTGGTGACAAAGACCCTGGAACTGGGCCTGAGAATAAAAACAGAGTTTAAAAGCACAAACTACACGTCTGTTAGAGTATTTGTTTGCAGTTCTCAAGTTAGTAGATTAGCAGCAAATCTGTTAAAGTCCGTGTACTCACTCGCTGTCACGTTTGTGTCAGCAGATGTTTGTGCTGTCGAGTTACTCATATCTGGAGCTGCAAGATAATGGAGCAAGACAAAAAAAAAATTTAATTAAAATCGTCCGCACACAGTCTGCTATCAGAAACAGCTAGTGTGTTGTGACGCCGTAATCTGATTATTCAGGGCCTGAAAGGAACACGTCAGCCCGCTCCGGTGATGTAATGGTTTCAAATCAGTGAACAGGAAAAGAAACAATCCAGCAGTATCTAAAAAATTTTTCCATTATAGGCTCCTTTTCCAGTAGAGTCGAGTTGTCACATCATAAAACTTTGTTACTGTGGACTTCCATTACTTCTTAAAACTGTTCGACAAGAAATAAAATATCTGAAACCTGATCAGTTTTTGTCTCCAGTCTCAATCAATGAGCTGTAAATACTAAAACAAGTGATTATGTGGACTGATTTCTGTTTTGTTCTATGACTGAACTTTGCACAACTATTCTCTGAGCAGAACTACATGCAACATGTGTGACTTTAACATGTTCTCATGTTATTTTACTTTGTTTGATCTTATCACCTTTTGTTCAAGTCTAACTCACCAGAAAGAAACGTGTCCCATTAAGGAAGACCTTGTATTATGTTATTTACAAAACGATTTGAAACCATTTTCACAACAATGTAAACAGCAACAACCAGTTAATAAAGTTTTGTGGCAGTATTGATCATTGTGGTGTCATTGGGCTAATTTGAAAGAAATAAAAAACACTTATTGCGGACAGTGATGTCGCTGAGCTAAACGTCTCCTGCTTGTTCCTCCTCAGATGCTTTTCATGTCAGTGAGGACAGTTTAGGGACATGTCCCCCTCTCTGTCCACTCCACACCCACAGCTGCTCTCAGTAAAACCAGGTGAGGCTCGCGCTCCTCTGCTGCCTTTGTTCTGCTCACTTCTTACCTGTGGGCGCAGCTGACGACGAACACGAACCGGACCGACGCTTCTCGCGAGCTCACGTTGTTCGGTGGAGAAAACTCTGAGTTTTCTTCAAAGTTTCACTTTTGACGCTCCGCGGGGGCGTCAGCAGCAGCGTGCGTCGCGTGGGGATGCAGGCGGTTTTTGACGGCGGTCTCGTGAGCGTTAAAAATGTTTCCGCCCCTCCCTTTCCTCTCTGTGTCTCTGTCAAAGATCGTCTATTAAAAGCGATGGGCGACTCCTGCCTTAGAAATGTGACCCAACAAGTCAAGAGTAAGAATATCAGTTCCTCTACAGTTCATTAATTAATTAATTGAATGCTGGACGGGTTCTTCTTTGTTGAAACGTTTAGACTTTTATCCAAAAGACTTCCTCAGTCCGAGGAGCTGCAACAAACTCAGTCTTATAAACAACACCTTCTCATAGTGGATCAACCAGTTTGTTGTTGACATCCAGAACTAGATGATAAAGGAGGACCATCAGCCAAACAATTGATCGGTTGTGCCCTGTTGGCCGCTTGCTATTCACAGAAGGCTGAAGCAATAACAGCATTGTAAGAGGGGGGCAGTTGGAAAATTGCCCACACATGAAACTGTGCCTGCAGTCAACCTACTTCACATATGGGGAGCAATATTATAGGCACAAACATGGGTGTGTGTACATGGAGGAGGTAGAAAAGAGAGCCTTGACGTCCTTGTCAGGAACACCACCAAGTCATTGGTTCAGGTATGTTGACGACACCTGGGTTAAAATTAAATCTCAGGAAGTTCAACATTTTACTGACCACATCAACTCTGTGGATAAATACATCAAGTTCACACGAGAAGATGTGAAAAATGGCAGGTTGACTGTCTTGGACTGTGAGGTCTGAGTTTCTGATGGAGGACATCTATAAACTGGGGTGTAACGCAAACCCACCCACACAGACCAGTATTTGCGGTTTGACTCCCATCACCTGCTGGAGCACAAGTTAGGAGTCATAAGGACTCTGTTCTCAGTGGGCCTTTGGTTTTCCACAGAAATGAACTGGTGCAACATGTTAGGTGCTGTTGTATATCTTAATGTTGCTTTTGCCTAAAAAAAAATATATGTGTATATATATATATATACAAACTGGATTCCAAAAAAGTTGGGACACTAAACAAATTGTGAATAAAAACTGAATGCAATGATGTGGAGATGGCAAATGTCAATATTTTATTCGTAATATAACATAGATGACAGATCAAAAGTTTATTCTGAGTAAATGTAACATTTTAAAGGAAAAATATGTTGATTCAAAATTTCACAGTGTCAACAAATCCCAAAAAAGTTGGGACAAGTAGCAATAAGTGGCTGGAAAAAGGAAATGGAGCATATAATGAACAGCTGGAAGACCAATTTCTAATTAGGTCAATTGACAACATGTTATAAAAAGAGCTTCTCAGAGTGTCAGTGTCTCTCAGAAGCCAAGATGGTAAGAGGATCACCAATTCCACCATTGTTGCGCAGAAAGATAATGCAACAATACCAGAATGGTGTTACCCAGCGTAAAATAGCAAAGACTTTTAAGTTATCATCATCAACCGTGCATAACATCATCAAAGATTCAGAGAATCTGGAACAATCACTGTGCGTAAGGGTCAAGGCCATAAAACTCTACTGGATGCTCGTGATCTCCGGGCCCTTAAACGTCACTGCACCTCAAACAGGAATGCCACTGTCAGGGAAATAACAGAATGGGCTCAGGAATACTTCCAGAAAGCATTGTCAGTGAACACAATCCACCGTGCCATCCGCCGTTGCCAGCTGAAACTCTACAGTGCAAAGAGGAAGACATTTCTAAGCAAGCTCCACAAGCTCAGACGTTTGCACTGGGCCAGGGGTCATTTAAAATGGAGTGTGGCAAAATGGAAGACTGTTCTGTGGTCAGATGAGTCACGATTTGAAGTTCTTTATGGAACACTGGGACGCCATGTCATCCGGACCAGAGAGGACAAGGATAGCCCAAGTTGTTATCAACGTTCCGTTCAGAAGCCTGCATCACTGATGGTATGGGGTTGCATGAGCGCTTGTGGCATGGGCAGCTTGCATGTCTGGAAAGGCACCATTAATGCAGAGAACTATGTTCAGGTTCTAGAACAACATATGCTCCCATCTAGACGTCATCTCTTTCAGGGAAGACCCTGCATTTTTCAACAC
>NC_056508.1:14570577-14618019 GCF_014905685.2 Nematolebias whitei
GGTCTCGCCCCTGCTTTATGCGGATGATGTGGTTTTGTAATACAGTTTATCATATAAAAAGAATATATACAATATTCATGTTTTGTAAGACAAATCATTCAAACTCATAAAGGCAGTATTTATTTATCTATGACTGTATACTGTATTTTAAAATGTTTAAATCACATAAACGTTAATGATCCTGTTGTGTGGATGATCTTAAGGCGCAGCTCTGGAAGGGAGGCTGTCTTGTTTGGGAACCTCAGGGTCTCGCCCCTGCTTTATGCGGATGATGTGGTTCTGTTGGTGTCTTCAGGCCGTGACCTTAAGCGTGCACTGGGTCGGTTTGCAGTTGAGTGTGGGATAAGAGTCAGCTCCTCTACGTCTGAGGTCATGGTTCACCAAGAACAGGTGAAATGTCACCACCAGGTCAGGAGTCTTTGCCTCAGGTGGAGGAGTTCAAATATCTGGGCAGGGCATTTTGTTCACCAGTAATGGGAGGATGGAGTGGGAAATGGGTCGACAGATCATAGCCTTGTCCTCAGTAATGAGGGTGTAGCCTCGGTCAGTAGTGGTGACGAGAGTTGAATCGAAAGGCAAAGCGCTCGATTTATCGATCTGTCTCAACACTCACCTGTGGATAATGAGCAAGAGATCTCGATATAAATGCCCAATCAGCCTCTTTCATAGGGCGGCCAGGCTCAACCAGAGAGATAAGGTGAGGAGCTCCATCATCCAGGTGGAGTTTGAAGTAGAGCCTCTGCTCCTCCACATCAAAAGGAGTCTGTTGAGGTGGTTCAGGCATCTGATTTGATGCCTCCTGGAAACCGCTCTTTGGAAGATTTCCAGTCATTTCCCTTTTGAAAGAAACCCCAGGACTCACTGGAGGGAATATATGTCCTCTCTGGACTGGGAACACCTTGGTGTCCCCCAGGAGGAGCTGGACAGTGAAGCTAAGGAGAGGGAGGTCTGGGACTCTCCTCTGGACTTGTCTCTGTGACCTGGCCCCGGAGAAGAAGTAGAAGATGGAGAAAAACTGTAATAGGAGCATCAAGATTTTATTTTTCCACAATGCTAAAGCTCAATTTAAAAAAAAATAAAGGCAACTGCACAATAAGGTGTTTTATTGTTTTTTGCACATATTTGTTTGATTGAATATGTTTATTCATCAATTATTAAAAACTAAACAAACGGCTTCAATTCAAACAAAATGCATAATTTAAAAAATATGTGATAAGAAAATGATGTACATCTGATTAGAGTCATAAGTGACACATAAAACTACATTTGATTAAAGTCTTAGATTATTCATAGGTACTTAAAGTGAAACACACGTTTTATAGCTGTCAGGTGGTCGGAGAGCAGCGCGTGTAGCTCAGCGGTTTTAGTTTCAAACACAGACTTTAATACAGATAGTCAGTGTAAACCTTTTTAGTACGTTTATCATTAAAACTATGGGTGTTGGTTTTGTTTCAGTCTCTCAGAACGAACATCATATAAAGTTAATTTCATCAATAGATAAAAAACTCAACAACAGAAGCGGACATTAGAGAAGAGCTGGGCTCGTCGCTGCAGCTGTTGTCTTCAGTCTCGTGTTCTGTCCCGACGTTCTGCGTTTCAGTAAAAAAGAAGTCAAATGCAGAAAAACTGACACAACATTTTATATCTATAACACCGTGTAGGCATGAAAAGAAAACACTCAAACCTTTTTATAAAATGGTGAAAACTTTAAACCGTTGTGCTCTTTGAGTCTTGGAGCGCCTCCTTTCCTGCAGACACATCCTAAACAGAAAGGATGAAAAATTAAACATTAACAAGAGTTTGGTTAAAACAAAGACTGGGACTGTGCTTTAGCGGTGCGCTCATCAGAAAACAAACCTTGTGCAGAGTGCTCAGGTCCTTGGGGTCAGAGTTCAACCCACTGACCACACCATTTTCCAGACCATTTGGTTTTTCAGGGTCAGAGGTCACGGCGTCTTCTTCGATGTGCAGTGGGCCGCTGTGTGCGGCAGACAGCTGCAGCTCCAAGCTCTCCGAGTCACAAGACACGTTCAGTTCAGAGCTGCTCGCACTTGGTGGAGCTTTTTCCCCGTCTTTCTTCTCAGCCGGCTCCTTCCAGCCTTCCCCCCCTTCAGCCTGACTGCTGTTTTCTTCTGTCTTCAGCTCCCGCCCTGATGTTTCCACAGTGGAGGCAGCGGTGTCTTGTCCTGCAGAGCTGCGTCTCTCACTGTGGATCGATGCAGCGTCCAGCTCCCTGGATTCAGACAGAGGGCTCTCCAGGGACGAAGGCTTCGAGGAGACGCCGAGCGTACTGCCCTCTCTGGACAGAGTGCCGTAGCGAGACTTGTCAGAGGACCTGAAACTGGACCGCTGGCTGTTCCTGGGGCTGTAGCTCCTGTGAAACTCAGAAAAACTGGATTTCCAGGCCCTAGGGGACATCAGAGTCCTTCTCAAGGAGCCATACCTGAAATAATTCATTAAAACGAGTCTTATTCAAATGGAAACACAAAGAAGAACTGAAGTGATTTCTGATAAAGAGCTGTGATAAACACAGTCATGGTCAGAAGTCTACTTTCATTCACTGTGGGCATGAATATCACTAATCTGAGTCTGTTAATAATTTATGTGATCCATTCTGTTTCCAGGGTGGAATTATTAAACAATATATGATGGTTTTTGAAAAAGGAACTGGCTGCACAAGTTTGAATTTATTTATGATTTTCTGTAATCCACATAGGATCAGAATTAAACATATCTTTATCTTTATTTATTTTATTTTTATCTTTATTTGTAGAGCACAATTTAAAACAGATAAACTGTTATCAAAGTGCTTATACCTAAACATATACCCTCAGCACATTCAGGTCTCTCTTGTAAATGAGTCCCCGAGGCTCAATGAGATTAACCTGTATAAATAAAGGTTGAATGAATGAATGAATATACATACATTTACATCCTTTGGTGTGATTATCAAGGTTTACAATTGGACATGGTCGAGGCCTATCCCTTTTTATTTGTGATCATGATTGAATGCAGCGGGTCGCTTCTCTTTGCCAGCATGAAATGTATTTAACAGAATTGATTAGATTGAAAGGTGCTCCTCTGTCGCCATCAGATTAAAATCAGAATCAGCTTTAGATTGTCATTGCACTGAAGTGCACAGACAGAATGGAAACAGAGGGGCCTCGTCTGTGAATTGGAGTAACAAAGACTTTAAGAAACCCCTACTGTTAAGTATCCTGATGCATGCTCAATAATCCAGGTAGAAAAATCTAAAAAAAGTTAAATCTGGTCCTCTGGACATTCAAAAAAACAAAACAAAGCAAAACAATTAAATTTAAATTAAATGTAAAGTAATTAAGTCTCAGGAAGTCCAACATTTTACTGACCACATCAACTCTGTGGATAAATACATCAAGTTCACACGAGAAAATGTAAAAAATGGCAGGTTGACTGTCTTGGACTGTGAGGTCTGAGTTTCTGATGGAGGACATCTATAAACTGAGGTGTACCGAAACCCACCCACACAGACCAGTACCAGTGGTTTGACTCTCATCACCTGCTGGAGCACAAGTTAGGAGTCATCAGGACTCTGTTCTCAGTGGGCCTTTGGTTTTCCACAGAAATGAACCGGTGCAACATTTTAG
The DNA here is from genome assembly GCF_014905685.2 of Nematolebias whitei. Classification (NCBI taxonomy): domain Eukaryota; kingdom Metazoa; phylum Chordata; class Actinopteri; order Cyprinodontiformes; family Rivulidae; genus Nematolebias; species Nematolebias whitei. Next base: position 14,574,204 of record NC_056508.1, read on the forward strand.
GTGCTGTTGTATATCTTAATGTTGCTTTTGCCTAAAATATATGCTGGCTTTCTTGGACTGTGAGGTCTCAGTCTCTGATAGAGGACATTTGCAAACTGAGGTGTACCACAAACCCACCCACACAGACCAGTATTTGCAGTTTGACTCCCATCACCCTTTGGAGCACAAGTTAGGAGTAATCAGGACTCTGTACCACAGAGCAGACAGCATCCCCTCTAACTCAGGAGCCAGGCAGAAGGAGAAATCCCACACAAGACAGGCTCTAGAGCAATGTGGATATCCTAACTGGGCCTTCCTGAAAGCAGAGAAGAAACCCAAACAGGACTCCAGTCAGCCAACAGGTGAAAAGGAGGAACCCAGACCCAGACCAGTGGTCATTCCATATGTTGAGGGAGTATCAGAGAAACTGAGACGTTTATTTTCTAAACATAACGTCCCAGTGGCTTTTAAACCCCAAAATACATTACGGCAAAGACTGGTTCATCCCAAAGATCCAGTCCCCCGGCACAAACAGAGTAATGTTGTGTATGTTGTTCAGTGTCAGGAGGGCTGTGATCAGTCTTACATCAGGGAAACAAAACAGCCACTGGCCAAAAGGATGGCCCAGCACAGAAGATCAACATCATCAGGCCAGGACTCTGTGGTCTACACTCATCTCCAGGCCAGCGGTCACTTTTTCAGGGATGAAGATGTTCACATCCTGGATAGAGAGGAACGATGGTTTGAGAGAGGAGTAAAGGAGGCCATCTTTGTGAAAAGAAATCGTCCATCATTAAACAGGGGTGGAGGCCTCCGGGTTCAACTGTCCCCCTCTTACAATGCTGTGATTGCTAGTATCACTCAGCCCTCTGTGAACAGTAAACAGCCATCAGTGTGCTAATGACCCATTGTTAGGCTGATGGTCCTTCTTGAGCATGTGATCAGCTGGTTTTGGTTGTCAGCAGCAAACTGGTTGATCCACTCTGAGAAGGTGCTATTTAAGAGACTGAGCTGAATACAGCACCTCAGACTGAGGAAGTCTCTCACTCTCTGCTCTTTGAATTGAGAAAGCTCCTCGGATGAGGAGCGAAACGTCTTGTTTCAAATAAAGTCTAGTTGTTTTTGTATCGAACGCTTTTTGAATTCTGATGTTTACGAACAACCCAGGAATCATCAAGGCTCAGGAACACCAGAGTCTCTGCTCTCTTATTGAAGCCAGACTTGAAAAGGTGCCGACAAAGAAGGAAGGTCCTGCACCTTCAAACCTGAGGGACAAGCCAAATGACAAGACAAAGCTTGAGCTCAGGTGTGTTTCCAGAAGAGTCATCGTGAGGCTTTATGACATTCTCCCCACTGTCAAGTGTGGTGGTAGCATCATGCTGTGGTACTGCTACAAAAAGTAGTTGGAATAATAAAGACGAATGTTTAACATGGACACGGTTGGGTGTTCCTACAGGACTTTGATCCTAAACACATCTGAACTGGTTTCTGATTAGATAAATCAGCTGACATTAAGCTCTTTCTCCACTTCAGCTCAATTCAAACAAATGTAGATTATGCCTACAAGTCAGGCCTGTATAGGAAACCTACAAATGTAAATGAACTGTACCAGCTCTGCCAAGAGGAGCGATCAAATGTCAGAACTGAATGAGACAGAAGCTTGCTGATGGTTGAGGTCCAATCGTTTTATAGGAGGCCCAACCTATGAGGATTAGAGAAAATCCACCATATGTTCAAACTTGTACACCCATTTCTGTTCTTTTAAATCAGTGAAGTCATTTTTGCATAATCATTCCACCCTTGAATGGAAGCATGCAAATATTTAACGCTCAATGCTCGTGATTAATGGATGCATCTGACGATCAGCGTTTAAAAACCTACAACATAAAGTTAAAAAGGTAAGCCTTACCTCTGCACACCTCTCACTGCAAACCCTTTGTCAGGATGCTGAGCCTGGAGCTCTTTTATTACACTCTGTAGATCAAGATTGAGCTAGAAAAAAAAAAAGCTCTGTATATCATCCTGATGACTGCTACATGCCAAGACAAAACAAGACGTACCGTGTTCATTTCCTTATAGAAGATGTCTCGTAAATTAGACACAGATGAGAAGACGGTCACGTAGCATCCGATGCGGCTAAAGAGAGGAAAACATTCACAAATCATTTACACGTAAACTCTAAAAGACCCAAAAGAAACGTGTCGGACCTGTCATGGAGAACAGGAAGCTCGTCTTTCAGCTCAGTGTTGATCCTTTCATAAACAGCTTTGGCAGCTTTCATCTCCTCCTTTGCCTGCAACACGAAAAGCCTTTCATTTGAACCAACTTTAATTAAAACGTCATGAGTACACAACATGAAGCAGATCCCACCTTGTTTATCTTGATATCATCCCTCTTCTTCGACGACTGCTGAGCCTCCAGATGGTGAAGACACGAGTCGTAGTCGACCAGTTTTCTTCCCCTCTTGGCAATTTTCTCCTACAGATGAGCAAAGACTCAGATGATCTGACGGTGAGTGTTTGAACTACAAGTGTTTGCTTCACACTGTGTGTTTTCTCTCAGGCTCCCCCCTCCTGTATGTTTAACTCTGTTTGCTTCCTTGTGGCCTCACCCTCATGTCTGGGAACTGGCCCACGTAGGACTCCATGGTGCGGACAGCCTGGTCTATCAGCTTGACCTCGAAGTCGTTCCACAGCAGGTCCTCCCCCTTCGTTAAAACACCCATAAATCATAAGTTGTGTAGACATCAAGGGTCGTGTTCCCTCGTCGTTCTGCTGTCTTTGCACTAAAACAAAACGCAGTTTTCATTCTAACCTCTACGATGGCTCCCAGATCTTCCTCCCCGGCCCAGTCGCTTTCGTAAACATCAAACAGAGACTGAGAAAGGCGTCTTGAAGCTTCACGCATGTCTGCAAAGAAGCAACACAATGTCCTGTTTGAGTCCTGCAGAGGACACACATCTACACACATCTACAGCTCTGCAGCAGCTACAGGCGGAGAAGTTCTTTCACCTCTCACTGCAGTGATGTAGTTCCTCAGGTCCTTGTATATTCGGTTGCCATCGCTCTGTAAACACACAAGACTTCCACATCTCACCATCTTATCGTTCCACATCTTACACTTGTATGATGTTTGAGCCACTGATTTAATTAGTAAATCATCCCAGAGTTTATATATGAAGCAGAACGTTCTCAGACAGCAGCAAATTTGAAACATAGGTTTGCTCAGATTCACGTCAAACGTCTTGTTTTTCTTAATTGTGGCAGCAACGATCACCTGCTGGTCGATGAAGGTTTGGAGGTACTGATCAAACTGGTCATCTCTGGTCTCCAGCGTCTTTCCAAGCTTTTGCAAAACCTTCAAACACACAAACACAAATTCAGTTTAAAACGTCTTTCTTTGTCACATAGTTCGAACTCACAGGTGCGTACCTTTTCTTTGCTTCTGCTCAGCTGTCTTTGGACCTTTTTAGCAAAGTCGCCAGATGTGCCTTTAGGACTCGTGCTCTCTGCCATGTTTATGTGTTATTTCTGAGAGGAAACAGAAATAAAAGAGAATATCCATCACTGTCTGGTCACACATGCAGAAACCCTGAAGCTGAGAACAGGTGGGTCCATTTATTATCTTTGTCAAAAGAATTCAGTTGTTTTTCCTGTTTCAGCTTCCAGAACAACAGTCTTTATATTTTATCTCCTCGTCTAACCAGAACCAAATGTCAGTATACATAATTAAATTAATACATTTAAGACATTTTGATTAAAAAATTATAAATTAAATTAGGTCTTTTCATCACAATTAAACTAGTGAACTCAATGCATTACCTTTTCTATGGTGGATGATAAAGTTATTAATAGATACAATCAATAAATCCTTCATTTTCGAATGGACGAACTGAACGGAAAAACTAATGAAATAAAAAATAAGTCAAAGTGCAAATGCAAACTTAAAAATATATATCAGAGGACTTTAAAATGATACAAGAAAGTTTGACTCAATGGAAAAGAAAACCTGTAGGAATGAAGGGGTGGCTCAGGAATTTTCCCTCACTGTTTTTTTGCTCAGTAATACGTAAATATTTTGTGATTAATAACAAAATATATTAAAACATCTGGATGAACAGTCCCATTGATCAAAAGACAGAACATAAACCTCGGAAATGCGCTGACCCTGTTTAAACTACAATACCCAGAGGTCCCTACTAACGCTCACTTCCGGTATCCTTGCAGCAGCGGACTTTCTCACTTTATCCGAAGTGTTTCTTCTTGAAGGAGTTTTCCCACAGATCGAACTGGACCTGACTATGGGGGGCATGCTGGTGAGGTGTGCCGCCACAGACCTGGGGGTCCAGTGGTTCGGCTGGGCCCTGGCTGCAGCTTTCAGAACCGAGAAGTTTTATGATTTAGCAGGTAACGCAAACACTTTAACACTGCAGCTTCCTGTTGGTGCAAAGATGAATTCGGGAGAGATTTTTGGCAAGAAAACACGTTTTATTTAGAAGGTATTAATTTAAAAACGCGTTTTATGCACAACAACAACTAATCATTTTAAAAGTCTTGTTATGTAAAACAGGTTTGTTGTGAAACGAGGATCAGCAGGGCCACACATAACGATTCTACGGCCCCTCAATAAATCTAAAGGGGGCTTTTTGTGGGCCCCAATCACAATGTTCACAAATATATAATTACTTTTTTAGTATTTCTAATAACATAAAAATGTCAGTGTATTGTTGAAGCCAAGTTGGATTGACAACATGTGAACTGCATTAACGTCTTTATTTCAAACTTCTATTACATAATAATAAAATTAATAATTATTACTATTTTTTATTTCCTCTCATTTGATGCTGAGGATCTGGGGTTTTGAAGAATACCGGCATTTTCACCATACTCCCACATCTTGTGCAACAAATTATTAATCACCTAATCAAGAATATTCTAGCAAATGTATTTTAAATTCAGTCTGTACCTGCAGTAAAATTGCTTCACTTGTTCTGCACTTTAAATTGATTTAAAATCAATAAACAGTTGTTGCAACTCATAAAAACACCAAACGCAAAGTCAACGAGGGCGTTAGAGGTTTCCAAATTCATGTCTCAAAACAGTCACTTTCAAATCAGTTTTCGATTGCTTACCTGTTGATACAAGTGACAATATATGAATTATTTCACTAATGAATCACCTCAGCTTTTCTGTACTCCGTCTTCTCTCTCCTCACTGCTTCTGTGTATCTTTTACCCTTGACCTTTGGAACCAGTCATCTGCAGAACTCCGGGTAAAAGATTTATCGGACACGCCTTGCTCTGAAACAAGTGGAGCGATCCGCCATGCCAACGTCCAACGTACCTGTCTCTCTCTGTTGGCAGGTTCTGGCACATTTATACTCCTTACACACCTGAGTCGTATCTGGGGAGGAGCTACTCATGCCCGTCAGAAGGTCCAGGCCGGGCTGGTGACAGCGTGGGGACTCAGGTAAGCGGGGCAGCTCTGACCTCAAATGTCATAAAGCCAAGGCAGGAGATTATATCCTTGCGGGAGAGGTCAGTGGAGGAAGGAGTGGATGTGAAAGTTTGACGTCAGGTTGGTCTAAGTTAATGAATAATGTCTTGGTTAATGTGAATGGATGTTAAATATGTCCTCTCCACAGACTGGGGACATTCCTTTTCCTGCGGATCTTGAAGGACGGTCACGATCGCAGGTTCAACAATGTCAGAGACAGCCCAGGGACTTTCTTTGTATACTGGACAGTTCAAGGTACTTGGAAAGATTAACTCCTTCCTCTCTACCAGCTCAGAACCAGTTTTACTCGAGCAGCATGGAGGGGTGCCTTTTATCAATCATTGTCTAGTTTCCAGCTCTTTACATGCATTTATTCAAGGCGAGGGCTGCCGGCTACATCGACAAATTCATTTATTTTATGGAAGGAATAAAGTTGAGCAGGATGAACCCGAGTCATTTTTCTTGTTTCTCTCAGCTGTGTGGATATTTATAACCCTCCTGCCCACCCTCATGCTGAACGCCGAGAGGCGTAATGTGCCTCTGGGGGTTAGGGACCACATCGGCTGGACTGTTTGGGGCTTCGGCTTCGCTATCGAGACCATTGCAGACCAGCAAAAGTGGCTCTTTAAAAGGGATCCAGAGAACGCTGTAAGTTAGCGGACCTGTCTGTTGGTGCCTCAATCACTTGGTGTAATAACCTCGACTTTCACGCCTCCAGGGGAAATTCATCCAGAGCGGGCTGTGGGCCTACAGCAGACATCCCAACTACTTTGGAGAGATCCTGCAGTGGTCGGGTCTCTGGCTCTCGGCCTCGTCAGTGATGCAGGGCCCCCAGTACCTTAGCGTGGTGTCGCCACTGTTCGTTTGGTTCCTGTTGCGTTACGTCAGCGGGATCCCCATCCTGGAGAAGCAGGCCATGAAGAAGTGGGGGTCTGAGTCAGCCTTCCAGGACTACATCAGGAACACTCCTCTTCTCTGGCCGTGGCCTACATTTTGATATTGTTTGAACATTTATCACCGTCTGCTGCATTCACAATAAAACTGGAAATATTTTGAATATTCTCCAGCTGTAATTTACTTCAGACCTCATCCCTGCATTTACAGTCGCACGACTTTCAGTCATCCAAGAGAAGTTCGAACCATAGATCATGTGAGGAAAGTGCCTGAAGGAGATGGTTTTAAAAAGGTATGAGTGACGGCGATGATGTCACTGTGGAAAATACATCACTCATCCAGAGGCGCCCCAAGACATTTTCAACAAGGTGGCCATATGGGGGCCACTGAAAATCCTGGAGTGGTACACCAAAACCAAAAGAATTTCAGAAATTATGCAATTTAAAATCTTTAGGTGATGTAAAATTTAAGAAAATACCATCTGATGTACCTCGTCATAAACTGTCCCTACGATAGGCTTTTTGCCCTTTTCCCTAAAAGGTGAAATGTATTTGAAGAGGTACATTGAACAAAACGTTTACTAGAAACAGGGTTTTTCAAATTAAAAGCCCGAACCTCTTCTATAAAAACATTTTTGAGTTACAGTGTGTTTTGTAAACAAACAAAAAATGGCATAAATGTCCAAAACAATAAAAAGCAGTCAAGTAATTAAAAAAAAAAACATTATCCCAAACTATTAATTTATTTACTTTTTCAGGTCATAGTTTAGGAAAAGCAGTTACAACTCAAATTCTTGAAGTTTTTCTCCTAAATGTAGATTTTAAACAACCTCCTGAGACCTGACCTCTTAATGCTGACACTGGTTTTAGACCAGTTCTTATTTAGCGGGACTGGATTTAAAGATAATGCTTTGAATAAAATATTTATAATTTGTTTTTATGTTTGAAGTTTTCCAAATCCTAAACCACTAAGTGAAATTAAAATGAACACTAATAAAAATAATAACTTGGTAATCAGGACTGCTTACAAATATTATACACAATCTCTCACTCAGTACATGTTTGTGTATGACTCTCAGCTACTACCACGTCAATTTTTAGCTCTGTCAGTAAACCTGACATTTTACTGATTGTAAATGTGTAGCAGCCATCTTGAATTCACTAAATGAAACCTGTTGTAGATGCATCCAGTGATTATTTCCTGATTCATTAAAATATACTCAGTGTTTTGCAAGATATTTTGCTAACACAGATTCAACTAATGGCAATGTTATAAGATAAAATGCCACGCATTATGTAGCAAATAAAGTAAATGACTCAGCTAATACTAGATCAAATATAGCTCTTCCTTTGATTATTCAGATAATTCATATGTATGTATATACTTTGTGTATATATATATATATATATATATATATATATATATACTTTGTATATATATATATATATATATATATATATATACATACAGGTCCTTCTAAAAAAATTAGCATATTGTGATAAAGGTCATTATTTTCCATAATGTAATGATAAAAATGAAACTTTCATATATTTCAGATTCATTGCACACCAACTGAAATATTTCAGGTCTTTAATTGTTTTAATACTGATGATTATGGCATACAGCTCATGAAAACCCAAAATGCCTGTCCCAAAAAAATAGCATATTTCATCCCACCAATGAAAGACGAGTTTTTAATACAAAAAACGCCAACCTTCAAATAATCATGTTCAGTTATGCACTCAATACTTGGTCGGGAATCCTTTTGCATGAATGACTGCTTCAATGCAGCGTGGCATGGAGGCAATCAGCCTGTGGCACTGCTGAGGTGTTATGGAGGCCCAGGATGCTTCGATAGCGGCCTTAAGCTCATCCAGAGTGTTGGGTCTTGCGTCTCTCAACTTTCTCTTCACAATATCCCACAGGTTCTCTATGGGGTTCATGTCAGGAGAGTTGGCAGGCCAATTGAGCACAGTAATACCATGGTCAGTAAACCATTTACCAGTGGTTTTGGCACTGTGAGCAGGTGCCAGGTCGTGCTGAAAAATGAAATCTTCATCTCCATAAAGCTTTTCAGCAGATGGAAGCATGAAGTGCTCCAAAATCTCCTGATAGCTAGCTGCATTGACCCTGCCCTTGATAAAACACAGTGGACCAACACCAGCAGCTGACATGGCACCCCAGACCATCACTGACTGTGGGTGCTTCACACTAGACTTCTGGCATTTTGGCATTTCCTTCTCCCCAGTCTTCCTCCAGACTCTGGCACCTTGATTTCTGAATGACATGCAAAATTTGCTTTCATCCAAAAAAAGTACTTTGGACCACTGAGCAACAGTCCAGTGCTGCTTCTCTGTAGCCCAGGTCAGGTGCTTCTGCCGCTGTTTCTGGTTCAAAAGTGGCTTGACCTCTGGAATGCGGCGCCTGTAGCCCATTTCCTGCACACGCCTGTGCACAGTGGCTCTGGATGTTTCTACTCCAGACTCAGTCCACTGCTTCCGCAGGTCCCCCAAGGTCTGGAATCGGCCCTTCTCCACAATCCTCCTCAGGGTCCGGTCACCTCTTCTCGTTGTGCAGCGTTTTCTGCCACACTTTTCCCTTCCCACAGACTTCCCACTGAGGTGCCTTGATACAGCACTCTGGGAACAGCCTATTCGTTCAGCAATTTCTTTCTGTGTCTTACCCTCTTGCTTGAGGGTGTCAATGATGGCCTTCTGGACAGCAGTCAGGTCGGCAGTCTTACCCATGATTGTGGTTTTGAGTAATGAACAAGGCTGGGAGTTTTTAAAAGCCTCAGGAATCTTTTGCAGGTGTTTAGAGTTACGTCGTTGATTCAGATGGTTAGGTTAATGGCTTGTTTAGAGAAGCTTTTCATGATATGCTAATTTTTTGGAACAGGCATTTTGGGTTTTCATGAGCTGTATGCCATAATCATTAGTATTAAAACAATTAAAGACCTGAAATATTTCAGTTGGTGTGCAATGAATCTGAAATATATGAAAGTTTCATTTTTATCATTACATTATGGAAAATAATGACCTTTATCACAATATGCTAATTTTTTGAGAAGGACCTGTATAACAAACTCAGCCAAAACTAAACCTGTCTATAAAAGACCTGACTGAGAATTATTGGATTTGATACCTGGATGATTGAGCATGAACTTTGTTGCCTTGAACCACTTTGGCTGTGACTGCCTGTCTGGGAGGAGTCGACGGGGGACAGGACGGCCCCCAGAAACCATCTTAGCTCCAGCAAACAAACTGGTTGGTCCACTTAAGGAGTTTACTGTTGGGTGGGGAAACAGTTTACTGGAACTCCTCAGACTGATGAAGCCCTCCGGATAGAGGACGAAACATCTCTATAAAAAAAAGAAACTGTCCAGATGACCTGACAGAGCATTACTGGATGAATGAGCATAAATTTTGCAGTCTATAAATGGAACAGCCATTACTCAGGCAAGAAACTTCTGGGAGTTGTTATGGACAGCTGATTGGAGCGGTCTCAGCAGATTGAATGCACTGCTGCTGTGATGGGACGACAACTAGCTGTTATAAAAAGATGTTTACATTATACAACATTAAAATTAATCCCACAAATTATTAAGTTGTCTTGTGTGCAGTATTGTCTGATGGTGTGGTCCACTCCAGTGCTTCAGAAAAATACTTAAACTACAATTAGTCCAAAACAGAGCAACTCGTCTTGCACTGAATTGTTCCATATATACAAATATTATCAGTATGCACAAAGCGCTAAGTTGACTTTTGGTTAAAAATAAGGTTGAAATTGCCCTTTTATGCTTTTTTTTAAGAAACATTGTGGTATCCAAGATACCAAATGTTTTATATAATCGACTTTTATTTAGCCAAACTTTACACAATTTTAATAAAAGGCGTGCTTTAAAAGGTTGTTTTACTTTTCCACCATGCAAAAGGAATGTTGGACAAAAGACTGATATTTTTTTTAGAGGAATGAAAACCTGAAACTTCTTCCTTCATCTGTGTTAAATGTAACAACTGCGAGAGCTTTTAAAAGAGCCCTGCTAATGTTATTACATAAAGTGTCATAATTATACATTTATGAATTAATTATCACATTATGCTATTACCCATGTTATATAAAGTGTGTAACTGTCTTTGTAATAAATGTTTTTTTGTATGATGTGGACACCAGGACGAGTAGCCACTGTTACAACAATGGCTAAAGGGATCCAAATAAATAAAACTGAGAAAACACAGCTGTGAATGGTAGAAATGTATTTTATAATTTACACGAGTTTTGTGTACAAAATGAGTTAGACAGATAGATAATGCCACAGTAACTGACCTGGCAAATGTAAAGAAGTCTTTTTAAGGGTCTGCTCATCAAATACCTCCTACAGAATGAACCAGAGGAGGAAATGACATGACGGCAGACATTAAAGCCCCTGATCATGACTGGCTCAGCAACTTTGTAGCTTTTATGCCAGATATATTCATAGAGTAAACAAAGAGCTCGTCCATAAAAAAGGCCCATCTGGAGATCTTGTAATGATCGTTGTGTAGTCGAGGTAAAACAAGAAGAGGGTGGCTGGCTCCAAACATTTAAAGCACAAACCACTGGCTAATGAAGACAATCCCAATGAAATGCAGTAAAAAAAGTAAATCAAATACAAGCATAAAAAAAACAACAAATTACACTCTAGAATGAAATGCCAATCTTTCTTCAACTTGTGAGTGACGAGCTGAAGAAGTGAAAGCAAATGAGCAGGACAAAGCTGAACAGTACACATCTGTAATTCTTTAAAAACACGACAGACTCGTGTTATCGTCTGAAATCAGACCGACACGTTGAGCAGTTAGCAAAAAATCATCGACCTAAAGACACAAAGGGCTGCACAAAAAGCTAAACTTACTATTTGGTTGAAAAAACACCTTTGCAACCATCAGAATCCATCGTTTGTTGAGTCATATATGACGGAGGAATATCCTTATTGTCTAAATATTGCAGTACAAGTAAAGGAAAGGTGTAGCTGCTCCGTATTATTTCAGGAGTGGTGAAGAAAAGAACTTTCCTTGATGAGCAAATCCCACAGCTGACTTGCTCTTGCTTCCAAACCTGCGACGGAAAAGAAAGGATTGAGTGAGTGAGTGCAGCCGAGGGTTAACGTGACGAGGTGTGTGTGTTTACCTCGGTGTCAGAGTGGACTTCATGCGCTGAGACAGGGAGCTGGAGGAAGGGGTCTTGTTTAACTCGGGAGTAGTCAGAGGTCCCAGTAAAGTCACTGCAACAGTTAAAGAATGACAAACCTGAGAGGGGTCCGGTACATCTCATCCATTTGTGGCACCAAGACCTCTGTTTGTACACTGATCTTTAAAGCAGGGTTAGTCTTTGTCTGTACAAAATATTAATTAGGTTATAAATATAAATTCATCTACTTGATCAAGAGATTTTGCTAACAGCCAGAGACATGAAGAAACCATTACTGTGTTTTGATGGTGGGTGATAACAAAAGGAAAAGTGGATTTACTTCTCTCAGGGGTGGCGTAGCAGTTTGCATTCTCGATGATCAAATGGTCCAAGTTCTCCGCCCTCACGTACTGGTCCCAGAATGCCACCGGCAGAGCCAGCAGACCTGCCACCACCTGGACACAAAACAAGTTCATTAAACTTTAAAGAGCACCAAAAAGATCACTTTGCTTTAGCGTTTCACCCTGACCCACCTGAAGGGCCTTCTAAACCAAACTAAACGAACCACGTTCATCTGAAGCACTTCAACAAACTGTAACAGTTTCATTTTACACGAGGACGGTTTGAACAGTTCAAGTGATCACTTCTGGAAAACACTGAACATTAAACCCCACCAGTACGTTTTAAATAAATGTTTATAAATAAATAATATGAAAGAATGTATTTCTGTTATCTCCATGTCCACATCCAAACATCTTTGTGTACAAAAACAGAATAATTGTTTGTTTTATCCTTTAATAAAATCATATATTATAAATGTAAAACGCTTTAATTATTTAAAATCAAAGTATTCAGGGGCCGGCACGGTGTAGAGGTAGGGCAGCCGACTTGAGACCATAAAGTCACAGGTTCAACTCCCTGCCATGCCAACATGTCGTGGTGTCCTTGAGCAAGACACCCAATCCCTAACTGCTCCCCGGGCGCTCGTAGCTGCCCACTGCTCCACCTGGGTGTATCCCAGGTGTGATGGGTTAAATGAACAGAACTAATGTCATCGTTGTATAGAAACGTACAGTGACGACAGCACACAGCACTAAAATAAAGACGCAGGAATGTTTTTATTGGGATGAAATCCCAGAATGCATTGCAAGGTAGAGAAGTCTGTATTCCCCTGGGAGAACTCTATATTTGATCATGCATGCGCTGTAGTTCCCACAGGAACTGGTAAAAGTGACAGTGCACCAGTTGTAAATACAGTTTCTGGAGGACAGAGACATTTCTGACTCCTAATTATTAAAGTAACACCAGAGCGCAGCGAGGACACAAATATCTGAAGATGGGTCATGATCATCAAACTGGTCCTGTAATACTGGCACCACTTGTTCTCACCAACATTTCTAATGACAACAGGTGCAGCAAAGCCTTTCTGAGATCTTTAAAACCCGTGAGGCGTCACTAAAGGGGGTGCAGGTGTGAACGATTCAGAATCTGAACACATTCAAAACGTGATTATATTTTTATGTTTAATGTCCTGTTGAGGAAGTAAAGGACAGAACTGGAGTGCAGACGTGCAGCACGGACCAGTGATGGTCTGCAGACTGACACAAAACTCCTCCGAGACTCGTGGTTGGAAATATTTTCATCGTAAATGACCAACTCCAGCATCTTTCAAATCTGGATGAAAGAATAAAACTTTTCAGACTTTCCTTACACATTCATTTATTCATTTAAATTAGGGGGGAGTGGTGGCGCAGAGGCTAGAGAAGGTGGGCCTGTGATCGGAAGATCGCCGGTTCAAGCCCCGGTACCGACAACATCAAAAATGTGGGTGGGGTAGGTGAAGCACCCACACCTGCCCCCACCCTCATTCGCCCCACCCTGGGCCCATGAGCAAGGCTCTTAACCGCCATCTGCTCCCTAAAACAGGTCTCTCTTGAAAATGAGTTCTCGTGGCTCAGTCTAGCTGGATAAATGGAAAAATAAGAATTTCAAGATGGCTGCCAACGTACAATTTAAAGACGATATTTTTTGCCATTTAGATTTTTCAGTTCCATAAAATTTACCAATTAGTAATTTTGAACTTTTTTTTTTTAATACCATTTTTCTACCATAAATCAAAATGTATGCAGTACTGTACCTTATAATTATCAAGATGTCAGAGTACCATGAAAATATAAAACTTTGGTCAGCCATCTTAAAAATGGTGGCCATTATGATTTTTTAAATTCCATACAGTAATCATATTAGTAATTCAGCTTGTGTTATACATTTTCCTACATAAAACATTCTCATTAATCAATTAATTATTGTTTAATTATTATTAATTAATAATGATATCATAAATTTCAAAATACTGTATAGAAATGCTATTTGAAAATATATCCGTTTTGTCAGCTTTCTTGAAAAAATGCCAGCCATTTTGAAATTTTGAGTGGCTAATGTGATTTTCTAACATTACTGGTATTATTGCGTACGGCAACTTATACTTGACTTGTGACCTTGACCTTAGAGCTGGGTGATTAAAAGGTTACGCAGCATGCTGTCTAGTGGAGGTACGAATGTGTCTAAGGTTTCGTTAAATGATCTTGAGCAGATCAGAAGTCATGGACGGGACAAGGACCTTGTTTTAACCTTGAAGCCGTGGTGATTAAAAGTGAATGTGACACTGTCTAGTGACGATACAGACCCAGTATGCATCAAGTTTCGTTAAATGATCAGAAGTTGTGGTGGGACCAGAGAAAGTTTACAGAAAGAGACAACACGCCTGTCTTTAGACGGGCTTATGAAAGAATGTCCTCCCACTCCTTGTGTCCATGTTTGAAAGATTATTTCACGTATCTGCTCCACTAACAGAAGGAAACGGTCAGAAAGGTCAGGGGTTGTCAGCTGCTGCTGCTAACGAGAGGACCATCAAGTGAGCAACGTCAAAGTTTCAGTCCAACACAGTAAAGTCTAAAGTGCACGGCAACTTTTATTGTGACGGATCTGAGTCCAGACTCAGTGAACACTAGAGGTGATGGATAAGATTCTTTATTTATTACACCTTACCAAAAATCACACTATAAAGGTAACGCTCCAGCTTGATGGAGAAACTGTGGAAATAAAAGTGCACATCATTACCGTGATTTTTGGGACTGTCAAGTAAATTAAAACTTATTGGAAGGAGATACATGAAGCAATACAAGATAGGCATAAGCAGCACGACGGTGCAGTGGTTAGCACTGTTGCCTCACATCAAGAAGGTCCTGGGTTCAATCCCCAGTTGGACCTGGGGTCTTTCTGTGTGGAGTTTGCATGTTCTTCTCGTGCTTGTGTGGGTTTTCTCCTACTCCGCTTTCCTCCCACAGACCAACAACATGCATGTTAGTCTGCCTTCAGGCCTCCCTTGCAAAAAGAGATCTGTGATCTCAGTGGGATTTACCTGCTTTAATAAAGGTTAATAAACAAAATGCCTGAAAGATGGTCTAAGATAGACAAATATCTGTTTAATATTTTATTAGTGGCGTGCAAAAAAGCCCTCACGAACATCGACTTTCACTGGAGACCAACACTGAACATAGGATGGACGTCAGAACGGACGCATACAGGATGGAGAGAATAACTGAAGTAGAAGCAGAAGTAAACGACAAAAAGGACCGTTTGACTTTACACTGGAAGAAATGGTTTATATAAAATCACACAGACCAGATCTAAACCTAGACATTTCTGAATGATACATTGATTGTAACAAAAAACATTTTCACTCCCTTTGTGTTATTGTTTATGTTGTGTTCCCTATTTTGTTGTGTAAAAGACATTTAAATGGATATTTTACTAATTATTGAAGTGGATGTACATGTATGTCTATAAATGTCAATGAAATGCATACATTAAAAAAAGAAAAATAGAGGTAGTACGTTAAGTTTCACATTTTGGAGGCACAACAGAACAAGATGACCTCACGTCATCACGGGACCAAAAAGTGGAGGAAAAATAAAAAAGCAGGTAACATGAACATCCACCCCCAGAGAACTTTATGACTTTAGTGTAAAACTGTTTTTTTATTGTGAAAGACTCTTTGGTCTGAAATATAACTATGGCTATATGTTTTATATTTGTTTCACAGCAATCAAAGCGACGTGAGGTGCCCCCATCCCCCAGTGATGAACTCGGACTTACCAAAGGTTGTCGTTTGGTGTCCTGCAGGATCGTCATGGGCTCTGGGTTTGGAACTGCATGACCGACGATAGTTGGACCGAACACCCGGGCCAAGTTACTGATGTCCATCTTGGTGTCCAAACTGTCAGCAACTCTGAAACATTTCGTTACACTTGATTTATGTCTGACTTGTGTAGATGAAACATTTTCAAAATCTATAGAGTTTTCTTTTAAAGCTAAATAAAATCAATTAAAAATATATGTATACATTATACTTAAATCACTTCAACCCAACTGACTGAGTTGTGGGCGGGTTATAAAAAGTGAGACTAATGCAGCATGTCAGTGAATCCAAACATGTGGACAGCTGTTAGTCACTGGAGGCGACGGGGCTGCCAACCTCTTCAGGTGTAGCACTAAGAAGGCCAGCGTGTCCCTGTTGGGCGGCGGCAAGTCGCTGATGGTTTGGTACATCAGAGCCTTGCTGTTGTCCTCATCTGAAACCTCTGAAGGAAGAAGAAAGAGTTTCCTCACAGGCCAAGCAATAAGACACTGAACAGAATTGTTAAACATCTTAAAGGAAAATGTTTCCAACTCCAGCAACAAACAAAAAATCAATCTTTTTATGTGTCAGATAACGTCTCCCCAGAGCTTTCCTGCACTCCTCAGAACAGATCGCAGAACAACCAGGAGCACTTAAGAAGCTGTGTTTAACGAGCGTGTTGGGTGTATTTCTGTTCTCTGGTGAGAAGCTTCAAGTACTACAAAAAAAGTGTTATTTATTTGCTAATAATGTTGTTATGAAGCCCTCTCTTTCAGACCGGTCACAATAAGACAAATGTACCTGCTGCCTCCATGAAGGCCCGGTTCAGGTGGAACGTGAGAAGAGGCTCCTTCAGGTTCCTCAAGAAGTCCTTGAGGAGGCCGGTGATTGCGTGGATATCGTCTACTTTGCTGAGCACGGGAACAGTTTTACTGCGGAGGAACTTCTCCTTCAGCTCCTTGACTGTGCGATCAGCACCGGACAGACGGTACAAACCGGCCTGAGGGCGGAACACAACGTTATTATTGTTCACGGTCAGAACTGGTCCGAACTGAGACCCAAGACAGCTGTCACCGAGACACTGGTTTAATTTAATAAGAAACAATACAGCCATACCTGGCTATATCATGGTTCACTCCACTGTACCGTGGGTTTATTATAGTGTGTCCTGTACATTCATCTCATCATCATCACCTTCATCGCCCAAGTGTTTAAGAGCATATGAAGTGTTTATAAGAGAGTGGGAAAGGTGTGTAGGAGCGTGGGAAGGCTTTATAAAGCTGTAACAATATATATTAATATTATAACGCCCCGATTTCATGGATTTTCACGTACTGCGGGGGTCTCTGGAACGTAACCCCAACGATAGGTGAGGGATCACTGTACAGTTTTATTGTAAAACTCAAAATTATAAAAGTACAACTTATGATGTTAGTTTATTAAAAATAAAATTTTCTTTGTGCTTTTATGATAAATGAGTCAAAAATGACCACATTTCCATTTTAACCACAATAAAGGTTTTTATGCTTTCCTTCTCATTTGACTTAAATTTATTTTGAACATGTAAAATAGTTTACAGAAAATAATTAGGGAGGAAAAAAATCAAAAGAAATGTGGAAAAATAAGCAAAAATATTGTGCTGACTTCACTTCCATGTCTTAAAATGATAAAACATAATCTAATATTTGCTAAATATAAGTGCTATTGTAAACACATCTTCTCTTTCCAGAGCTCATTTAAAGAAAGAAGCTCCGCCCTCTGGGATCAAAGATCGACATCTTATTGGTTGTTGATCTGGTTTTGTGCTCCCGCTCCTCCTTTGACTACAGACCTTCTGCCATGTTGCTGCTTTGTGCAGCATAATAAAATAATTATTAGTAGATATGAGATACTAGCAGTCGTGCTTTCAGTTTTGGTTCCAGGTTTAGTTTTGTGGATCATAAGTTTGGGGAAGTGTCCCATGGCTGGTTCTTTTGTTTGTTGGAGCCAGACCCCTTTAGTTTCTGTTTGAGGAGATTGCTTTAAGTAAACGTTGTTTAAAACATCGCAATCATCTAGACTCCATGTTTTTTTATTTTATTCAGTCTTTGACAAACAGACTAAACAATCACTAAACGAATAAAAAGATTTCTGACAAAACTTCAATCTGCCAACAAAGCTTCAGTTCTAACTTGTCATCTTCAAACTAAACTTGATAAATCAGGTCAGGAGCTACAAAGACAAAACCTTTATAACATGTAACCAACATCAACACTAGGAAATTATCTTCAGCTGAAAAAAAGCAATTATTTTCCAACAACTAGCATTTAAATATAATAATGAGTATAATATGAGGTCAAGTTTAAGAAGACAGGAGCAACTTTCACAACAACAAAAAGAGAAAGAAAAAGAAGACAAACGCTGCAAAGCCCCACAGAAATCAAATGAGGAGTTTTTCTACAACAGTTCTAAATTGAACTCCACAGGAACTACAACCCTCTGGTCTCACTTTGAGGGAAGACATAAAAACGACCTGAGGCTTCCCTGTTCTTTATATTTCTACAGTTCTAGTACAGAGAAGAACCACTCACCTCGTGCAGACCTCTTTGTTCAATCTCGTTCACACAGTGGACCACGAGGGGGGGGATCATCGGGGATGTGTCTGGGACGTAGTCTGCAAGGACACCCTGAGGAGACAAAGGTGAAACTAGGTAAACAGACGTCCACGTGAACCTTGACGAGGCATCAGACGTGACCTCATACCTCCCCGATCCTGACAGGGGTTCCACCCAGGTTGGGGATGCACGGCAGAGGGCACCGTTCACGACATTCAGGGTGAGAGACCACCTTACAGTCACGACATTTCAGTGAAATCTTGCCAAACTTTATCCTCTTTCCACATGGCACACACGATTCAGGCTTAATTACCTAGATCAAAAATAAATAAATAAATAAACCTGATCATAAACGAGCAAAGGACATTTTTAAAAGTGGAGCTGGAAAAATTTCATAGAGGAAAACAATACATTTGGAATGATCTTCTTCTAAAAATACATTTGGTCCATCTTCTTTCCTGGATGATTGAGCATGAACTTTTGTCACAGAGAAAATACTAACGCTGACAACCAGGATCAGACTTCTAACCACCTGAAAAGCTTCTTTACAACAGACAATGGAGTGCAGAGACACTCACAGTTTTGGAGACGAACTCGTGCAGACGAACACCCCCTTTGCTCTGTGGAGTGCTGGCCCCAGCTTTCGTCTGTCCCTCTGGGTTTTCAGGTGGCTTGAAAACATCCTGAGACTGGACCGATTCAGAGTCCCACTCCATAGCACCTGAACAGAGGAGATGGTAAATAAAACCCATTTGTCAAACAAATACTTTTTTAAATCAACCATACTGATCTAAATGTGGCAAACAGAAGTAAAGCATTTTACTTCCGCTTAAGGAAAAGTTCACCTACAATTAGGATCGTTTCAGTTACTAATACCATTGACCAATCTTAATAAAAATGTCCTGATGCGTGCTCAATAATCCAAGTAGATATATCTAAAATGGTTAAGTCAGGTCCTCTGGACGGGTTCTTCTGTTGAAATGTCTCGTCTTTTATCCAAAAGACTTGTTCAGTCTGAGGAGCTGCAACGAACTCAGTCTTATAAACAGCACCTTCTCATAGTGGATCTTTCAGAACTTGCTGCTCACATGATGGAGGACCATCAGCCTAATGAACGATCATTAATGCTCTGATGGCTGTTTACTATTCACAGGGGGCTGAGTGATACTAGCAATAACAGCATTGTAAGAGGGGGACAGTTGAACACAGAGGCCTCCGGCCCTGTTTAATGATGGACCTGTCTTTGACATCATGTATTCAAAAGATTACATGGGTTCAAAAGACTGGTTCACCACAAAGATCCAGTCCCCGGCACAGAGTAATATTGTGTATGCTGTTCAGTGTCAGGAGGGTGATCAGTCTTACATCGGGGAAACTAAACAGCCACTGGCCAAAAGGATGGACCAGCACAGAAGATCAACATCATCAGGCCAGGACTCTGCGGTCTACACTCATCTCCAGGCCAGCGGTCACTATTTCAGGGATGAAGATGTGCACATCCTGGATAGAGAAGAACGACGAGAGAGGAGTGAAGGAGGCCATCTTTGTGAAAAGAAACCACCATTAAACAGGGGTGGAGACCTCCGTGTTCAACCGTCCCCTTCTTACAATGCTGTTATTGCTAGTATCACTCCTGTGAATAGTAAACAGCCATCAGGGAACTTACGATCAGTCGTTAGGCTGATGCTCCTCCTTTATCGTGTGAACTTCTTTAGGATCAAAGACGAAACGTTTCAACAGAGAAGAATCCGTCCAGAGGACCTGCCTCAACCTTGTTAATCTTAATAAAAAGTTAAGCTCTCAGATTTCTATTATGTTTTTTGTTAACAAAAATCTGTGGAGGAACTAAAAATATTTTTGCAAGTTTTTGAGCAATGCTTAGATTTTTTTTAGAAATCACTTTTTTCTTATATTATACAATATTAGTTCTCACTAACAGAGTCAGACAAGCAGGAAAAAAAACAATAGATTATGAATAACAATAAATAAAATTATGTTTAGGTTAGATGCAGTAGCAAATACTATGGTAGCACGGCCAATAAGGATAAGGTTTAATGGTGAGATTTTAACTTGTTAAACCAGTTACTGCCTTGTGAGAGTAGAAAAAATATAAAATGTATCATAATATAACATATTTATATGTTTCACAAAGGTAAACCCAACTTCACAGCAAAGGACAAAAACCTAGCAGCACCAGCATTTCTAGCCCAAATTTTGCAAACCTTAACTATATTGATCATTTTAAAATAATACAAGTAGTATTGTGTTAAAGTAAAATGTTCTTAAAAAACAAGAATATCATGTACACAGACTAAGAGAAACTGTACCAGTCTTTCTCCTGCTGCGAGTCCAGTAAGGAATCGTTTCAATAGTGGAAACGGCCTCAACAGGTCCTCCATTCGTAGGAACAGTCACTGTTGTCTTTGTCACGAGGGTCTCATTTCCCTATACACATTAATTAAAATAAAAAAGTCAGAATAAAAGGGCTAGCAACATTTAAAGGAATACACAATGGCCTTTCATACCAGAGTTTTAAACTGAGATCTTATGATGAGAAAAGACTAGATTTTAGCTGTTTTGGTCAAACCCTGTCAGTGTCGATTTGCAGCTATCACATAAAATTCTTGCTCAATATTTGTAAAACTGACTGAGCTGTAGACAACTTTTGTATTGACAAAGGGTGATTAGTTGTCTAAAGTCAATGAGCTGTGATGGCAGTCATTTGGGGTGACTAAAAGTTAATCAGTTGTACATGTACATTGTCATCCAATGACTACTGTATTTTTTGTTGTATAAGTCGCATTTTTTTGTTGTTGCATAATTTACATCCCTGCGACTTAAAGGCCGAAGCGACGTATTTATGGATTTCCCCCCATATTTATAAACCAAATTTTGGCTGAAATATGACCATTTTCATTCATTCTGGCTTAAATTTTTTTTAACACTACCATTTTTAGCCACTAGATGGCACCAGAGTTGTAGGGCATGCCATTGTATCATGTAATACAGGGATACTCATTGTGTTAATCTACTTGTTGAGGAGGAGGCAGGTCCGACCGGCCAGTAGAAGTAAAAAAAAAAAGTCCTGTTAAGCTTCAGATGGATCAGCTGATCATCATCGGTCACATGTGTCCCCTGACCCGCCGGTCAAAAGACAAAAAACGCTGTTAATCTCAGATGGATCAGCTAATCATCACCGGCTGCGCGCGTTCACTGACCCGCCGTGGGTAAAAAGACATAAAAAACCCTGTCCTGTTAATCGCAGATGGATCAGCTACCGGCCGCACGCGTCTCTGAACCTGCTGTCATCTGTAGTGAAGGAAGTAGGAGCATCTTACAGGGCCGGTTCTAGGCATGGTTACATGAGGGGGCAGGCGGCATATTCTTTGTTGAGCATGGACTTTGGTATTCATTGTTATTGTTGACTTGTGTTTTCTTCATGGGATTGGGGTAATAGCTAAAAGATGAATTTTTACACCTGTGAGTCAACATTTTCAACCACGAACACTGTCAAATGAAAACAGAGAAACCGACTGACCCATGCCCATCTTGAATGTCTCACTGTGGCTGCAACTACAAATTACAAATACAATGAAGAAAGTCAGACATGCACCACAGCTTGTCATCTCAGTACTAAAATACATTTTGTTTAAGCAGATAATGTGCTGGCTGTGTCTCTTTTTTGTTCATAGGGGGGGTTGTTTAATTTTATTCTTTTGTTTGAGTGACTTGGGGTGATATCGCGACTCTCCCCTTGACTTTGATCTGTCAATATGGCTATTTTGAAAAAAAAAAGAAAAAAAAAAGTGAGGATCGCTGATGTAATAGGCAAACGTGGCTATAATTACAATTCAAAAAAGTTCAAAACAAAAACAACTGGACTTTATTTATCATACTTTATTATTTTTTTCTTGAACTTTTTTGAATTTGCCATGTCCTGGATGACTGAGACTCTCCACCAGCTATTAATGACACAATCGGCTTGCCATACACCCCACCCTCATTCTGTTCACTGCTTGGAGCAACCGTCAAACTAGCTTCATTTCGCTGCACCGCCCCAACGAAATGCAGCTAATTTGACCATTAAACTGCATTTATTAAGTAAAAGTTAAACTGAGAAACATCTTTATTATAATTTCGAGCAAACAAATAATTATTTTTAGGTGGCTATCTTGTTAAATTTGCACAGACTTGTCGCGTGCATGCGCTTACTTCCTCGTATCGACTTTTGAAAATGCAGCTGATTTGATCATCAAAGTGCATTTATTAAAGAAAAGTTCAACTGAGACACACCTTTACTATAATTTCGAGCAAACAAATAAATGTTTTTAAGTGTTAATCTTGTTAAACTCTTGTTAAGGTCCTCCCGTGCACGCCCCAGCGGATGCCGTTTGGCAGCCAATCGATTTTTGGTACAACACCGGCCCACATTTCCAGGTTGTCAGTGGTGTAGTAGTAACGTGATGCGTAAAACGCGACGCGTCAGCGGTGACACATAATAGATGCAACATATACGGCGAAGCGACATATTTATGGATTTTTCCACTTTATTAGACATATTTGGACTGATCGGACTTACAGGGCGGTGCAACATGTACGGCAGAACATACGGTACATTCTGAGGTTCGTTAAAACCTGTCAGAAGGTCCAGGAGTCATTTTGTTAACAGAAGACTTGCAGGCAAAGTTTTAACAGATCTCAGATGATTAGTTAGCTCTTTAAGTATGAGATGTGAATGACTCTCAGCTACTACCACTAATTTGTTTAGCCTCTAAAGGCTAATCAGTTGTACAGATACATCTAATGATTCAGCGTGTGGCAGTAAACAAAGATTTTGCTACACCTAAACTGCTTAAAATTTGAGACATTGTGGGCCCTTTGAATAATGACATACATTAAAAAATATAAATGTGATGAGAAAATGAAGATTGAGCCAAATTAACCACCTTTTCTGAAGTTCTGCCGGTTGATCGAGATCTTTTAGAAGGAGCTGGAGGACCGTCAGCATATCTTGAGGAGCGCTGAAATGGGCAAAAGCAATGACCTCTAATGAACATCAAGTCATTTCTTCGCTTGTCTGTTCTTACAAAATGTTGTGCACATTAACAAACCCTTTTTTCTCGTTTTTTGAGTTTCACGGTCCGCACATTGGAGGAGTCCCAGTCCTGTCAGAGGTCAAAACCACCAGAACCAGATCTTTAAAATGCATTTTAAAAAGTACATCAATCTTACTTTAGTCCCCAAAAATGTTGAAATGGGAAGCACTTACAAGAGAGTCATCCGTTTTGTCATAGCTGATATCTGACAAGATGGAGGCAGACTCATCAATTGTCATCAGTCTGTCAGGAGCAAAAACAAAACAAATAAAATGTTAGAATAAAGTTCATTCACACACATTTTCAGATACACCCTGTTAGCAACAACTTAAAAAGGTTAAACACGTAGAAAAATATTTGTATTATGGTTTTGAGTTAAACCAGCAACTCGAGAGCACAAGCCAGTCTCTGGTTCTGGTCTCAAACCTGAGTAAATGGTGAGAGTTGTGTCAGGAAGGCACCCGACATAAAACACTTCAGCCAAAACTAATGCGCGAGTTCATCAAAGTGAAGCCGGACCGGTCGAGGCCCGGGTTAACAACGACCGCCACTGGTGCTGTTGACAAACAGGGTGCTGGCAGGAATTGTGAGACAGTAGTCGAAGACCACGAGGAGGGAAATATCTCAGGAGACAGATGGAGAAGAGGAACATCAAGAATGTAGGAAGAAACGGAGTTGAGGAAGGAAGAATGTTGTGAGGAGTTCAGAGAGGAGTTCAAGGCTCTGGGTGGTAAGAAAGAGCTTCCAGATGACTGGACTACTACAGCAACAGTAATTAGAGAGACAGGTGGAACAGTGAGGCTACAAGGAGCACAGGTCACAAAGGTGCAGGACTTCAAGGACTTGGGGTCCACTGTGTGGTAAAGAAGTGAAGAAGAGAGTCCAGGCAGGATGGAGTGGATGGAGAAAAGTTTCAGGAGTGATTTGTGACAAAAAGGTGTCAGCAAAGGTCAAAGGAAAAGTTTACAAGACAGTGGTGAGACCAGCTATGTTGTATGGTCTGGAGACAGAGACATGGACAAAAAGACAGGAGACAGAACTGGAAGTGGCAGAAATGAAGATGTTGAGGTTCTCCTTAGGAGAGACAAGGATGGATAAGATTAGGAATGAGATCATCAGAGGTACAGCACAGGTTGAACAACTGGGAGATAAAGTTAGAGAGGCCAGACTGAGATGGTTTGGACATGTCCAGAGGAGGGACAGTGATTTGGACATGTCCAGAGGAGGGACAGTGGTTTGGACATGTCCAGAGGAGGGACAGTGGTTTGGACATGTCCAGAGGGACAGTGGTTTGGACATGTCCAGAGGAGGGACAGTGGGTATATTGGTAGAAAGATGTTAGAAATGCAGCTGCCAGGAAAAAGACAAAGAGAAGACATATGGATGCAGTTAGAGAGGACACATGGAGGTAGATGGAGTGAGGACAGAGTGAGGTGGAAGAGGATGACTTGCTGTGGAGACCCCTGAAGAGGGAAAAGCTGAAAGAAGATTCATCCATCCATCCATTTTCTTTACCCGCTTATTCCATTTTGGGTCACGGGGGTCGCTGGTGCCCATGTCCAGCAGTCACTGTGCGAGGGGCGGGGTACACCCTGGACTGGTCGCAAGTCCATCACAGGGCCACATAGAGACACACGAGACAAACAACCATTCACTCTCTCACTCACACCTAGGGACAATTTAGAGTTACCAATCAGCCTAACATGCATGTTTTTGGTCTGTGGGAGGAAACTGGAGTACCCGGAGAAAACCCACACATGCACGGAGAGAACATGCAAACTCCACCCAGAAAGGCCCCTGGACCGGGGTTTGAACCAGGGACCTGCTCACTGAGAGGCAGCAGCTCTACCAGTTGCGCCACCGTGCTGCCGCTGAAAGAAGATGATTACTGTAATTTCTGGACTATACGCCGCTACTTTTTTCGCATGCTTTGAACACTGCGGCTTGTACAATGATGCAACCAGTTTCTGGATTTTTACGAGCTAATGAGCTTCATGCTGCCAAAACATGCGCGGGCGCTTACATAGCTGCTCAAAACATGCCTTGTGATCATGTGAAACATGTGATCCCTGCGGGCACAACAAAGTATTTGCAGCCACTCAACATCAGTCTGAATCGTTCATTTAAAGTGGCATTCTGAGGTCAGTGGGAGGCTTGGATGACTGGCGGCGAGAAATCGTTTTTCAAAACTGGCCGCATGCAAAGAGCAGTTTTAGCTCATGCCTGCCAGTGGATGTGACAGCGTGGAGCAGTGACAAAAAAAATCCACCATCACCAACAGGTTTCGAAAGGCTGGACTGCTGCGTGATGAAGAGGACAGCACAAGCTCAAGTGCAAATTTGCCTCGAGACAAAAGTGACATTAAGAGCCACGACAAAAGAGACTGAGGACGTGTGTGATGAAGTAATTCTGAGGTTGTTCAATCCTGACACTGAAGAAGACGACTGTAGTGGTTTTAGTGCACAGGAGGAAGATGAAGATAGCGTTCAATGACTTTTCCTTGTAGGCTACTGTACCGATATTTTATTTTTATTTTTAACCAGCCATGTTACAGGCACTGCTCAGAATAAAAGCCTTTACTATATGTATTTGTGTATATTACCAGTACATATTTAATTAAAAGTTTTAAAAAATGTTTCTGTGTAAATATCTCATTTTACAATGTAGACACCTGTGGCTTATAGATAAGTACGGCCTATAAACTGTATGTACAAATATGTTTTTTCTTTTTAAAGTTAGTGGGTGCGGTTTATATTCAGGTGTGCTCAATAGTTCAGAAATGTCGGTATGTTTTTGAGTTGGGGTTTCCTACCTTCGACTGGTATTCACGTTGGTTGCCCCCTGAGTGTTTGCGCTAAGGAAGGCCAAAGCAGAACGCTGTTCTGCGCTCAGCTGGATGCTGTTACTGGATCCTTCACTGGTCAAGAGGTCCCGGATCAGCTGAATTTGACGTTCCTGTATTTTAAGAAGTAGCAAGTAGAGCACATTAAGACTCACCAAAATAACCAATAAAAAGAAGCTTGGCGCTTGACTGAACACACCAGTGTCTCATAGTCAGCTTCAGCCTTCTGTCTGCGCCTGATCTCCACATCTACTTGGTTGCGAGCATGTTTCAGTTTGACATCCAAGGCTCCCCTCTCCATCTCCGCTTTCGTGAGCTTCTCCTTGCAAGATCCCAGCTCTTGCTCAGTCCTCAGCCACTTTCGACGGCAGTCTTCAAAGTTTTGTGCCATCTGAATGAAATCTGTAAGAGAGGATTCAAACCATATTAAAGCCTTTATAACAAGATTTGAAAACATTTATTTTGAGACAATGAATTGTAAGCCACTCACTGGGTTCTATATTCTCATTGAGAAGGTCAACCTGTGTCCTCAGCTTTTCATAGAAGCTCTGGAGGTTTAGTACTTCAGTCCCCATGGTGTCCTACAAGATCCTCCGAAAAATAAACACAAGCATTTAGATTAAAAAACACTTTTTTTTTTAGCTGTGTATACTTCATTTGTGCCAATAAATTAAACTAGTACTCTTCTCAGTAAAGTTTATTCAGTACGTCTGTATTTGCTAAAATGCGAACCTTAGCTTGTTGATTTGAACATTAGCTAACCAGATCGTCTAACGTTAGAGCACAACAGCAGCGCGCCAGTTACGTCAACTGTTTTTTATGTTAGCAAACATCGTTGTCAAAAATTAGCTGCCTACCTGGTGAGATTATGTATCATAAAGCTTTCCGGAAATGTTTAATTATACGACGGTCTTTTTCTCTTTGTTTTTTATACAGTCTCCGTCTTCATCCTTGCGTAGACGCGGCTCCACTAAGCGCGTTTCATTTCAAATTTCGCCGCTAGCCAATGAGCGAAGGACACTGCGCATGTGTCAAGACAACGGACAGTAACAACTTCCGATTACTTATTTTCAAAATAAAATTACCTACAGCTCACTCGCTGCACAAGCTTCCAAAACACAGGCATGAAAAAAATAAAAAGAAGCACGGGGCTCACGTTTTAAGAAGGTAAATGTAAAATATAATCTTACAACTGAATAAAATAAGAACATCAAGAAGGAAGAATTAAAAAAGGAGACACTTCCGTTTAAAAATTTCAAACTAAAGCCGGAAGTTACGTTAAACGGTTTTTCTTCGAAATTTTATTAGTGGAAAATTCAAATAACTTGGTTTATGTGTTTATTAATATGACTGCACTTTATTTTTGCTGCTGTGGTTGTGTCTAAAAAGTGCTATTTATCCGTAGAGCTGTAGATAACCCAGCACTAACAGTTAAGGTAATTTTCGTTTGATATTCATTAACATTAAACATTTAGCTTAAAGTTTTACAGTGTCTGCTTGTCAACTATACAAAAAATGTTTGTAAACTCAATCATCCAGGTAGATAACAACAAAAAAAGGTTAAATCATATCATCTGGACCAGTTTCTTTAAGTGGCAAACGTACGTTTCGTCCCTCATTCAGAGGACTTGCTCAGTCTACGACCTGCCAACCAGATCTGTCCCATAGGTGGCCTTCATTGCTGTTTTTCACCTCCTGTGTGAATCTCAAAAGTAGTTTTTTTAACACTTGCAAATGAGATTTGATGCAAATAGATGCACATGAGACTCCCACAGGAGGTTGGCTTGAAACAGCAATGAAGGTTATGGGACAGATCTGGCCAAAGACTTACGAAGTCCTCTGGATGGGGGACGAAACATTTCTCCCTTAAAGAAACTGGTCCAGATGACACGATTTAATATTTTTTGTTGTTATACATTTTATACATATTCAGTCCAGTGCATGTCATTAACAAAATACAGTAGATGGATGGACGGATGGACAGACAGACAGACAGACAGACAGACTGATTGATTGATATCTCTCTTTTAAACCACATATCTAAAACCTGATAAAGAAACTGAAAGTAAAACTGGGTTCCTACTGGCCATTGACGATGGTGACATTATTTCAATAAGGTTCTATCTTATCTTATTTACATGAATGCCCCTGCCAGCTGCTTGCAGATGTTGGATGCTGTCTATCACGGCGTGTTAAGATTCATAACCATCACTGCACCCTGTACTCCTTGGTCAGTTGGTTATTATTATCTATACGTAGGCTCTCACACTGGTTCATCTTCATGGTGCTTCCTGAGCAGATCACATAGATGGCACCTGCCAGCAGAGACTGGTAAAATAAATAAATAAAGCATTTTGTCACACACAAAACATTTACGGTGTCTCAGAAAGTAGACTGATTATTGCTCAGAAACACACAAAAGAACTTGTCGCTGTTAACAACCTACTGAAGTTAACAACCCTCCTTTTGGTCTTTATGTTCAGGAAAAGATGATTTCTGCAGGACCATTCCACACAGATGGCCACCAGGTCTCTGTCTAATGCAGCTATCACTGCAGTGCTGTCAGAGAGCCTCTGCTGGTGGCATGACTTAGGCCTGCTGTTCACCACACCAGATACAATGCACCCTATCTTGGCATACAGAGGCCTATCAGACAATCTGCCACCCAGGAGGCAGTAAATACTCTGACACCCATTCTGAGCAGCTCCACAGCAGAATGCTGCTGAAGACACTGGAATAATGAGACAAACGTGATTCTCAGTACGCTGCTGAGCACGCTGCAGCAGATGACAGCATCACCAGACTCCGCATGGGGTTTGTAGGCAAATTAGAGGATTAAATAGAACATGTTTCAGATGTAGTGAGTCAGAACCAGTATGCATGTGATGCCAATGAAACTGGTCTGAAGCAAAGACCTGTAATCAATTACTGTTTAAGTAAAACCAACTGTTTTAATACATATTTACGGTCATTGTGTGTGTGGGGTGGGGGGGGGGGGGCAGGTGTTGGGTGGGGGGTGGTGTGGGGGGGGGGGGGGGGGGCATGTCTTAGTTGGGGGTTTGTGCTGGTATGGCTCTGCAGAATCTGTTGTAGAATGGACTGTGTCTCAGCTCCCTGTGCAGTGCCACATATCTGTGTTGTTTTGGAGTTTCTCCAGTTTTCTTATTAAGAGTTTTGACTTTAAATAGCGATATTTTATTGATGAGACATGAGATTTTATTTAAAAGGTTGCATTTAAACCTTTGTTTTAAATGTGTGCCCTGTTAGCCCAAAGTATTTATTTAAATGGGAACAAAAATTGTAATCTAACCGGCTAGATGACACGTACAGGCATTGTAAGAGCTAAGTTAATGAACAAGTTGTTCAATGACATTTACAGAAATGGGGCAAATTTAGCTTTATAAGTACAGCCGCCTTAAAGTTAAATAAAAGACAATGCAGTCTTTTTTAGAGCTTTTGTGTCTGGGTTTACCAAAATGTAGCTTCATGTATGAATCTAAAAAAATCTAAAAAAAAAAAAAAAGTTAAATCTGGTCCTCTGGACATTCAAAAAACAAAAGGCAAAAAAAAAAAAAAAAAGGTAGAAACGTTTCGTCTTTCATCTGCAAGACTTCCTCAGTCTGAGGTGCTGTATTCAGCTCAGTCTTATAAATAGTACCTTCTCAGAGTGGATCAACCAGTTTGCTGCTGACAACCAAAACCAGCTGATCACATGGTCAAGAAGGACCATCAGCCTAACAATGGATCATTAGTACACTGATGGCTGTTTACTATTCACAGAGGGCTGAGTGATACTAGCAATAACAGCATTGTAAGAGGGAGACAGTTGAACCCGGAGGCCTCCACCCCTGTTTAATGATGGACAACTTCTTTTCACAAAGATGGCCTCCTTTACTCCTCTCTCAAACCATCGTTCCTTTCTATCCAGGATGTGAACATCTTCATCCCTGAATGAGTGACCGCTGGCCTGGAGATGAGTGTAGACCACAGAGTCCTGGCCTGATGATGTTGATCTTCTGTGCTGGGCCATTGTTTTGGCCAGTGGCTGTTTAGTTTCCCTGATGTAAGACTGATCACCCTCCTGATACTGAACAGCATACACAATATTACTCTGTTTGTGCCGGGGGACTGGATCTTTGGGTTGAACCAGTCTTTTAAACCCCAAAATACATTACGGCAAAGACTGGTTCATCCCAAAAATCCAGTCCCCCGGCACAAACAGAGTAATGTTGTCCGAGTAAAACATAAACAACAGACAAGGGAAGATAGAGTGTCTGAGGCTGCGGCCTCATGAGAGGTGCTGCCATTTTCGTTAGATAGGAAAAGAGAAACATGGGGAAAGGGGAGGTATAAAAAAATCATATCTCACATTGTGTCCTAGATGAGACACAGTGTGAAAGCTGAAAAAAAAACTCAGCACAGAAACATCAACATACTGATGACATCATAATATATACGCATGAGGAAGGCCGACCATGGCAGTGAGTTTGTCCGTGGACACTGCCAGATAGTTTCATAGTCCTGATAAGAGATGGTGCAGTGTCTATCAGCCAACTCAGCTCTGACACAGGTCCACAGATGTCCTTGGGAAGGGAGTGGGTGGGTAGGGGAGGGCTGGGGTGGTGGTGGTGGTGGGGGTGGTGGTGGGTGGGGGGCAGAGCTTTTTGTTCACATAACATCCAGGAGAGTTTGAGATTGTTGGCCAATTCAAAGCCGACACGGGGCAACCAGATTCAGATAACAACAGTTATTTGGGTCAGGCTGACTCTGCTTGATTTCTGTCTGCCTTCATAGTTCTACTGGTACATCTCAATGGTGACTTCAAACAGCCAAATTTTGTGGTCAGCAACGCCGGGCCGAGCTTGTAGCTTCTCCAAGGTCGATTCCTTCCCCGTCAGCGAGTTTCAGGAGCTGCAAGTGGCCTGCGATTCTCAGAAATCGCGTCCAGCTTATGGCTTAACTCGCACAGCATCTGAGTCTGAGTGTTCACGGCACATTCCATCACACAAGCCGGGCAGCATTACAATGATCAGAACAGCTTCCAGCATTTTCTGTATTTGTTCATATGTCAGGTAACCGCCAACTCCAAAAAGCAAAAATCCTTTTATCATAAATCCTATTATGTACACTTCTTCTACATCCTCAATGGACAATACAGACAGGCACATGATCTTCCACCGTCCCCAGGAATCCACAGTGTATCCAGCTGCGAGCGTCCCTTCAAGGCATGAGGGCTCTCCTTCGCCCTGTCTTCTCGTCGAGAAAATTTTGTCAACTGCGTTGAGAGACCAGCTGACCATATCCATAATTTACAATTCGGAAGATATGTAAAGAGAGACTTTGATAGGGTTCACAGGACAGAGAGCAAAGCAGGAGGGAAGCAGGAGCGAGAGGGAAAAGTGTCCGCTTTTGTTGAGAGCAAGCAGGCAGAACAGACGTACGATGATAAAACTCTCACTCAAACAGTTGCATCTAACTTGTAACAGACAGAAATCCTGCACAGAGGGAGAAAACAAGAATGCAAGAAAGCTGTGAACCTCATTTGGACAGTTTATTGCTCAGGACCAGGTAGAAACCTTGTATCAAATTCATGATTAGAAAAAATTCACATCTTCTGTCTTTGTTTCTTTTGAAAGACCAATGCTAGAAATGCTGTCTTATGAGGTGTACATATTTACCGAATGTATTCTAGTTTGCAGGTACCAGGCTGTGACTGGTCGTCCGAATGAAGAGCTGCATGTGCACTGGTTACCTGCAGAGCCCCCAGGAACAAGATGGGGCTGCCACATGAGGATATCCTTCATCTTCTGCTCATTCCAACCAGCCACACGTGTTTCACTGGCAGCAGCTGCCTCATCAGTTTTAGGTGGGCGAACACTTACCGTATATTTCATTATCATGTTCTTGCTTGTGTTAGTCAGGAAGGTCAAATGTTGTCCTTTAGGACATGTTTTTGGATAGGAGCAAAATGGAAATGGTTCAGTTTTGTGTGGTTTTTGGCCTCAAGCCCACCTTGACATTACAGCACTGACAGAAAAAACACACAAATTCAGCATGTGCACGTGTAAACTAATGGATATGAAAATGTTTTGTAAACTGCTTTAATTTCCTGCAAAACATCCCCCCCCCCCAATTTTCATTGTCTGCTGCCAAAAGGCAAAGACGAACTATGTTTTTTGCTCTTATGCGTGTGTGTGTGTCCATGTGAGTGTGCATGTTTGTCTGTCGTTAGCAAAAATATTCCACGAACCACACACATTTAAATTAAACTTTAAGAAAGTCAGCACATGTTCAAAATAGACGTTTCATTTATATTATAAACATAATATTTTGTGAATTCTTACTCAGATTTTATTCCTGGGGAAGTTCTTTTGTCTCCATCCCTGACTTGTACTTCTGAAAAAACTTTTCTCTGAGTTGAATATACTCACGTTAAAGGGGGTGAATATTTATACAGTCAATTATTTTACATTACATATTTTAATGCATTTGATATTACTCTGTAGAAGTTTGATTTCTCTTTGACATTGAAGAGGTTTTTATAAAAACTTTTATATGGACAGGTTTGTGCAGACCATGAAGGATTTATGACAGAAATAATAAAACATTCAAGGGGTGAAGACTTTTTATAGGCACTACTTTTAGAAATAGAATGAAAACTGTTCCGTTTTCCCAACATCCCCAAGAAAATGGTGGATTACTCTCTTCGGGTCGTGGTTCTGCCTCAAATGGAGGAGTTCAAGTATCTCGGGGTTTTGTTCATGAGTGATGGAAGAATGGAGCGTGAGATTGACAAACAGATTGGTGCAGCGTCTGCAGTATTGTGGACTCTGCCGGTCCGCTGTTGTGAAAAGGGAGCTGAGCTGTAAGGCAAAGCTCTGTTTACCGATCTGTCTACGTTCCTACCCTCACCTCTGGTCATGAACTCTGGGTAGTGATCAAAAGAATGAGATCGTGGATACAGGAGGTTGAAATGAGTTTCCTCTGCAGGGTAGCTGGACTCTCCCTTAGAGACAGGGTGAGAAGTTCAGTTATCCAGAAGAGACTCAGAGTAGAACTTGGAGTAGAACTGCTGCTCCTCAACATTGAGAGGAGCCAGTTGAGGTGGTTCGGGCATGTCCGACTGGGAGGAAGGCCCAGGACACGCTGGAGAGTCTCTCGGTTGGTCTGGGAACACCTTGGAATCCTCCCAGAAGAGCTGGAAGAGGTGGCTGTGGAGAGAGATGTCTGGACCTCCCTGGTCAAGCTGCTGCCCCCAAGACCCGACTCCAGAACACGCAAAAGATAATGGATGGATGGACTGGACTGTTCATCCATCCATTATCTTTATCCGCTTCTTCCATTTTGGGTCGCTGGGGTCACTGGTGCCCATGTCCAGCAGTCATTGTGCAAGAGGGGGGGACACCCATGACATGTCTCCAGTCCATCACAGGGACACATAGAGACAAATGAGACAAACAACCATTCACTCTCTCACTCACACCTAAGGACAATTTAGAGTTATCAATCAGCCTAACATGCATGTTTCTGGTCTGTGGGAGGAAACCGGAGTACCCGGAGAAAATCCACACATGTACAGAGAGAACATGCAAACTTCACCCAGAAAGGCCCCTGGACCGGGATTTGAACCAGGGTAACCTGCTCACTGAGAGGCAGCAGCTCTACCAACTGCACTACCGTGCTGCCCGACGGACTGTTTAGTTCCTACAAAACATTGATCGGTACCACTTTACAATAAGGCTCCCCTTATAGATGGTTAATAAAAGTTTATAGATACATTATTAATTCCTCTATAAACACTTTATAAATCGTTAATAATTGTTTATTATGCATTAATTAAGGGTGACAGAGACAAAACTGACCAGCTTCTTGCCAAATAGTGAACCAAATCTGTTCACCTATATATTTCCTCTAGAGTTGTTATAGTAAACATTTCAGACCAAGTTACTACCTTGTAAGTACAATAAACATTTGTAAACCTATTTCTTTAGCATATACTATTGTACTTTATCACTGCATTTACTAATATTAGATCCTAAAATTTAAAGCCGTTAACTAGGACTTTTACAACTTTTAGTTAGCATTTTGCTACTTGTAGCTACTTTTCAACCTTTGGCTTTAACTACTAATTTGTTTCTACTGGCTCGTAATTAACATTTAGCTAGTGTTTTGCCATCTTTTGTTTGTAGGTAGCATTTTGCTTTATTTAACTTTAGCTAGCATTTAGCTTCGTTTAGCATTTAGTTAACTATTCTCAACTCTTAGCTGCTGTTCTGCTACATTTAGCTTTCACCTAGCCCTAGTTACTTTTAACATTTAGCTAGTCTGTTGTAGCTTCTAGCTAATCTTTTGAACTTTTTGCCAGTGTTTCCCAACTTTTAGCTATCGTTTTGCAACTTTTAGAATTTAAGTATTTTAGTTCTTTTAGATTTTAACTAGCAATTAACTACTTTTAGCTACTATTTTGCTAAATGTAGCTACCATTTTGAAATTTCTGACTTTTAGCAAGTGTTTTGCTTCTATCAGCTTTTTACTAAAATTTAGCATTTATTTATAGTTGTTATGTAGAAATTTTCTTTTCAAATTCTTGCTAGCATTTTACTTATATTAGTTCATAGTTAACTTTTCTAAACTTTTAGCTGTTAGCCATTGTCCTGCTTTTTTTAGTTTGGTA
Organism: Nematolebias whitei; assembly: GCF_014905685.2. Lineage (NCBI taxonomy): Eukaryota > Metazoa > Chordata > Actinopteri > Cyprinodontiformes > Rivulidae > Nematolebias > Nematolebias whitei. The sequence goes on from NC_056508.1 coordinate 14,609,127, forward strand.
TTTGTTTACATAGCCTGATGAACTTTTAAGTTGTGTTACCCTACTTTAGCTACTATTTTGCAACTTTTAGCTTATGGTTTATTTCCTTTAGCATTAAACTAGCACTTTCACTACTTTTAGTTAGCATTTTGTACTTTTCATTTTTTGGCTTTAATTAGTAATTTGCTTCAGTTGGCTTTTAATTAGCTTTTTTTTCTATTTTAGTTAGTGTTTTTCTACCTTTATTTTGCATGTATTTTGCTTTATTTTATTTTATTTGACTTTAGTTAGCATTTTGCTTCTTTTTGCTTCAACAACTCTTTCAGCGTCTTCAGCTAAATTCAGCAGGTGTTCAGCATCGCTCCTCATCGTCTCATTTCCTGTAAGGTTCATTTCTGTCAGAGTGGATGATGTCTCAAGTTGATTCTTCTTCTCCCCAGCAGGTGAATGAGAGAGAAAGAGAGGGAGGAGGAGGAGGAGGAGGAGGACCACCACCAGCCCGCTGAGGACAAACTTACAAGAAGCGGAGCAGGAAGCAGAGTGCAGCAGCAGCAGCAGCAGCATCTCGGCAGGTTGTTGTGTCCTCCTGTGGAAGCACAGAGCTTGTTGCAGGTCACGATGATCGCCACAACTCAACAGAACATGACCACGGAGCTGGTGAGCGTTTTATTTTGTTTTATTGCTTCTTCCTCCCCCCGCTGCTGCTCAGGGCAGATGTGTGGGGGTGTCTGGAGGGGCTTTCTGTGGGTCCTCTGATGGAAACGCTGGGGGAGGAAAGCTGATGGTTTTTGATACTTTTCACCCCCTCCTGTTCAATCAGTCAGTAAGGAGTGTGTGCACTGTGCTGCGGGTCGGGTCCAGTCTTTGTCCAGTCGGTCCTCCTGTCCCTGTTGTCCCTCCTGTCCTGTCCCTGCTGTCCTTGCTGTCCTGTCCCTCATGTCCCTGCTGTTCCTCCTGTCCCTCATGTCCCTGCTGTTCCTCCTGTCCCTCCTGTCCCTGCTGTCCCATGCAGACCTGAGGAGCATTTCTCTGCACCATGAACACAAAGCTCAATTCTCCAAGATGATAATTAGTCCGAGCAGCCAGTCCCCTCCAGCATGCACGTGCACGTTGACAAAGGGGCAGCGTGCACTGTATGATTGATTATACCTCTGCTGCAAAGATGTACAGTCAATGAATAAAGATTATGCAGCAATGTCTTCTCTCTTTTCCTCTCACTTCAAACTGCTTTCATCAAACATGGCACATTGTGTGTGTGTGTGTGTGTGTGTGTGTGCGTGTGCGTGCGTGTGAGTGTGTGCGTGTTTCAAAATATTTATAAAACAGTAAAGCCTCCTCTAATAAACGGAGTTGCTTTTTATGCTGTATTTTCTTTTTTTGTGTGAATATGCAGCTTTCAGGCTCGTATGTTGCAGCTTTAAGTGTGATTTAAGATAATATTAGAAATAATCAGATTAATGATGTTTTAGTTGAGGGCAGCTTAATGTTTGAATAACTCAATTTTTATTGTTGCTTTTTGCAATAAACGCATGGAGTGAGTCCTTCATGTCTGTGGCTCCATCTGATTCTAGCACACAGTTAGTGTCTGTGATTAAATGTAATCCTGATGTGCTTATTGGTATTTTATTATGGATAAATGTTCAATATGTTGTGCAGGTCAGATTTAGTTTTTTATTTTGATGGCTACTTTTTAGACAGCAATCTACTCTCTTTGAAAAACACTTTCCAGTACCTGTCCAGAAAATAGGAAATGATCTTTTTTGTTTGCCGTATGAACTCTCACTTTGCCAACGAGTTGTTGTCGGAGGTCGTCACACATCTGCTCTGCTGGAGCTCCACAGTTTGGAGAACCTGAACTGTGTCCGTGTGGAGCTGCGCAGGTTGAGCTCGGTGTTTCGTGAACGTGATGAAATCTGCTCGTCAGAAAGGGTTTGTTTCATCATCGGTCTCCTCCACCGCAGAGGGTTAACCTTTTACCTGCAAATGTCAGCTCAAATCACGAATCAATGATCTGCACATGATCAAAGACTAATCATGTTCTCATTTTCAAGAGGAGGGAGTCGCTTGTGCCAAATGTATGAACTGACATGTCAGGTCAAACCACAACCTGTAAATAACTCTTCCAAACAGGAATATGTGCCACACCGGAGTTATCTTATTAGACGTGTTGTGCATATTTAGGTGGTAAACAAAGATTGTCAAGTCCACACAAATCCAGTGCCACAGCTGGATGCTGAAACCTTCTCACTGTTCTGGTTCTAGTGAAGCCGAGTGGATTCAAACATGTTATTTACAGATAAATTATCTCAGAGGAGACAGTGTGCTAAAAAACCGAACAGAAAGCTCCATCTTATATTTACTCTTACTGTATATCATGCCACCCGTAGCTCCCCCCATCCATTTTCCTCCCCTGCTGCTCGTTTCCCCACGGCAGAAACTCGGCCGCTTTGAGTGCAGGATCCTTTTGTGATGTAATTTTCTTGCGTGTGATGGGGAGCATGAAAAGAAGACAGGGCAGCCTTGCAGCAGCAGGCTAAAGTAGCTGGTCTTTCATTTCACCGAGGCTTTCGCTGCATTGTTTGGTCAGAGCCTGGGGGCTACCAAACATAAAAACGGGTCTGGCTACAGTACACCATCCACTGCTTTAACATAAGAAACACAAATGGAGAAAATTTGGACGTTCCTCTGAATTTGGTCAACCAGTGTAGATCTAAATCGTAACAGTTTGGTTTATGTCAGTCGTACGCTCTAACGATGATGTTTGTTTTTAGTGACAGATATTGACAAGAAAATGCATCGGGATTACTCGCTAATCTGCATCTGTCCCTTGCGAGCAGTTCCAGTGAACTATTGAAGCCGACAGGTCACACTGAGCCCCTCACGTTCCTGCCGATAGATCTCTTCCTTTTTATTTCAATAGTTCTTTGATGCCTGTGTCACGTGTGCAATAAACATGTTCAAAAAGGCTTTAGAAGCACGCAAATCCAAATACAGCATGCGCTGGTTCACTCATTCCTCTTCACGGGATTTATTACAAGACGCCTCAAATACACAGAAGATGGAGTTAAGGAGGCCTCCTGAGGCTAATTTATGAATTTTAAGCACTGCCTGGATCCTGCGCAACCCAGTTGTGCTGCATTCTGTGCACACAGAGTAATTGTGTTTGCTGTGACTCGCTTTTTTTTTTCACAGTACAAACTCAGTCAATACAATGTTTGATTTTGTGCGCACCTTTGAGATTTCGCAGGAATCTGTTTGTGAGCAGCTTAATAAAAAGTAAGAGCTCAACGAGGGTGATCCTTAAATTGGCACAGATGACACAGTCAAGATGTCTTGGTTGTAAAACTGTTCAGAAAGTGTCTATTTAAAAAGCTCCTGCATGGCTGTATTTCCACCATTAATTGTTTCCCCTTGGACCTTGTACAACTGTACACTTTATTGATTCCCTCATTTGGTTGAGTGAAAATCCCCCAGCAGCGCTGCCGGCCGGCGGAGGAGCTCTGTCACTGCTGGTTCAGTTCAGCATGGTTGGCCAAAAATATAAAAGGAGACTTCTCTGCTGGGGATGTCTTCAGGTGATTTATCTGAGCAACATTAAGAGTTTTCATTTGCATTCTCACACTCTTTACCGTACTACGGTGGCCCTAAGGTGTGAATGAAAAACATTTGAAAAAACAGAATTGCATTTGAAAAAACGGAATTACATTAAGCCAAAGTGAAAGTAGCCGGAATCACATTTGAAAAAAACTGAATTACGTTTTTAAAAAACAAAATCACATTTGAAAATACAGAATCACATTTTAAAAAACAGAATCACATTTGAAAAAACAGAATCACATTTTACAAAATGGAATTACATTTGAAAAAACGAAATCACATTTGAAATAAAAAAACAGAATCACATTAGAAAATACGGAATCACATTTGAAAAAACGGAATCACATTTGAAAAAACGGAATCACATTTGAAAAAACGGAATCACATTTGAAAAAAACAGAATCACTTTTGAAGAAAAAAAACGGAATCACATTTGAAAAAAACAGAATCACTTGAAAAAAAAACAGATTCACATTTGAAAAACAGAATCACTTTTGAAAAAAACGGAATTACATTTGAAACAACGGTTAGCCTGCTAACTGTACCTCCGTTTTGTGTGTACTGTACATTGTTCTGTTTGCTGTTGTTAATAAAGTTTTTAAAATTATACTAAAAAAAACACCACTTCCAGTTTGGCTTAATGTAATTCCATTTTTTCAAATGTGATTTTGTTTTTTCAAAAGTGATTCTGTTTTTTTCAAATGTGATTCTGGCCTCTTCTGCTTTGGCTTAATGGAATTCTGTTTTTTCTAATGTTGTGTTTTGGTTGTGTTTTTTTTTTCAAATGTAATTTTGTTTTTTCAAATGTTGTTCATTTACACCTTTGGGCCACCGTACATTGCTGTTTGTCTGACACCTCGTTTTTATCTCCTTCATGTTATCTGAATAAAAGGAAAAACTCACTGAGAGAGAAGAGATCCATTTTGATCTGGCTCAGGAGAAAACCTGCTAGCAGATCCGTTTTTTCTGCTAGCAGATACTTCTGCTTGTCTGTCATGGAGCTGACGTAGATAAAGCTCGTCTGTTACACAATGTCATCTGTTCACCTGTGCTCTGCTGCAGCATGACCAGCAGCATGGTTGGTACAAACAGCTTCTGCGTGCACTTGGGGGAATTCTGCACAGCACATCTGTACCTCATCTGCAAGAGTGACCAAACTCCTCATTTCCCCAGATGTGGGACTCTCCTCATCTGTCCTCTTCAATGATGTGGCCTTAATTGGAAGTAATGCCTCATCTCAGAGGGGATGATAGTAGCTGGGCATCCCCTGAGGAGGAGGAGGAGGCTCACATAATTTGAGGGAGGACATGGAAATAATAACACTGCGTATTGAAATCGGTCAAGCAAGTAATTTTATTTAAATTGTCTCTGTTCAGCAAGAGATCACGGTTTCAGTTTTACTCCATAATACATTTTGTGTTCATACGACGCACCGTTCATGAGAACTCACTGCAAGCATTTAACTAGTCTCTAATGTTAATTAGGTTTAACATGAATTCCCAGTTTGACAACCTAAAGTTGGATCAACGCCTTCACAAGCTGTAGGTTTCTTTATCTGATGGAGGGATAATAGAGTTTCCCTGAGGGAGGGTGTGCTGAGGGTGCAGGAGAAGAAAAAGAGGATAAGGCATAACAACAGAGAGAAACTGAGCAGACCTTTCTTGGACCTCCATCACCCAGCGTTGGACCATGCTCAAAGTTCAAACGTCACTTATAAGGTGTCCCCGCAGGTGTAGCTGGTAGTGGTTTTAATTTCAACGTGTTATGATACTGCAGTGGAGTAGATCTATTAAAGATGAGATCTTGGCAGGAGTTCTGTGCTGGCAGACCTTGAGTGCCTCTCACTCATCTCAGGGTTAAAGAAAACCTGTTTCCCTCTGGGGCCTGAAAGCACCAGAAATGTTACTGACATTGATAGAAAAGCATTTTTCAAAAAATGGACACTGATGAATAGAAACTCAGAGAAAACACGTGTTTCCAGTTACAGTTCAATGATCTCGACTCTCCAGATGCTGCAGGTTTGATCAATTTTTCTTTACTGAAATGATTTTTTTTCCTGACATCTTGACATCAGTAATATAGATCGCCAGTTTTTCTATTACCTCAAGTTAGATGATCAGAGGAGGTACAGCATGTGCTTACACAGAGGAGGTGTTGAGGAATTAAAAGTGGATGTTGGCGCTATTGTGACTAAAAGCACAAACCAGTGACAGCTGGTTCTACCCAGGGAGCTCGGATATGCAGCAATCTGTTGACCAGTGAAGCACATAGATTTTGTATTTCCGCTGCTCGCCTTGCCAAGGTTTGGAGGAGGGCAAACAAGATTGGGAAAGTTTTGAGGGTCAAGCCAAAGGGGAGGGCAGCCATAATGACGGCAGAGTTTTATTGTCGCTCTGTTATTAAGCTCTCACACTTCAGCAGACACGCCGGCCTCTCATTATGAGGGAGTGGAGTACAGCCAGGGAAAGGCACAAACGTGTTTAATTGTGAATGATACTGATACAGACTCGTTCCATCAGTTCCCCGTGTTTACATTCATATAATTGACCAGGTCTCCTAGTACGTGTTTTTTTTTTCTAAAGCCCTAATATGTGAGTCCTCCTGTTTTTATTGCTTTATTTACAAATTCATACAGGTTTTAATTTAATCCTGATTAAGTAAAGCTCTTTGAGTTGAAGTTAACTAATATTTTAGTTAACTAATTTACATACATGACCTGGTTTGACCTGTTTGTTGATGACACATCTGAGTACAGACTCAAGTTTCTTGTTGAGGTGCTCGTTTTGTCTATTTGACTGAGGGTGGAACCCAGAGGACACACAGACAGAGACTTAGAGACCATTGCAAAATGTCTTCCAGACCTGAGATGTGAACTGTGGGCCATCATTAAAAACTGTATTAAGGGGATTGCCATGAAGTTCAAAAACATGCTGGACCAATAAATGAGCGGTTTCCAAGACAGTAAGGAGTTTAGGTAGTAGAATGGAGTACACCATCTTGAAGAACTGGTCTACAGGCTGATTATGTTTCCAGCAGAGGGAAGACCAGTCACTAAATCTATAGAGATGACTAAGGGCGGCCGGGAGTAGGCAGGAGTTGTAAAAAAACATACTGGAGGACATTTGCCGCTCCTTCCGCAATCACCAGTAGAACAGGTTGACACAAACTCTAGGACATCACCAAAAGGTTCTTCAAAAAAAGTCCAGATTGCAATTCATACAGTGCCAGGTGAGTTTGGTTGAAGGCTCGTTCCAAGACTTGAGACCTAACTGCCGAAGGAAGACGGCCCTCTTCCTTGTTGACACGAGTTTGACACAACTGTCAACAAGGAAGAGGGCTGGCAATGGAGGAGGGGGCGTGACAAAGAGACCATCTTAGCACCAACATAACTGGTTTGTTCCACTTTGGAGTTAGCTGTTGGGGGAAGAATCAGTTTTGTGTTGTGTGTTTCCTTGACTGATGAAGTCTTCCGGATCGAAGGCGAAATGTTTCAGCACAAAAAAAGAAACTGTCCAGATGACCTGACTTAACTTTGTTGGATAACAAACATAAAATATCTCAAATAAAATGACCGTCATTTTTACTGAAACTTGGTGTGGTGGTAGTGGAGTCAACTCATCACATGTTCCGACTGTCAGCAATTCACACAAGATCTTTTTTTTTTTTATCTAGCATGCACGACTGTGAACAATATACATTCCTTTAAAGTATTTTTATTATAGATGAATCAAGATCATCGCCACATTTTCTTTTCTTTTTTCATTGTATTTGGTTGATAGATGGTATTTGCCCACAGCCATCAGCATCTAGACCAACTCTTTAATGAAACCAGGATGATGCGTTACAACAACATTTAATTTCCCTCTGGGATTAATAAAGTATTTTTGAACTGAATTGAATAAAACATTCAAAGTTTTGCACTTTTAAAATGAAATTCTTAAAGTACATTTAATTGCCTGCACAATCTCAAAACAAACAGTGATTTTTCAATTAAACAAAAACAGTCAATTGATTTACAAATTATTCCAGTTTGGATTTATTTAATTTTTGTTAACATCCCAACCTGTTTGGAGATGGTAAGTTAACATTTCAGGGGCACTTTCATCATCCTGTTCATCCTACCCCTCTGGATTTTAGCCCCTGGCTCTCAGGTGATGTACAGCAGCTGATTTCAGTAAATGGGAAACAAAAACTATGGGGCAACTATAATTGCTGCTTCAATTATAAACAGCTTCCCCCAAACCAATGGCTCTATGCTCTTCTCCAATTAAAAAGTTGTGTAATTTGGTGATGTCTAAGTCAGGCAGTAGATAAGTCTGAGTCCCCTGTGGCCCGCTGCACCGATTTGTCTGACTGTGGCAATGAAGCGGCACTAATGTCCTCCTTTTAAGCGCTGCTCTCATTCATCACTGTGTTTGTTTTCTCTTCATCATCAGGACCTGGGGAGCACAGACGGTCCCCCACGGAACTGGAAGGGCATCGGGATCGCCATGGTGGTGATCCTGGCCGTGATGTCTCTGGTTATTCTCTCTGTCTTCCTCCTCACTCCGGGTAAACATGCTGGAAATGAGAAAGAAAGAACAACAACAAAAAAAGCCCAGAGGGAATCAGTGAATAAAAGCAGCGAGGAATCATCAAGTTGTCTGGAACTAATTGAATAATAAGTGTTTGAAAAAAAAAAGTCGCTTTAGTTGAGTTAGATGAAAATATCAACACCACTCTCGTGTCTTTATCTTTAATATGATGCTACAATCCTCTGCCTTCAAACTGGCACGGTGAAAAGGTCATCAGACTGTGCACAGAAATGGAAATAAAACAGAAAACTCCTCCTGGCCCTTGTGAAGTTTTGTAACTAACACTTCCTGTCATGTTTGGTTAATCTGTTTGGAAAACCACTAAATAAATGAAGCCATTCACCATTTTATGGGGTTAAAATCTCTTTTACGTTTTCTTGTCTTTTAGCTGTTGCCAGGCAACCAGAGGATAATCCCATAAAATTATGATGATTCTTAACCAAAAAAAAAAAAAACCTCTTAAAACTCCATAAAACAGTGACTTTGGGTTTTATTATTATTATTTATCGTACGCTATTAATCCCCAGTGGAAAAATTAATTATCTGCATTTTTCCATTTCACATGTGAGGCAGAGAGCTGCCATCTAAGGCACACGCGGGGGGGGGGGGGGGGGGGGGGGTGGTGGGGGCCTTGCTCATGGGCCCAGAGTGTGGCATATGAGGGTGGTGGAGGCAGGCGTGGATGTTACATGCCCACCCTGTCTAGCCTCTGCGCCACCACTCCCTCTAACTTTTTACTTTTA
>NC_056508.1:14618419-14634518 GCF_014905685.2 Nematolebias whitei
GTATATTAATATATATATATATAAAAAACAATATAAAATGTTGGTTAATGCGCTATAGAAAATCAAAATGCCAGAAGATATTGTTTTTATAACTATATCTTACTTTTTTGTTTTATTCAGAGGTACGGATATGAGAGGTGGCTCCACCAGTTAACACCAAGTGATTATCTTCTCCACAGTGCTGTAAATGTTTACACGGTTCAGAGTGACAGGAAAAATGCAAGAGATAAATCAGCTGATGCTGATAAGTGGGCCAAGCTGTGAACAAAGAATTTCTCATGAACTTGTTGAAATCTCTGCCTCTCTGCCTTCAAAGACGAGTCCCACTTGTTACTTCACTCCTATGTGACCATGGAGGATCTGGAGAGTGACGACTTCAAAATTCACGATCCTCGTGTGATGTGGTTAGACGGTGAGGAATCATGTTCTGAATCACTAATCTGACCGACAGACAGCTGACTAACATCGTTTGAAAGGATTGAAACGTAATAGCTCAGATCGTGTCTCAGTCTCTGTGGATTTAAGCCTTTATTGTAATAAGACAAGATTTTAATTATTTTTCTAAACTGTTTTAATCCTGTTAGAGAATGAAGTGGCTCTGCGCACCCGAGAGGGACACGTCCTGACGGTCAGCCTCAACAACAACACGACCACAACTCTGCTGGACAACAGCTCGCTGGTACGACAGATTCCATCACTGATCACACACACACACCCACACACGCACACACACACAGAATGCATAAACAGATCGACGGAGAAGCAATGCTCATGATGATTGAGAGACAGATGCTGAGCAGAGCTGCACTGTTCTTGCAGAAGACAAATTGGCAGTATAATGACACTATCAATGCATTTTCTCCCCAGTCTGACTCTCCTGAGCCCCCAACACGCGCCTTTACAGAGAGTTTTTTTCTCTTTTGCAAGAGCATCATTTTGAACACGCCTCTGTGCGACACTGACAGACTTATGTGGGTCATTGCAGGCGTGTTCAGAGCAGGATTGTATCGTCAGGTTGGAAAGTCTCATCCTTGTTCAGATTTGGATCGTCGACTCTTTTCTGGCTGCTGTTTTCAATCCTATTAAAACATAAATACCAGAAGAAATATGCCTAATTAAATTACCTTATAAGGCAATGTTGTCTCTTGAATTTATAATAAAAAAAAAAAAGAATTAAGTCCAGGAGTATTTAACTTAAATCAAGAGCTGTATATATAACCAATGTAGCTTTAAACTTTGAGTCAATAGGTGTGTAAATGAGACAGTGGCATGCAAAAATAGCTGCAGAATCAATGTAACCAAATTACACCAATGACCTAACAGATGCACTGGGCTGTGGTAGATGGAGACTAGTTGGTGACTGGTATTTGTGAGGGAGGCTCCAAAATGTCTCAAAACATTTGCAAGGGTACCTAATTTCTTAAAGTGAGTCGCAGAGGCTCAGAGTCTTGTTGCTTGAGTTTTGAACATGATCAATAAAACTACGCAACTGATTTTTCCCCCACTAAAATAGTCAAAGTTGTCACAGGCTATTTGAACCTGTGTAAACCATAAACACCGTTCTGCAAGCTGTACACACAAAAATAAATGGTGATTTTAAAAACAGACTCACCACACAACTTGCTGATCACCTGGTGGGGCGGCTGTGGCTGAGTGGTTAGAGCAGTCGTCCTCCAATGCAGGAGTTGGAGGTTCGATTCCACCAGCAGTCACATGTTGAAGTGTCCTTGGGCAAGACACAGAACCCCTCATTACCTCTTATGTGTGTCCCATCGGTGTATGAATGTGATAAAGCTCTGATTATTCTTTGTAGAGATCTAGTAGAGTGCTGTATGAATGGGTAAATGAGATTGTGTTGTCAAGAGCTTTGAATATCTTGATAAGATCAAAAGGTTCTATATGAGTACAGTCCATTTACTATTTACCTGGTTGCAAACAGCCAAAATTTCTCTTCAGCAGTTGCAGCCCAGTAAGATACAACTTTTAAGTTCTGTGAGCAACAAACTGCAGACTTTTTTACAACTCATTTTCATCACATTTTCACACTTTAACCCTTTCCCCCTTCAGCACCACTAAATAAACATTTAGCTGAACATGTTTATATATGTGAGCCTGTGCACTCAATTCTTATTTTTAAAATCACGCTGCATGTTGTATGCTCTTTTCACTTTAGAAGATTTATGTTTAAAGAAATAGTTAAAAGCCTAAATGAATATGGTGAGTGGATGTAAACTTTTGACTGCAACTGTAGGAGCATTTTACAGCTTTTAGAAACTTGTTAAATGAATACAATGGAAAAGATCTGTTTTTTTCTATAAGAACCTTCCAAATGAACCAGTTTTTTACATTAATGCACAACGAAAACCAATCTTATATTTTCACGTTTTGCACTGAAAAATCTTTCTGCATCCAGTAAATGTAATTTCTAGTCTGGTAAATTCTATACTTGAAGGACATTTTCCAGCTCTCTTTTGTATTTCCTGGTGTAGTAGAGTTAGAAAGTGAAATGCAGGAATTGTTACAGTATTTCTGCTGACACTGACTTTTTCTGCAGGACCTGACCTCGACTAAATTCCAAGTGTCGGCAGACAAGAAGTTTGTGCTGTTGGCGTACAACGTCCGACCGGTAAGTTTCATATTAAGAACAGATACACTTCACCTTCAGAACGCACCCACAGCCATTAATCTTCCTCGAATATTATCAGCACTAACAAAGCTCCTCCACACGTCTGACAGGCCACTTGTGGCTGTTAAACAAAAGCGACATGCAATTTTTATCACTGAGACAACAGAGAGAGAAGCGGCGGCAGAAAGGAGGATGTTTGTGTGTAAGCTCTGCTCCTGCTGCAGCAGTCTCGGCTGCTGAACGACCAGGATAACATATGAGGAGCTGAATATTTAAACTGGCTTGTTGCAGAAGGTGCGGCGGGTGGAGGGAAGCTCAGATGGAGAGATTTGCTGTGAAGTGAGAGCTGCAAAGAAGGAGATCAGGGAGATGAAGAGGCGAACTTGAAGCTGCAGTAATGAAATCGCCCTGTACATTCTGTGGGGAATTTTAATGAGAGCTTGCAGAGAATCACAACTGCAGGTGGTTTCAGATAAGACAACAAAACAGTCTTTATTTTAACACTTCCACTCTCCACCTGTATGATTTCACTCAGCAAAACACCTGCATTGTTGGGACTCTTTTCCATAAAGGCAAGCTGGATAATGTGCAAGTAATCTTCCATGGAGGGAAACCAAATTAGGAGAAAATGAAGGTTCCCAACTCACCCCCACCCCTACACACACACACTTTTATTAAAAATCTGCAAGCGGATTTTGCTGCTCTCATTCGTGCAGCTCCTCTGTCTCTCTGGGTTTCTTTGGGAGACCTGCTTCTCCTCTAATCACTGCGTATCATATTTTGTCTGCGTGTGGGGAAACGAACGAGCCTGTTGCCGCGCTACAGCATCCATCACAAACACAGCAGCTGAATTATTGAACGGTGTGCATACATCCCATCTGTTTTCCACACACATCTCTGAGGAGGAAGGGCTCAGATCCTTGGCCAGTTTGGGTCCCCGTTGGTTAATTTATAGCTCGTCATTAGCATAGTTCCTTTGATATCAGCGGGGATCGTTTCGGCTCTTCTCTAAGCTCAGAGCATCAGAACAGAAATAAACTGGAGATAGTGAGGATACCACCTGAAAGTCCGTGTTTGTTCAGGTTTTAGGTTTGTTTGTTTGTGTGTGGAGGCTGCTCCTCCATCCCTCCCCGCCTCTTCCTTTGTAGCTGTCTCTCCGTCTTCCCCCTCTTTCATTTCCCTCACTTTCTTCTATCTATCTCTGGGGGGGATTTGTGCTGACTGAAGCAGTTTGTGCCGAGCCTCGACTTCAGGAGAGGAGCAGCATGCTTGCTCAGAGAGTGGCAGAAAAACGCCAGAGAACAACCGAGAGCCACTCAGGGTGGTGGTGGGTGATAAATGGGATATGCGCCGCTTGCCCTTAGATACACTGCCCAGTTGAAATCAATTGGAATGATCATGAGAGTGTCAGAATGGAGCTGCGAGGAGGAGAAATGGATGAGCGGGCTACGGGTAAAGTGAAAAGGCTTCACTGGGTTTTGTATTAGCTCAGGAGGCTTTTTGTGGGGGCTGCTGGGTGAGAATAAATGGATTTTGATAGAATGGGTTGCATAGAAATATTTGGGGATTCTGACACAAAAGAAAGCAGAGGTCCCACAGGAAACTGTCTCGCCTAAAAACTCGTTTGAATTAGGCACGCTTGTTTCCAACGGAGGAGTGAACGAAACGAGAACAGACATTTCTGTGGTGGTGAAACGTTTCAGCAGACGTTTTTCAGGATTGATGCGCAGAAGGAGCTGCACCGGAGCCTGCCAAGATAGTGTTATTTGGGGACAAATAAAACGCCATGGGGGTTATGTCTGCAGCCTGCTGCAAACTCTGATGGGCGCTCGTGTAAAAGCAGAACCGTGCACGGCTGCTGTAGATGTGAGGCAGGAGTGATGCTATTATCCCCACATTGTGAGGTGAACAATAGCTCAAAATATCTTGGCTCGCTGAAAGCTCGTTGTAATCTTTAGACATATACTTTGTCACATTATCCCACACTATCTTCTGAGTGTTTAATCTTTCTCTAGTGCCCCCCTCCTCTGTTTTGGCAGCAGATTGGATGTGGGTAATAATAAAAAAGAGAGGTGTGGCAGGCAGAGAACTGGAGGATTTATGATCTGTTTCTGGCAGTCACATTAGAATTCACTCTGCCTCTCCAAGACAGATGCTCCCAGCCTTCCTTTCTGTTTATCACACAGACTCACACATGCAACAACAATAAGACCGCCAAAGGCGTCGCAATGTTGAATTACGAGCACAATTGCTGGGTTCCTGAACAAATCGCTAATAGCTGAGGAACGCGGTGCTGATGGCAACGCTGCGTCGTTTCATCTCCAAGAAGGATGTGTCCTGTAACTTCCTGTCTTCTTCCTGTGTCCCCGTCCCTCACTTTTTATGTTCGCACACTGCAGAGGCGCAAAAGTGGGTGCCAATATCTGTGCCCATGCCAGTGTGTCTGTCTGTTAACAAAATATCTTATGAATCACTGGAAGATTTTATTAAACCTGCTGAAAGTTAATATTGGACATTTCATCTACAGTAGTCCCTCGCTAATTCGTGGTTCGTTTATTGCGGACTCGCTCTATTGCGATTTTTCAAAATAAGATGGACATGACACACAATTGGTTGACTGATGGATGAGCCGCACGATCGGCATGGATATGTTATTTAAAATAAATTGTTTTAAATTATTTATCACCTGCTGAACCTTTGTGCAGCCCACACTGCAGGATAAACTTCCTGCTGCAGCTGATCAGCTGTTCCCCATGCAGAACGAAGAAGTGGGCGTGGCCAAGAGCGCTTGCAGGTGGCTGAGAGCAGAGGAGGCAGGGAGCTGAAATCATGACATTCTGTGCTTTTTTTTTAGAGCGTTTAGAAACATTGTTTAGAATATTTCAAGAGTGTGGGAAGGGTTCAAAATGCCTTATATTTTTATATTAATAATTAATTAATTAATAATTAATATATAAATAATTAAATAAACTACGACTTACTACTTGTACTACTATTCCTACTTCGCGGTTTTTCACTTATTGCGGGGCTTCACGGTACAGATCCCCCGCGATAAACGAGGGACTACTGACAACTGATTAAATTTTGAAGATTGGTATCACATCCAGCTGAAGTAGAAAAAAATTAAAACAATGTCTGTAAATTCTACAGATAATTATCCAAAGTATAGTGTGGTAGTAGCTGAGAATGAGCCCCAACACATATTCAGAGTGCTAAAAGACTGAGCAACACCTTTGCTTAAAGTTTTCCTTTAACTTTTTGGCATCAGCTATCTGTTAGCAAAACATCTCATGAATTACTGGTCAGATTTAAATGAAACCTTTAGGAAATATTAATTGGATACATCGTATTAACCTGTAGAGCCAGTAGTATTTTAAGATGGCTGCCACAGCCAGCTGACCTCAGGAAACACAAAAATGGCTTTAATGCAGCCAATATTACAGAAACTGAGCCAGAAATGGGTGTGGTAGTAGCTGAGCAGTGTCCCTAACACAAAATCTGAGCTGACACAGCATCTTAGCTTTAAACTTTGGCTTTACCTGTTGGAGTCAGCCCTGTTGGCAAAATATCTCTGAAAGCACTGGACATATTTCAGTGGAACTCTCAGAAACTAATTATTGGATGTACATCTTGAATCGATTACCAACCCATATTAGAGCCAGGCATCTCAAGAGGGCTAGCAGAGTTAATTGACCTTGGCCAGTACAAACTAGTCTGTACCTTAGTGAGTTCTACGGATATCGAGTTGAGTCGATTGTAGCTGAGAGTCGTTCAGATCAGACTCCAAGCACGATCAGCTCATGAGAGGTATTATGAGATGGCACAAAATTTTATTTCTGAGGTTTGACCAAAATTGTTTCAACTCCATCATTGCTCATCATAAGTCAATAGTCTAAAACTCTGGTGTTAAGGCAGCAGGTGATCCCTTCAAGAAGTGCTAGGCCTTTATTTTTATTTCCTCTTTCTGCTGTTCTTGTGAAACGGTTCTTTTTCTTCTTTGCACTTTTGCTCCTCGCGCTCAGACTTTACAACACAATCAGCTCTCAGTTTCATTTAGGCAGCCTCAGAATTTATTCCCCCCCTCTTTTCCCCCTGCAGCCCTTTGCCGTCGCCATCCCGGCCGTGCATTTTCTAACAACAGACAAACAACACTGAAGAAAAATCCAATTTCACTGCTAAGTGTGCTGCATAGAGGATGTGACATTTAATTTCTGTAGGGGCTGGTTTTTTCCAAGTGGTGGGGCTTTCGCCGAGGCCAGTGGGCAGATTCGCTGCCTCGAACCCTTTGCTTGAAAAACAGTGAAAATGGTAGAAATCAATACATTACCTTGAGTTCATTGGCTTTGATCAGTTGCAATTAACACACACACACATACACTCACACACAGACACACGCAGTCATTGATTCTGGTCTCTTAGAGCTCTTTTTCAGCATGTTAATTCAATCAGAGCTGCTCCTGCTTGTGTCAGAGCTGCCAGCCACAGCAGAGCTCAAGGAAACGGATATTACCCGTAATAAGAATGTGTCTCCATTCTTGCGCATTTATTTCACATGTTGTGTCTTCATTTTTCTTGGTTTCAGCCATACAAGTTTCTTTTTACCCACTTGCGATCACAGTAATGATGAAATATGAATGAAAGTGCTGCAAGCAGTTTAATGACAAGTTAAGCATGAAGAGGATGTGATTGTCTTAGGATAACAGCCAAAGCAATATTAAAACAGTGACCGCTCAAATGCAGACAATTACAAGAAGAGACTCTGCTGCTAATATTTCTCTTAGCTGGGAGAAACCAATTTCACAAAAGTGGAATCAGTGAACATTTGCTTTTCTAATTTTGTAGAATAATTGTTTTTTCTGTGTTTAAGGCAACAGACCGTTTAAGGTTCTTTGCTGTGGTTAAAAAAAAAAACTCCTAAAGAAAGAACACAAACACTAAAGTCTTGTTGCACACAACTTTGTTGTACAACTGACCGTCACAGCTTTTATATGTGGCTGCAGTGGGTTGCAAAACTGTTCACCCCCTCGATATTCAACCTGAAATTTAAATAGATATTTTTATTTGGTTATAAGTCATAAATCCAGACAAACACTTTAGATTAATGAAGTAAAAAAAAAAAAAACTGATTAAAAATATTCTGTAAAATATAAAACTAAAAAATGGTGCATGCGTATAAATTCACTGCCTTTGTTATGATGAAAGTCAAATACAGTAGTCCCTCACTACTTCACGGTTCGTTTATTACGGACTCGATCTATCGCGGTGTTTCAAAATAAGATTTGACATGACACACAATTGGCTGATTGATAGATGAGCCGCATGATCAGCATGGATTTTCATTTAAAATAATTTATTTTAAATTGTTTATCACCTGCTGCACTTTTGTGCAGCCCATACTGCAGGATAAACTTCCTGCTGCAGCTGATCAGCTGTTCTCCATGCAGAGCGGAGAAGTGGGCGTGGCCAAGAGGGCTAGGCTTGCAGATGGCAAAGAGCAGAGGAGGCAGAGAGTTGAAATCATGACATTCTGTGCTCTTTTAGCGTGTTTACAGTTTAGAAACATTGTTTAGAACATTGCAAGAGTGTGGGCAGGGTTTAAAATGCCTTATATCTTTATATTAATAATTAATTAATTAATAATTAAAACATAAATAATTAAATAAACTACGACTTTCTACTTGTACTACTATTCCTACTTCGCGGTTTTTCACTTGTTGCGGGGCTTCAAGGTACAGATCCACTGCTATAAACGAGGAACTGCTGTAGTCTGTTTATGAACAGCTGCTCTGATTGACTTCAGAATCAACACCTTTAAGTAGTAAGAACCACCATCAAACAAGAGGCAATATGAAGACCAAGGAACTCTACACAGGTCAAACACAAAGTTGCACAGAAGTACAGATCAGGGTTGGCTTTAAAATATCCCAAGCCTCGAACATCCCATAGAGCTCCATTAAATCCTATTTTTAGAAAGTGGAAAGATCAAACCACTACAGCCAACCTGCTGAGAGAGGGTCATCCACCAAAACTCACAGACTGTGCAGAGCATGCATTGATCAGAGAAACATTCAGGACGCCAAAGATCACTCTGATGGAGCCGAGCAGCTCTTCTGCAGAGATGAGAGGATCTGTCCATTGGATAAGCTGCACAGAGCTGGGCTTCATGGAAGCTGCAGGAAAAGGTGTTGCTTAAAGAAAGAGAGGAAGAGTAGATCATTTGGATTTTGGCAAAATGCTTATTTAAAACCCCCAAGCACATAGAAGAAGACACCAAAGTTCACGCTCAATAATCCAGGTAAAAATCCAACAATGTTCAGTCAGGTCATCTGGACGGTTTCTTTTTTTGCTGAGATGTTTCGTTCTTCATCCAAAGGATTTCTTCAATCTGAGGAGTCACCAGCAAACTGAGTCCCACAAGCAGCACACTCCCAGAGTGGAAAAAAAAACAGTTTGCTGGTGATAAGATGGCCTCCTGGGCCTGCCCACTCCCCCATCAACTCCTCTGAGGCAGCCATGCCAAAGTGGTTCAAAACACCAAAGTTCATGCTCAGTAATCATCCAGCGTCATTCACACAACATAGAAGAAGGTTGTGTGGTCAGATGAGACTAAAATGATACTTTTAGGCCACAAGGACAGCATGTCTGAGGTAGGCCTACCACCTCTCATCATGCTGAGAACACCCTACAGTGAAGCACGGTGGTGGCAGCATCATGCTTGATGTTTTGTTTTAACAGCAGATACTTTGAAACTGGTCAGAGTTAAAGGAAATGTGGATGGAGCAAAACACAGAGAAAGTTTTGAGAGGAACTTTGAATCTTCTAGAGATTTGGGACTGGGATTGAGGTTCACGTTCGAACAGGACACACCGCTGAAGCTACACTCCAGTGGTTTCAGAACAAACTCGTAAATGTTCTAAAGTGGTCCAGATTTTAATCCAACTGAGCTTCTCAAACTGAGCAGCTGCAGTTTGGTGAAAAAGAATGGACAAAATTTCCAGTGTTCGGTCGGACCAAGTTCATGGAGACGTGACTTGATGCTGTAACTGCTGAAAAAGGTGATGAGAACATATGCACACACATTTTTTTATTTTCATATATATATTAGAATTATGTTAAACAAGTTCTTTCCCCATTCATCTTCACTAACCTAGAGCTTTTGTGTAGGTCCAGCGCTTTTAAACAAACTTAAAATCATTTTAAATTCCAGCTCGTCAGGCAGCAGAATGTCACGACAGGGGGTTAATACTTTTGCAACAACTGTTGGTGCATGTGCGTGTGTGATCTAAACTTCCTGTGTGTTTTCATCTCTGTGTGACACGCCTCTGTGCATGGTATCCTCTACCTCTTTCAGGTGTTTTCTCAGTCCTTCACAGCCTCCTATGCTATCTACACTGTGGCTAATGGGTAGGTGGAACTGCAAGAGCTACTGCATGAGATGCACTGGGCATGAGCGTTACCAATGCAAGCAGAACTGTAGACTGAAAACTAAAGTCCCCCAAAGTGCATCTTACTGCGTCTGACCTTCGTGTTGTCCTCCAACATGCATTCATCAGTGTTCTCTCCAGGTTCCATAACCCAACGTACTGCGAGCTTTGTGCAGTACTGCACTTTCAGCGTCACTGCCTGAGATCATTTTAAGCATTGTCAGTGGAGAAAAATGTATCTGTGGTGGCTTTGGATGCTCAGAGGAGCGTCCAGAAAATGATTTGGGAAGGATGTCCAGATGACCCGCAGCATCGATCAGTGTCTGACTTGGAAGAATTGTGTTTGCCTGCAGGATTTAAATATGGGGAACAGAAATGTTGCACTCCTGCATGAGCCAGACCCGTTCTCCGTCTTCCCTCTCTGCATCGTGCTCTTTTGTCCTGTCACCACAGCTGCTATTCCAACAGCGGGCTTACGGACAGGCTTCAGAGGGCTTCAGGCGGGACGGTGGTCTCTGACTTGGTGGTGTTATGTCTGAGGTTTTGTGTGTGTGTTAAAGGGATCTGCTGGAGCTTCAGCCTCCTGAAGGGGAGAAGACAGAACTGCAGTACGCTTCCTGGGGACCTCAGGGGAACCAGCTGGTAAGCAAGGCATTCACTTGTTCAGGAGAAAAACTTGTAGTCATCTTCGTCAGCAAACATGATTAGGAACTTTATTTGCCTCCTTACCAGAGAATTTTCTATTTGACACAACTTTCATAATAAAAACAGCATCACTACAATGTCATTTTAGCAATAAACTCCATATGCAGCGGCTGTATCATATAACAGGATTGTTTTATAGCAATATTATTACTCATCTGCCTCTGCTGTAATGTAATTGGCTTTTGCTCCCATGTCAGTGCTCATCTGCACCATATTAACTGGCAAGTAGAGATGTATTGGCTCTCAGCAGCGTCTGAGCGGGCCAATGATTCATTCATACTTGGATGGCGTTCCCTGCTTAAATCAGGCAGCCAGCTGTGAAGTCTGCAACCTTGCTGTCTCTGACAATAGATTGGTTAATGTCTGTCTCCATGTGCCAGGCGTACGTGTTTGATGGAGATATCTACTACAAGCCCAGCGTGATGAGCAAAGCCCTGCGCCTCACGTCCACCAACCAGGAGCAGAATGTGGTGAATGGACTGTCTGACTGGATTTATGAAGGTAGGAGCGTGCCCAGTTCTTCTCTCAGGCAGTTGGCAACTCTGAGCAGTAAAAGCAGGCCTACACCTACAAAACAAAATGTCTGTATTTAAAACCAGAGGAGGTGCTTTTGACATATGCTGCCCATTGGTGGTCTCTGGACGGTGCCAGGCTGGCTTACCTCCGCATCAACAACTCTGCTACACCTGTGATGGAGCTACCTCACTTCCTGGGTGGCATCTATCCCTCCAACATTATCTTCCCCTACCCAAAGGTAAATTCACTGTTAAAGCTACAGTCAGGCTTTTAGGACAGTGCATGCTGTTTTACTGCTCATAAAACTTGTTGAGTTCAAAGCTCACAGTTTAGACACTAAACTCAGCTTATTATTCTGGGAATATTCTTTTTTTTCTGAGACATTTAAAATGTTGCTGTACACGGAATATTAACGAACTCTGATTGGCACAGCTGCAGAGAGTCTTTGCAAAACTATGATTCATTAATTAGAAGTTGGTAAGCATGGTGGTGCAACTCGTAGAGCTGCTGCCTCTCAGCGAGCAGGTTCCCGGTTCAAATCCCGGTCCGGGGGCCTTTCTGGGTGGAGTTTGCATGTTCTCTCTGTGCATGCGTGGGTTTTCTCCCGGTACTCCAGTTTCCTCCCACAGACCAAAAACATGCATGTTAGGCTGATTGGTAACTATAAATTGTCTCTAGGTGTGAGTGAGTGTCTCATTTGTCTCTGTGTGGCCCTGTGATGGACTTGCAACCTGCCCAGGGTGTCACCTGCCCCTCGCACAGTGATTGCCAGACATGGGCACCAGCAACCCCCGTGACCCAAAATGGAAGAAGTGGATAAAAGATAATGGATGGATGGATGGATAATTAGAAGTTGGTGAAATGCAGGCTGTTCTGCTTTTCACACAGTTTTCATTATTTTACCCACCGGACATTTCTTACTGGGATGAGGGACATCTAGTGGGGGGGGGGGGGGGTGTTATCAAGCTATTTGACAATAAAATAAGGAAGCAACAAGAGGTTTTTAGACTTCCATAAAGGCACTGGTCAGAAAAAACATTTTTTAAATTGGATACTGTCAGGTGCTCAGAGGGCCTGTTACAGAGGTCTGCAACCTCAAATGAGCCATTTCTGCCTCTTTGCATGCAAAATAAAATATCTATGGAGCTGCAAAACCTGCTAATACTGTGATGGTGATTCAGACATTTGTTATGATGCGTAACCATGCCAACAAGGTGGTTTTTACCATTGGGAGCAGTTGATTAACATCTCAAAAGCTCAAATAAGACCTCAGCTACAGCCCCAAATCACAAATGAGTTGAAAAAAAAAAAAAAAAAAAAAAAAAAAAAAAAAAAAAAAAAAAAAAAGAGGTGCCATGGTTGCATCCACGTCTACCTGGCGGGGGTGTTTGAGTACCTGACCGCCGATATCCTAGAGCTGGTGGGAAACGTGGCTCGTGACTACAAGAAGACCAGGATCATCCCCGACACCTGCAGCTGGTTGTCCACAATACCATACCAATTTATTTATAAAGCACTTTAAACAGTGACAAAGCACACCAAAGTGCTTTGGTGTGCTTTTACAATGACGAGAAGCTCAACACGCTGCTGGGAGGAGTAACCGTCGCTCAGGGAGGAGTTCTGCCCAAGATTCAGGTGGTCCTGCTGCCCAAGAAGACTGAGAAATTGATCAAGTTCAAGTAGCTAGATCAACATCTGCAGCCAGTTTCTGCTCTAAGACGGACGGCTACAAGAGATCCTTCCTGCCCACAGACGTCAGAATCTATAACAACTTTAATGAAACCAGGATGACGAGCTACCACAACATTTAATTTCCCTTTGGGATTAATAAAGTATTTTTGAATTTAATTGAATTTGATTTTCAAGTGGTGGCCCATAGCTCACTTCAAGCCTGTTGGAGGGGGCTTTTCCGGATATTAGATGTGATTTTATTAAATTAAAATAACCAATTATTAGTATTTATTTATATTTTAATATTTGAGGGCAAAAGAAAATAAACTGATTTATGTAAAGAAGAAAAAATATATAGTTTTTACCAATTTTATAAAAATTCAAACAGAAGGATACAGGCTTATGTACGTTTTCTTTGTAATTGTGGAAACAATTCATAAAGTATTCTATTATGAAATAATAAAGCATAAAGTTAAAAATCAGGCAGTCTGTTGATATGTAATTGAATTTTAAAATGAGAATAAATACTTCTGTTTACTTTGACTTTGTCTTTTTTCTTTGATTTTTATTCTTATCAAATTGGCTCACCAGATTTCTTCTCAGCAACTTGCCTTAAAGTTATTTCCCCCCCAAACATTTGGTGGATTTGAGAAACAGATCACACTGTTAGACTGGACGTGAGCTAAAAGAAGTGGCTAACAAACTACTAGCATGATGTAGTCAACAAGTTTTACTCTTTGTGTCAGTATCATTCACATGTTGGCAATAAAAATTACTAAAAATTAGCTATTTCTTGTTGTTGGTACAACAAACAATAAACTTCAGTTTTATGTTAGTTTTGGTCAAAACTTGGAGCCGCTGCAGCGGAACCAACGAGCCACATGTTGCAGACCCCAGTTCTAACATTAAGCTCTGTTTTTCAGCAGTTCTGAGCCTTTTTTTAATTAATGCAGTTGTTGGGTTAATATAGACCTTCAGCAAGGTTGTTTAGTTCTGATTAGATGAAAGGTAATCACCTAAAGGAAAAGCATAAATGGGATTAAGTCAAAGCTCACAAAGAGAAAGTGATAAATGTATGCATCTTCAAATTAAAATGTATGTTCTCCCTCGGGGAGATGTAAAAAGCAAAATGTTAAGAGCAACAAGCAGGGCATGTAAATTAAAGTGAGAGAGAAAAAATAGAGATGGATTTAATAGTTATCTGAAATAAATAGGATAATAAATAAACCGCAGATGATAAAAGCAAAGAAACAGTCCTGAAGCATTATTCTTAATTAAATTAAAAAGGTCACATTTTTCAGTCACGTTTGTCTATTTCTAAATGCTAAATTGTTTTTTTTAAGCATCTAGCTGGTGGCGGCATACGTCTAATCTCTTTAGATGTACGTAAATGTCACACAGATGTCTCCTTTGGCTGGTAATCCTCGGCACATTTCACATCCAGTCCAACACAGAGGACCTCACAAGGAAACATCACAGCCCTCGTGAGAGAAGTCCAGCAGCACCTGTTTTCCTTCAGACATTTGAAACAATCTTGACTTGTAACATCGACTGCTTGTCTCTTCCTACCCCGGTTGTGCTGAAAACATCCTGACTCGTGGCAGATGGGTGAAGTTTGTTAGCTGCAGGGCAGCTGACAAGAAGGCCCTGCAGAGTAATCACAGCAGCACAATCATTGGCTTCCAGCAAAACAACTGCGGAGCTTGGTGCCTTTGTCACTGTGCAGCAAACAGCCAAAAACATATCACACCCCGGTCATCTTTTCATGCTGCTGCCCTCTGGGAGGCCTTTAAAACTCCCACGTAAGAGTTTTACTAAAGTGCAGTTAGAGGTCTAAACCTGCTAACTGACCCATCTAGTGTTCATTATGCTCAGGCCAAACCCCAGAATCAGAATAAGCTTTATTATCATTGCACCGAGATACAGTGAGATTATGTTTGTACAGTCGTCCGAAAGATGCAGCCCCTTATCCTTTTTCAGAATACTTTGTAGATAGAAAAGAGGAAAGGCCATGAGGATAGGATAGTGGTGTTACAAAAAATATCTCTTCATACCTTGTCCTATCAGGACACGATTTAAGACATCAAAAACTTTACCAGCAGCACATTTATAGACACATTACATATTCATTTGACAACAAGACGGTGAGATTTGTCCATGAAGCACTTCCAGATAGTCCACAGCCGGGACAGCTCTGATAAGCCTTCACAGAAGTTCTCGGGGGGGGGAGGGGCGGGGGGGGGGATAAACATAGCTTTTCCTTAGTTTATACATATCCCAGGAGAAATTTGATAAGTCGTCCTGCTTTGAGGCCAAACGGGGGAGTCAGATTCAGATAAGCCACAATTGCTGATTGTTTTTCAGGCAGATTGTTTTTTTTCTCATCCTGCTGAGTCCTGCTGGTATTTTCGATACAAAATGCCCAGATTTGTGGGCATTCCACTGATCCTTGCTTATGAGCACCCTCCAAGATCATCTCCAACATGCTGGAGAGTCCCAGAAGATGCAAGTTTCCTGCAATTCTCACAAATCGCTTCCATCTTATGGCTCATAAATCAGCTGATTTTGAGTGCACAAAGCACAAACCAAACCTTCACACAGACTCGGCAGCTTTGCCATGGCAGAAACTGCTGCCGCCGTCCTCTTTAATAGCCGATAACATGGGAATCCGCCGATGCCATAAATCAGAAACCCTGCTATCATGGTTCCAATTACTTTGTATATAAATTCGCTCAACCTTTATTTAAACAGATAAGTCACATTGAGCCTCGAAGACTCATTTACAAGTGAGATCTGTTTGGACAGACAATAAAAGTGGTGAAAAATGACACATATAAACAGTGATACGTATTCACTCAACCTTTATTTAAAAACCTTTATTTAAACGTCTTCGGCATCCTCCTGAGACATGCAGAAAGACACATCAGCTCCCAAGCTCCCCACGGATCCATGACGTATCCTGCTGTGTGCGCCTCAGCGGGACATGAGGGTTCTCCAGGACCCTGTCGCTTTGTTGAAAAGAATTTATCGGTTGCATGGAAAGTCCAGCTGACCAGATCCATGATAGTACCGGTAGTTTTAGTTTCGGAAGATAAAACAGAGGGAAAAAAAGCAGAAGGAGGACAGGGGAGCAGGAGGAGGACAGGAGAGCAGGAGG
>NC_056508.1:14634528-14660378 GCF_014905685.2 Nematolebias whitei
GGAGGAGGACAGGGGAGCAGGAGGAGGACAGGAGAGCAGGAGGAGGAGGACAAAGTGTCCGACTTGCCCGAGAGCGAGTGAGGGAATAAAGAGCCAAACAAAAGTTTTTATAGAGTACGCTCAGAATAGAAACTGTTTATAGCATTATTGAGAAAAGTGTGTTAAATTTTTTAAAATATTTGTAACTTTTATACTGTTTGAATAATTAAACTTTTTATGTTTACAGAGAGGGCAGCACGGTGGCGCAACTGGTAGAGCTGCTGCCTCTCAGCGAGCAGGTCCCTGGTTCAAACCCCGGTCCAGGGGCCTTTCTGGGTGGAGTTTGCATGTTCTCTCCGTGCATGCGTGGGTTTTCTCCGGGTACTCCAGTTTCCTCCCACAGACCAAAAACATGCATGTTAGGCTGATTGGTAACTCTAAATTGTCCCTAGGTGTGAGGGAGAGAGTGAATGGTTGTTTGTCTCTTTTGTCTCTGTGTGGCCCTGTGATGGACTTGCGACCCGTTCAGGGTGTACCCCGCCCCTCGCACAGTGATTGCTGGACATGGGCACCAGCGACCCCCGTGACCCAAAATGGAATAAGCGGGTAAAGATAATGGATGGATGGATACTCTCTTACCCTTTGCTTTTAATAAGCTTTATTTGACTTTTAGCTTTGATTGTGCTAATTTAGTCTTTTAGCCCTAGTTTTCCTCATTTTAGCTTTAAGCTGTACTACATTTGGCTTTAACTGTGGTTTTGTTCATTTTAGCTTTTAGCTACTATTTTGCTCATTTAGCTTTTTACTATGGTTCTACGTATTTCAGGTATTTAGAAACGGTTTTGGTTATTTTAACTTTTAGTTAGTTTTGCTGAGTTTAGCTTCTGTTCTACTTTTAACTTAAATATTTCATTCATTAACAGATTTCAGCTGTCATTCTCAGCGCTCATGCTGAAATTTCACAGAATATGATTTCATGAGTCTGTTTTTTGTTCGCACAGCATGTTCTGCTCATGGAAACACAATCTCTTTGGTTTAATAACCACCCACAACTCATGTTTCCCTTACTTCAACTGCTCCTGTTCTTGTTTTATCATAGTCTGTGTTTTTTGGAGTTTGTGTTTCAGTGATCCACAACAGAAACATAATCTTGTTGTTCATTGATAATAAGGAACTGTATTAAATCTGATGTAAAATATAATATCACGTTCAAACTCTTTATTTTATGCTAATATCTGTTTGGCTTCATAGTTCTGAAGTTGTCCCAAATGCCCAAAGTCAGGTTTGCAGACCCAGAAAGGTTCAGGATTATAATTAGAGAAGGTTTTCACAAAAATAACTATTTAAAGTTATAGATAGTGTTTGAGTTTGATATTAAAAAAGTCATATTGTTGTAGAGTGACTTAAAATGATTGTTAGGAAAGTTTCCATCTCATTAAAGCCAGGGTAAAAAGTGTCTTTAGTTGGTCTAAACAGATTTGTCAAAATACGCTCTAAATATTTATGATCTAATTATTATTTTTTCTTTCATGTGCTGACAGGCCGGCTCTGGTATCCCATCAGTCAGTCTGTTTGTGGTGAATCTGTACGGTCCAGCTCACACTCTGGAGATGCTGCCTCCTGACTCCCTCAGAGCCAGGTACATCTCTGTGAATTTAGAAGAAACCTGAATGAATTCAGACAGCTCCTGTCAGAAACACTTACTCACTGCAGAGACCGCTCCCTGTCACTTGCTGCAGGTTCTTTTAGTATTCCTGTACACAACTGTCAGTTGCAATTCCCCTGCTCCCATTGTTTCTCCAGAGAAAGCTACATCTCCATGGTGACCTGGATCAGCAGCACCAGGCTGGCGGTGCGCTGGCTAAACCGGGCCCAAAACCAATCAGTGCTCTGCGTGTGCGAGGCCACCACGGGGGCATGTTCAGTGGTGAGTTGCCGTCACTCGTCCCGTATTAGCAATCTGAACGGCTTCAGCTGCAATTCACAGTTTTAATAGAGTTTTGGCTCATTCACACGGCTGTGGGAGCCGAAATTGATTTTCTGAGGCTCTCAAATTTGTTCTGGCTGATTAATATTAGAGGTCATTTGCTGCATGAAAAGAATTGTTAGTCATCTGCCTCACTTCTTATTATTTAGGGTAAACTGCAGTTTTTAGCTTTGTCTTGGTACTAATTTAAATAATTAAAAATAATAAACTTTATTAAGACTTATTATTCTAAGTCACTTTGTTGATAAAAATCATATATATATCAATTTTGTGTGTGTGTGTGTGTGTGTCATGTGGAACCCATAGAAACACAAAATGACCATGGACATCATGCAGAACCAGCGACAGGTGGGCACTGCTTATGTTTTATAACGCCTGTCATCTTCATCACCCTCTTCTTCTGAACTGGACGCTTTGTGTCGACAGGATGTGCCGTTGTTCACATCGAACGGCGCCGTCTTTTACACCATCCTGCCTGCAAAGCAAGGCGCTCGTGGAGAGTTTCACCACGTTGCTGGTCTTTCAGCACAGGTCAGTTCAGTGGCAGGATTTTTTATATTTTTTTACTTTTTCTGATCTTTTAAAAAAAATGTTTTAAAAAGTGATAATCTAGCCACCACTGGGTGTCTCTTTAAACTCTTTAAACTGTGTAAATACAGAGCCCATCATCTTAGAAACTGAATAAAATAATACAATCTGTGCATGAAAAACAAAATTTACTCTTAAAACATCGACTTTTTCAGGATTTAAGAGGTTCACTTTCAGCCAGGTGCTGCAGAACAGATGCACTAAATTAACTGAACATCTTCAGTGTGTGCACCTAGAGGCAGGGGTTTGTCAGTTTGCTGCTCTGAAGTATACAGGTGTGCATTAAGGCAATGCCAAAGAGGAAAGACATCAGCAATGACCTTAAAGAAGCTGATGTTGTCATCAGTCTGGGAAAGGTTAAATTTAATTTTCAATCATGTGGAAAACATTTAGGACAGCTGCCAGTCGTCCCAGAATGGCACAAATCAGTAGATTCACCCCAAGGTCAGACCATGCAACACACAACCTCATGTAAATGAACCATCAGATATCTGGGACAATGTCCTCTAGACACATGAGACAAAAGAAGAGATGTTTACCCATACTGCACAGCACCATGTGCAAAAACCAGACGTAGCATTTCAGCTGTAGACCAAAGGATTGTAGAGTCTAACGTGAGGACGTCTGTCCAACAGCTGAAGCTTGGACCAGACTGGGTCATGTCAGGACAGGACAAAGTTCTCAAACACAGCAGCTGATCTACAACAGAATGACTGAAAAAGAAAATAATCAAGGTGCTGTAACGGTTCGGTCAAAATCCAGACCTCAGCGTAGCGCGGTGGGACCTGAAGAGGACGGAGCTGAAACTAATGTCTGCAAACCTTTGAACTGAAGCAAAGGTGGACACAAGAGTGAATCAGAACTGGTCCCCAACCACGTGAGACACTTTTAAAGTCGTATACCAGGGCTATTCAACTGACAGCCCGCAGGTGACTTAAGTTCAGCCCGCTGATGAGTTCATTAATAAAAAATAAATAAAAATATGAAAAACAATCTGTGAGAGAGAGTTTTAAAAATTAAAATGGGAACTATTTCAGTCAAAGAGCCAATCCTTTTATGTTCCCATCGCAATGTTCAACTTTTTTGACTTTTTATGTGCAATATTCTTTATGAAGAGCCCCCTCCCCACAAAAACCATTGACTAATGCCCCTTTTCCACTGTCACAGTGCGGATCAGGTCAGTTCGGGTCAGTCCAGATCGGCTCATGTCTCGTTGTGTTTCCATTTACACTTCTGGACCGGCTCTGTAGGCGGGGACTAGAATCCCACCAGAGAAGCAGGGACACAAAAAGGTCCTGAATCAGCCTCAAATCATCTAAAAAGTACTGTGGAATAGAGATCTTTCCGTGGCAGGCTGAGCAGAGTTGGGGCTGAGTAATATTGGTGGAAATGGGGCATTTGTGAGTTTGGGGGATGATAAAATAAATTAAAATAGAGACACTTGCTTGCTTTAATCTGGGGCCTACAAATAGCTGTGTTTTGGTGTTAATTATTGCATGAGGAAATCTGGAGTGGCAGGTAAGTATGTTAGACTGGTACAGGACATGTATGAGGACAACAGGACATGCATGAGGACAGCAGGACATGCATGAGGACAACAGGACATGCATGAGGACAGCAGGACATGCATGAGGACAGCAGGACATGCATGAGGACAGCAGGACATGTATGAGGACAGCAGGACATGTATGAGGACAGCTGGACAGTGGTGAGATGTGCTGTAGGAGTGACAGAAAGCTTCAAGGTGGATGTGGGAGTGCATCACGGATCGACTCTGAGCTCCTTCTTGTTTGCTCTGGTGATGGACCGACTAACAGATGAGATCAGGCAGGAATCAACATGGACTACAATGTTTGCAGATGACATTGTGATCTGTGGTGAGAACAGGGAACAGGTGGAAGAGAACTTGGAGAAGTGTGGATATGCACTTGAAAGAAGAGGAATGAAAGTCAGACGTAGTAAGACAGAGTGCATGTGTGAATGAGAGGGAGGAGGTGGAACAGTGAGGCTACAAGGAGCAGAGGTCACAAAGGTGCAGGACTTCAAGTACTTGGAGTCCACTGTCCAGGAAAATGGGGAGTGTGGTAAAGAGGTGAAGAAGAGAGTCCAGGCAGGATGGAGAAAAGTTTCAGGAGTGATTTGTGACAAAAAGGTGTCAGCAAAGGTCAAAGGAAAAGTTTACAAGACAGTTGTGAGACCAGCTATGTTGTATAGTCTGGAGACAGAGACATGGACAAGAAGACAGGAGACAGAACTGGAAGTGGCAGAAATGAAGATGTTGAGGTTCTCAAGGACAAGGATGGATAAGATTAGGAATGAGATCATCAGAGGTACAGCACAGGTTGAACAACTGGGAGATAAAGTTAAAGAGACCAGACTGAGATGGTTTGGACATGTTCAGAGGAGGGACAGTGGTTTGGACATGTCCAGAGGAGTGACAGTGGTTTGGACATGTCCAGAGGAGGGACAGTGGGTATATTGGTAGAAGGATGTTAGAAATGCAGCTGCCAGGAAAAAGACAAAGAGGAGATATATGGATGCAGTTAGAGAGGACATGGAGGTAGTTGGAGTGAGGACAGAGATGGAGGAGGATGACTCGTTGTGGAGACCCTGAAGAGGGAACAACTGGAAGAAGAATAAATGATCAGAAACACGACTGAAAGGCAGCGCACTTTTTCTCTCTCTCACTGTGCGGGGAGTTCAAATAAACTGATCATATCAGTGTGTGATCATCTGCAAACTGGATTACACAACAACACACAGATTTATTACTGGTGGAATATTGATGATGGTGCACAGCAGCTTTGTAGTTAGTTTTAAAATAGTTAACAACAAATAGGATCGATTAAGTTAATTCATTGTAGTAAAAGACAAAAAGGAGATGTTCGACCCATCACGCTCTCTTTCAGTCCAGCTGATTTCTGCTCTGCCTCTTTTGGTTCTGTTCAAAACTCACACCTGAGCAGACGCTTCACCTGTGATTTATGAACCGTTCGAGGAAGAACTGGTCTGTGCAGCCATTTCATTGTGAATGAGAACTGGTTCTTAATGGACCCACCTGGAACAGCAACATGTCGGTCATTCAGGAACATTTTTTATTTTGAAAAATGTAAAGATTCGTCAAGTCAGAGATGGCAGAATAATATTTGTGTTAAACAGGAGGCATAGTGTGTAATTTTTGTTTTTAGGATTGTTTCTCATTAGACTATCACAACTTTTATTGCAAGGAAATAAATCTTGAAATATAGTTTCTTTGAATTACACTTTGGTGTTCTGTTTATTTAATTTATGATTCAATGCAACAAAAATAAACTACGATAATTTAAAAGGTAACAGATTATTAGTTTATTTACATAATGGCTTTAACTGCTGGATGTCGGGCCCCTGAGCTGCTAACGTTCAGTAACTGTGGCCCCTGAGCAGTTTAGTGGCTCTGTTGTATACTGCAGGCTACTACTTCAGGTTCTTGCTGCTAAAAGTCGTTCTCCTGAATCAGGTGGTGGACTCAGTTTTTCACACACAACTTTTCATTTTGTCTAACAATAATGACACGGTGCAATCTGTTGTGTTTTTTTATTCTCTTCAAGGTCAGATTTGAATCATTTTAAACCTGACCTGAGGTCTCATGTACAAAAACTTGTGTGGCTTTCCTGCTGAAACATGGCGTACGCTTAAATTGAGAAAACAGCGTACGCACAAATCAATCCAGATGTATGAAACCATGTGCACGCATGAATCCAAGCTCACTTCCTTTGTACAGTACATTCATTTATTCAACCTTTATTTATACAGGTGTGTCTCACTGAGCCTCTGGGACTCATTTACAAGAGAGACCTGTTTTTAACAAAGAATGATAATCCCAATCAACTTGGAATTGAGTGCACATGAAGAAATATCCAACTTTTTTTAATCGAGACACCTCCATTTTATTATGCAAATCGATTTAAATATGCCCTGCACCTGAGGAATTTCCTCTGTGCACTATCTGAAAGCATGTTTACACACGGGAAAGAGAAACTTAATGGAATATGAGTTGGAGACGCTTCTAAATGAGAGGCTCATAAAAACATCCTGTTTGGTACGCTGTCCTCTGGCATTAACGCCAAGTGCAAGAGGAGTGAGTGGGACCATGTGTGTAAATGTTGTGGGGCCAGAGCAGCACACCTGCAGAAATTAAGACAAAATGGTCAGACATCAAGGTGGATGTGAGGCGGAAGACGACTGTTCATCGCCAAAGTGCGGCCAAAACAGGTGGGGGTACCGGAGAGGACGAACTCACCCCATTTGAGCAGAGTCGTCAGTATTGTTGCTTTTGCACATCACATATTTTGCACATTGACTGAATTAAATTGCTTCCTGTTAACATAAACATATTAATCCTGTGATGGTGCTTTTACTGTATATCAATGTGTGTGCAGTCAATATTCGATTACGTTAGGAAAACTGTCTCTTGCTGCAAATTGTGCTTTAATGTTTGCCTGTTCAACTGCATTGTAGGGAATTTAATATACCTGGCTGACATATGGATAACTCCATCCCACACAGCTGGCATGGCTCGGCTTGGACTCAACTGGCACAGTCCAGATCGGGCTGCCAGCTCCCTCTGGAATGCCCCTTTTACCAGGAACCCCAGTGTGGTCATCAGCTGTATGTGTACAAGCAGCACACAACTCCTCGCTGTGTCACGCTCCAAGCACGGTTCCAAAACGATTGCCCTTGCAGGCCTAAAACGGTTGATGAGCCAGTCATCGTGGGCCAGAAAATCATCTCCATCTCTAAATACATGCTCTGCGTATTGCACCTTTTGTTATATCCTCTAATAAGACTAAATATGTTGTTGTTAAAGGTATTTTCTGCACTACTATGTGCATGTTTTTATATCCACTCATCTTAATTGCATTCAAGCGCATGTATCAATTGTTCAATACAATCAGTGTACAATAATAGTTTTCACTTCATTGACAGTTTCCCAGTATTACCTGTAAGTGTTGTCAATGGACCAGTAACCATACACCAGCCATGAAGTTGGTGTGGGACTGTGCACATTTTCACGGTCATTTCATTCTTGATGCAGCTTGATTGAAGTTTAGCGTGAAAAAGGGCGTACGCCATGTTTTTGTGCATACGCACCCTTTGTACACGAGGCCCCAGTGTTTCTTGAAGTTATGTAAAAGTTTTATGGATGACTGATTGGAGTCGGTGAGCTTTATTTTTCTCTGGGTCTGCATGTTGCTTCATAACAGTCCAACTTTACTGTGCAGTTTAAAACTCATTTCTGAGGAAAAATTTAAGATTTTCTCCTCAAGCCAGGGGCCTCATGTACAAAGGGTGAATAAAACGTGGCGTATGTCGTTTTTCACTCAAACCTTCAGATGTTCTGGGGATCACGCAGGATGATCTATTTAAAAATGTGATGCTTTCTTAGGAAACATGAGGAATAATGATGCATTTTAGAGATCAGCACACATACAGATTTATTTATTTGCAGTCTGTATTTGCTGTATAAAAATAAACCAAATACCTCATTTAAAACAATAATCACCCGAACCTCCAGAATCTTGAGTAAATCTCTCAACGTTTCGTTCTGGTTGCCCTCTGACAGAAACTTGCTGTGTTGCTGTTCCTATTTTTATTCTGTGTCTGTGAAAGTTTCACGCTCTTCGTCTCTCTCTGTGTAACGCAGCCTGCCATCCCTTCTGTCCCTCCTCGCTTCTTGACATCTGGGAGCTGGGATGTCGCCTCGCTGTGCGCCTTAGACGAGCAGGCTGGCAAAATGTACGTGAGAGCCACAGAGTGTGGCGAAGCCTCATCCAATCACCCTGTATGATTTCATAGCTGGAGGCGGTGAGGGTAGAGTCATGGTTTTATCATTAAAATCTCTGTGACTCGCTGTAATTTGGTGCCTCACCTGCTGCAGACTGTTTCAGTCTCTGTGATTGTAAATGAAAATAAAACATTTTTAGCAGCGCAGATCTGATTGTGGGTAACAGGTCAGAGGAAGACGCTCAGTCTGAAGCTATGACTAAAAAAGAAGACCAAGGATTACCCAAGGATTAGTTAGGAAGATCAGATTATTACCTAAAGCTGTTTTATTCTGCAGAGGGCATATATCCCACGTGGACTGGGCAAAGAAAACCCCGCTGTAAATCTATAGACAGTTCTTTTTCAGCACCACAGCCCTCAGGCTGACACTGCTTTTTGCCTCCAGACAAGTGATTCCTCTTCTGTATCGCCCTCACATTCGTACAGAAGAGAAAACTCAACATGACTGATGCAGTGAGGCACACTGAAAACAAGCGGCTCCACAATCTGACGCGCTGCTGCAAAACTGAGCCCATAAAGGCTAAAGGCTGTAAACAAGCCTGATGAGAAATAGATGCTTAGAATAAAAGATGACGTTAGGACACTCTGATGTTTGACAGGACTGAGTAACATGGTGTGTCTGTGTCTCCTCATCAGATACTTTCTGAGCACAGAGGAATCGAGACAGAGCCGACATCTGTACAGGTACGCCTCCTCCATGTCTCATAACGCTGTTAGAGAACTTGTTATTTGTGTCACCAACCGTATGTTTAGTGATCATGCTATATTTAGCATATTCAAATTCACGCTGCAGATCTTTTAATTTTGAATATCTAAAAATAAAATGGAAGATATTTGAAAGTGGAGTGTTTTCATTTCCATCATAGTCTATTAATAGACACCCATGGTGGGAGTCCAAGTGGAAGAGACAAAAGTGGCAATATGTCTGAAGCCAACGTCTGAATTCAACACTTGTAGAAAGAAAAATATCTGAATGGTGATTCTGACCAGGGACAACTAGAGAAACAGATTAGATTAGACTTTCTGACTATTTCCTGGGCAGCACGGTGGCTCAGTTGGTAGAGCTGCTGCCTCTCAGCGAGCAGGTTACCCCAGTTCAATTCCCAGTCCAGGGTACTTTCTGGGTGGAGTTTGCATGTTCTCTCCGTGCACACGTGGGTTTCCTCCAGGTACTCCAGTTTCCTCCCACAGACCCAAAACATGCATGTTAGACTGATTGGTAACTCTGAATTGTCTCTAGGCATGAGTGAGAGAGTGAATGGTTGTTTGTCTCATTTGTCTCCATGTGTCCCTGTGATGGACTGGAGACCTGTCCAGGGTGTCCCCCGCCCCTCACACAGTGATATTGGTGACATTGGCCCCAGTGACCCCCGCGACCTAAAAAGGAAGAAGCGGGTAAAGATGATGGATGGATGGATGGATGGATGGATGGATGGATGGATGGATGGATGGATGGATGGATGGATGGATGGATGGATGGATGGATGGATAGATGAATGGATGAATGGATGAATGGACTATTTCCTGATTTACCATCCAACAGGGTTAGCAGTACATAAGTACAGTGAGTACATTTGTTTTAAATTGTTTTTAAATATGTTTTTGTCTATTTCCCACACATGAACCTGGTTCTCTCGGACAATGTGATTTCTGACCATAGGCCTGTTTTTATTTGATGTTGGTTTGTCCTGTGCTCCAGTTAAGTCCTGCGCTCCTGCCCAGTGCCGTAGAGTTTTTAACCCTTCCACTGCTGGTCAGTTCTCTGCTGATGACACCGAACAGCTGAGCTCCTGGTTTGACTCCTCCTGTCAAGCCATTCTGGACTCTGTGGCTCCATCTAAACTGGTGCAGCCTAAAGCCAGATCTGAACCCTGGTTTAATGAAAGAACTTGTGCAGCCAGACAGGAGTGCCGCAGAGCTGAACGGAGATGGAAAAAGAATAAACTGGAGGTTTCATTTCACATTTTAAAGGACTGTCAACGTCAGTACCAGAACACTGTCAAAGAGGCTAAAATACACCTGTCAGACATTATTGTGTCCAATCACAACAACACACGTGTCCTTTTTAAAACTGGTGACTCTGTCCTGAAGGCCCCACAACCTGTCTGCCTGGAAGCCTCTACAGAACTCTGTAATGACTTCCTGCAGTTTAAAAAAAAATAAGGTTGTTACCACAAGGGCCCTTATTTCATCCCCTGCTTTTGACCCCTCCTGGCTGTGTTCGATAGATTCAAACCAGTGACTCTGACCCTTTTAGAGGATGTGGTCGACCATATTAAACCATCAGGTTCTCCTCGTGACCTTGTCCCCCCTCGTCTTTTAAAAGAGGTGTTTTCCAGCGTGAGGCAGGTGATTCTTGCTGTTATCAATAGCAGTCTGTCCTCAGGTGTTGTCCCAATAAGTTTTACACATGCGGTGGTGCAGCTCCTGCTTAAAAAGCCTAGACCAAACTGTCTTGGCTAATTTTAGGCCCATCTCCAAGCTGCCTTTTATTTTAAAAATTTTAGAAAAATAATTTATAATCCCAGGTCAATGTTTTTTTTTGGGGATGAGCACAATATCCTGGAGGTTTTTCAGTCTGGCTTCAAAACTCAGCACAGAGTCAGCTCTAGTCCGAGTTTTTAACGATATTCTTATGGCCAATGATTGAACATGTGGTTCTGGTCCTGCTCGACCTGACTGCTGCCTTTGATGGTGATGGTGTTTGGTCCTAGTGGCTCTTGTGAACCTTGCCCTGTTGATCTGGATCCTCTGGCACCACATGTAAAGAAACAGTTTCTAACTTGGGTTTTAAAATGAAGTGATTTTAAATTGGATTCCCAGATTGGAGCGGTGGTCAAGACCAGTTTTTATCACCTCAGACATCTGGCTAAGGTAAAGCCCATCCTCATAATAGTGAAATGTCGGCCACATTATCTACCCCGAGAGTTCACAGTGACTTTTATCACAGTTGTTTACATTCCTCCCGACGCTAATGCTAATGAATCACTACAGGAGCTACATGATATCATCAGCTCGCTGCAGAACAAACACCCCGAGGCTCTTTACGTGGTAGCCGGAGACTTTAACCACGTGAATCTAAAGGACTGTCTCCCAAGCTTTAATCAGCATGTGACGATTCCGACACGTGGAGACCGCACGCTGGACCGTGTTTACACGAACGTAAAAGATGCATACAAAGCCGAACCCCGCCCCCACCTAGGACTGTCAGACCACATCTCAATCTTCCTGGCTCCTGCTTACATGCCCCCGCTGAGACGCTCCAGACCGGTTCAAAAGAAAGTTAAATGTTGGATCCAGGACAGTAGCCCCATACTGAGAGATTGTTTTGATCGAACAGACTGGCAGGTTTTCAGAGAAGCTGCTGAAAATGGAGGTTCGCTTGATCTTGACCAATACACATCCTCAGTACTGGGTTACATTAGTACATGTACTGACACAGTCTCCACTATCAGAAATGTTAAAAGCTACCCAAACAGAAAACCTTGGCTGAATGCAGAGGTGCGTACCCTGCTGGAAGCCAGGAACACTGCATTCAGGTCTGGAAACTCAGAGGAGCTGAGTAGGACAAGAAAAGAGCTGGTTGCTGGTATTAAGAGGGCCAAGGGCACATATGCAAAGAGGATCGAGGGTCAATTCATCTCACAAGACCCTCGGAGCATGTGGAGGGGCATTAAGTGCATAACAGATTATAAAGGAAGGAGTGAACAATGTCCCAAAGACCCATCTCTGCCTGATGCCCTCAACAAGTTCTATGCACGCTTTGAAGACCCGAACAGACCACCCAGCACCAGACTCACCTCACCACCGGATGAAGAGCATCTCAGCGTGACCTCAGCAGAAGTAAGGAGTACCTTCAGGAGGATTAATCCGCACAAAGCAACTGGCCCAGACAACATCCCCGGAAAAGTGTTGAAGGAATGTGCTGATCAGCTCTGTGAGGTGCTGGCAGACATCTTTAACACCTCACTTACCCTGGAGACAGTTCCCACCTGCCTGAAGACTGCCACCATCATCCCAGTCCCAAAAAGCTCTACAGTGACTGGTCTGAATGACTATCGGCCAGTGGCCCTCACCCCGATAGTCGCTAAATGCTTCGAAAAACTGGTCATGACTCACATCAAAACAACCATCAACATCAACGAGGACCCTCATCAGTACGCATACCGTGAGAACCGATCAACAGAGGATGCAATCTCCTCTGTGGTCCACACTGCACTCAACCACCTGGAGCAGAAAAACTCTTACGTCCGTATGCTCTTTGTGGACTTCACATCCGCCTTCAACACCATGATCCCCCAAACCCTGATGGACAAACTATCCACACTAGGACTAAGCCCCTCCATCTGCAACTGGGTACTAGACTTTTTAACAAACAGACCACAGTTAGTGAGGATCCACAACCTCTCCTCCTCCACCATAACCCTCAGCACTGGCTCTCCTCAGGGATGTGTGTTGAGCCCCCTCCTGTTTACTCTGCTCACATATGATTGTGCAGCTACCCATCCAGGCTGTCACATTGTAAAGTTTGCAGATGATACAGCGGTGGTGGGATGCATCACAAACAATGATGAGTCCAGCTACAGGCAAGAGGTGGAACACCTGGAGAGCTGGTGCAGAGAGAATAACCTTCACATCAATGTGAAGAAGACAAAGGAGATGATTGTGGACTTCAGAAGGAACAAAAACACCTACACCCCCCCTGAACATAAGAGGATCTGCGGTGGAAGTGGTCTCCAGCTACAAGTACTTGGGTGTACACATGAATGACAACCTCAGCTGGAGCAACAACACCACCAGCCTGATCAAGAAAGCTCATCAGAGACTCTACTTCCTCAGACGGCTGAGGCGAGCTGGTCTGGGAAGCTCAGTCCTCACCTCCTTCTACAGGTGTGCAGTGGAGAGCATCCTGTGCTCGAGCATCAATGTGTGGCATGGAGGCTGCACAGCTGCAGAAAGAAAAGCTTTGCAGAGAGTGGTGAAGGCTGCACAGAAATCTGTTGGAATCAGTCTCCCCACCATCACAGACATCTACACCTCCAGATGCAGGAAGAGGGCCACCTGCATCATGAAGGACCCCACCCACCCAGCACACACACTTTTTGCCCCACTCCCCTCAGGAAGGAGGTTAAGGAGCATTAAGTGTAGAACCACTAGACTGAGGAACAGCTTCTACCCTGAGGCTGTTAGACTCATGAATCTCTAACCAGAATAATCACTGTGAAAAACCATATCATGTTGCTGCTGATCTGTTTCATGTTGCTGCTGATCTGTTTCAATGTTGATGTGTTCATGCGTGCACATCTGCTCACAGACTCATGTTCATGTTTGTGGTGATGTTCAATGTTTTATGTTATGAGTGCTTAGTGTATATTTAGTTGATGTTTTTCTTAGTTCATATCTTAGATGTTATTACTGTTTTTCTTATACATTTTATTGTTGGATGTAACTGGGACCCTGTGTACATAATTTCGCTCCACCACATGTACCACATGAGGTGCGAATGACAATAAAGAAACTCTGACTCTCTGACTCTGATAAAACAACAGCTGGAAACAGTAATCCATGCCTTCGTCACCTCTCAGCTGGATTACTGCAACGCTCTTTACCTTGGAGTCAGCCAGTCCTCCCTCAGACGTCTCCAGTTGGTCCAGAACGCTGCTCGGCTTCTAACTGGAGTCCATAAGAGGAAGCACATCACCCCCACTCTGGCTTCACTC
The DNA here is from genome assembly GCF_014905685.2 of Nematolebias whitei. NCBI lineage: Eukaryota > Metazoa > Chordata > Actinopteri > Cyprinodontiformes > Rivulidae > Nematolebias > Nematolebias whitei. The sequence goes on from NC_056508.1 coordinate 14,648,626, forward strand.
CACTGGCTGCCTGTTCATTTTAGAGTTCATTTTAAGATTATTTTATTTGTTTTTAAAAGTTTAAACGGTCGTTCTCCAATCTCCATCCTTCCTCTCTGAGCTGCTTCACCCGTACTCTCCTGCTCGGTGCCTCAGATCAGCTGATCAGCTGCTCCTGGAGGTGCCGAGGTCCAAACGAGCACTTAATACACTTATAAATCACACATAAAGTGATTAAAAGTAAATTTGAAATACATGTGCTGGTCATAAAATGAGAATGTTGTGAAAAAGTTGATTTATTTCAGTAATTCCATTCGTGAAACTTGTATTCATTACACACAGACCGATATATTTCAAATGTTTGTTTCTTTTAATGTTGATGTTTATAACTGACAATTAAGCAACTGACAAATCAGCAACCTCAGTTTGTCCTGAAGAGCTGCAGCGGTTTTGCAGTCAAATTCTCTGGGGTAGGACTCAGTCTGCCACCCCACTTGGTCTGTGAAAACATAGTCTGACATTAAACCGGTCCGTGGCGCAATAAAGGTTGGGGGCCACTGGACTACAGCACTGGTCCAAACAGAGATTCAGAGGGGACAGATCTTTTTCTGTTGCCACTCCAGGATTATGGAACGATCTCCCACGTTCCAGCAGACGAGCCCCTTTATTGTCCATTTTTATTCCCTGTCTCTTACAGCCTGAAACTTGCTCTGCACTTCAGTTTTTATTGTTTTTATTGGTCTTAATGTTTAAACGTTTTTGATTTTACATGTACAGCAGCTGCGGTGGTTTTAAAGTGCTTTATAAATAAAGTAATAGTATTATTATTAGTAGTAGTATTAGTAGTATGGTAGTAGTAGTAGTCTCAGTGACTACCGCAACAATTTTTAACTCAATATCTAAAAAAGACACTGAGTTGTATCCATGTTGTGTTTGCTAAATTCAATTAGCTGTGGTGGCCATCTAGACTCAGGTTGACTCCAGAAGATAATAAGTTACAGATGTACATCTAAAGATTCTTTTTAATACAATTCACCCATTGCTTCATGAGATATTTTTACAAACAGACACATGGACACACACACAGGTAATGAATGCCAGTCTTTCATGGCAGTGCACGGCAATAAGTAGCAGTTTAAAAAATATGTCACTAATGATATTAAATAACCTGCTGGACACTAAGACCAGTAATTTAAAAGAACCTGTCATAGAAGTCGATGCATGTTGCCCTGCTGTGTTTGTCAGGCCCCACATGTTCCTCTGCTGCTTGGATTGACCGATGACTCGGCCCGGAGTCTGCAGCTGTTTGGGGCTCAGCTCCAGGTGAACGTCTGAGACGACAAAGTGCAGGACAGTAATGTTGCTGCAGTGTTCCTCCACAGTGTGGAAACACCTGCTGACAGTTGCCTCCAAATGTTTCTGTAAACCTGAATCAGTCGTAGAAACCAACCGCTCAGAAAAGCCTCGCTGGCTCTGAGGTGGAACGACCCGACCCTGCAGCCGTTACAAGTTAGTGTTTTGTAGGAAATGAAGTTAGCATTAAGTGCTTCAACTTGATTAAATCTTGTTCCAAGACATTGCAAACTTAAAATCGACTTTGAGAAAACCTACAAATCCTCTTTTTAGTAAAGTTAATCCAGTACTGCTGTATACCATACCATTTTATTTATAGAGCGCTTAAAACTAAAACAGCGACAAGGCCAATCAAAGTGCTGTACAGACAGAAAACAGGCAACACACAAAGCAACATACAAAATGGAATAAAATCAAAATATAGACATAAAAACGTTGTAAATAATAAATACAAAGTATAATGACTAACCAGTGTGAAGCATACAGGTTCAAAACACAGATCATCTGGTGGTGAAAGCTACTGAATAGTAGTGAGTTTTTAAACGGGATTTGAAAACCGAGAGGGAGGGGCCTGTCTTACGAGCAGAGGTAACTCGCTCCAAAGTCTTGGTCCTGCGACAGAGAAGGCCCTGTCACCTCTGCGCTTAAAACGAGTTCCTGGAACTGCGAGGAGCATCTGGTCCGTTGACCCCAGAGAACGTGGTGGGACATACGCCGGTACAGATGACACACATATGACAAGATGTTAAATTTCTGAACAAAGATCTTGTGTAATCCTTTAGTACTTAGAGAACGTGTTGAGGATTACTCTCAGCTACTACCAGTCAAAGTTTAGCTCAACATCCTCGAAATATACTTATTGCTATTTTTGTGTTTGATAAGGTTGATCAGATGTTGCAGCCATTTTGAATCAGATTGATTCCAATAGTTAATCAGTTATAGATGTATATCTGTAGTGAACTAAGCCTCAGGTCAAATCTGGCCCTGAGGGCCTTCCTGAGACAAGAACTGTTACTTCATTGATTTGAGTCCAGAAACACAAAATTAAGTTCATCCAGAGACTTTCTAAGTGTGTACTGCACTGATCAATTGAAAGAACACTCTCTTTTTATTATCATTACTATTTTACAAATGTCTTGATAATCAAAAGTGTGTTTAGTTCAAACCATTTTAAATGTTGAAGTGAACTACTCATTTTAAATCAACTGTGAAACAGTATAAATGATTTTTAATCCTCATTCAAAGTAGAAATCAAGTTAATGTTTGTTACAAGAGTAATTATGCATTTTGATTTTCTGTCTGAAATGAGGAAGTTGTAAGTCGGTCAAAAGTCAAGTTTCGGTCAAAAACATGTTTACTGGAAAGAAATGTCATGTTTAACTTTTTCAGACAGATAGGAGGAGACTGGCTCCAAAAAGTCTAATTTCTTCAAAACATCTTTCTGTCTGTTCTTAAACAATCTAATCTTTCTCCTTGACTTTTAATAACCTCTTACATCACTAAGACCACACCCCTGTTGGCTCTATCAGCCAATCAGGAAGTTCTCAGAGGAGCCGGAAGTGACCTCTTTAAAAGGGTCAACACTTCCTAGTTCCAGTAGAACAACGGGAACTAAGCTGAACAAAGTTCAGTTCGGAGTGCAGAATGCAGTTCGAAACGGAGAACAACGGGAACTACGCAGAACAAAGTTCCGAGTCTCGTGGGGATTATGGAATCTTCCACATCTGAGTGGAACCTCTGACGGACTCACAGCTCCTGTGAGTCCACCTGGGAGGTGAGCTGCTGTTGAACGAAATGATCTCACGGCTCCTGAGATCTTTGCTATTCTTACGGAGACGCTGAAAAGTGGCTTGAAGTGGAACTTTACGCCAGAACTGAAATATCTTCAGAAAGGTAAAAAGTCGATCTTCAACTGCGAAGTGTACCGTGGGTTAAGCTGGGTCCAAAGGAGCATGTTGTTCTGGTTATAACAGACAAATTCCCTCACCCATCTCTCTCCATTTAACCTTCATTTTCCCTTCTTTAAAACTCTTCTATCTGCCAGTAATCATCCAGATATTTTCAGAAATGTCTGTTGGTTTAAAAGCTGGGAGGAAACCATGGCCGTATGGTTTTCTAATTGTAAAGCTTGCTAATTAAGCTATGTGTTATTGTAATCAATCTGCCAATTATTGTAAATGTGTGATGTGTTAAATCGTTTTAATTAAACGGCTCACTGTTGTTGGTGAGTCAGAAATTAAAACACATTTCCGTCCACATTTAATCATTCAAGGCACGATATTACTCAGTCCAGAAAAATGAAAGAATCTGTTTAATTTATGAATAATATCGACAGATATACAGGTCCTTCTCAAAAAATTAGCATATTGTGATAAAGGTCATTATTTTCCATAATGTAATGATAAAAATGAAACTTTCATATATTTCAGATTCATTGCTCACCAACTGAAATATTTCAGGTCTTTAATTGTTTTAATACTGATGATTATGGCATACAGCTCATGAAAACCCAAAATGCATGTCCTAAAAAATTAGCATATTTCATCCCACCAATGAAAGACGAGTGTTTTTAATACAAAAAACGCCAACCTTCAAATAATCATGTTCAGTTATGCACTCAATACTTGGTCGGGAATCCTTTTGCATGAATGACTGCTTCAATGCGGCGTGGCATGGAGGCAATCAGCCTGTGGCACTGCTGAGGTGTTATGGAGGCCCAGGATGCTTCGATAGCGGCCTTAAGCTCATCCAGAGTGTTGGGTCTTGCGTCTCTCAACTTTCTCTTCACAATATCCCACAGGTTCTCTATGGGGTTCAGGTCAGGAGAGTTGGCAGGCCAATTGAGCACAGTAATGCCATGGTCAGTAAACCATTTACCAGTGGTTTTGGCACTGTGAGCAGGTGCCAGGTCATGCTGAAAAATGAAATCTTCATCTCCATAAAGCTTTTCAGCAGATGGAAGCATGAAGTGCTCCAAAATCTCCTGATAGCTAGCTGCATTGACCCTGCCCTTGATAAAACACAGTGGACCAACACCAGCAGATGACATGACATCCCAGTGACTGTGGAAACTTGACACTGGACCTCAAGCAATGTGAATTATGTGTCTCCTCTCTTCCTCCAGACTCTGAGACCTTGATTTCCAAAGGAAATGCAAAATTTACTGTAATCAGAGAACATAACTTTGGACCACTCAGCAGCAGTCCCAGGCGAGATGCTTCTGATGCAGTCTCTTGTTCAAAAGTGGCTTGACCTGGGGAATGCGGCACCTGTAGCCCATTTCCTGCACACGCCTGTGCACGGTGGCTCTGGATGTTTCTACTCCAGACTCAGTCCACTGCTTCCGCAGGTCCCCCAAGGTCTGGAATCGTCCCTTCTCCACAATCCTCCTCAGGGTCCGGTCACCTCTTGTCGTTGTGCAGCGTTTTCTGCCACACTTTTCCCTTCCCACAGACTTCCCACTGAGGTGCCTTGATACAGCACTCTGGGAACAGCCTATTCGTTCAGCAATTTCTTTCTGTTTCTTACCCTCTTGCTTGAGGGTGTCAATGATGGCCTTCTGGACAGCAGTCAGGTTGACAGTCTTACCCATGATTGTGGTTTTGAGTAATGAACAAGGCTGGGAGTTTTTAAAAGCCTCAGGAATCTTTTGCAGGTGTTTAGAGTTACGTCGTTGATTCAGATGGTTAGGTTAATAGCTTGTTTAGAGAACCTTTTCATGATATGCTAATTTTTTGGGACAGGCATTTTGGGTTTTCATGAGCTGTATGCCATAATCATCAGTATTAAAACAATTAAAGACCTGAAATATTTAAGTTGGTGTGCAATGGATCTGAAATATATGAAAGTTTCATTTTTATCATTACATTATGGAAAATAATGACCTTTATCACAATATGCTAATTTTTTGAGAAGGACCTGTATGTTCATTACATATCCAATGATTACGTTCCGAGAGTTTAATCAAAATCCACTCAGTGGATCATGAGATATTTTGCTAACAGACAGACATGTAGTTTTTTTTTTTTGGTTTGTTTGTTTGTGAGCTCAGTTTAAGTGTAGAAACATTGTGAAGTGTTTCAATGAACTTATCATCATCGCTCAATTTTTTTTAAATTTTTTTTTTTAAAGAAAGAGAAGAAAGAAGAAAAAAAATAAAAGAGAAATAGATAAAACGAGAGACCACCACGACAAAACAACATGCACAGCACAATGCCACCCACAATATCACCATGAAACATTTGACATGGCACAAGGAATCATCTAGCTTCCACCACTACCCAACCTAGCGTGCATCTGTCAAAGCACCTGAATCCAAACACCCGCGCAAGCACGCCCGCCACCACCAGATTTCTCCAAAAGAATGCCCAATAGTGGATGCGGGGGCCCACAGACCCGCCCCCCCAGGACACAATGGCAACACAGGGAGGACCGGAGCCACAGACAAACAGCGGCCCACAGGCCCGGAGCCCCAGGAGTCTCCCAACAGGGAGAACCGCACCCCCCAGAGAGGAGCAGAGGAAAGAACTGGGTGACCCCAGCAACCACAATGCAGAGCCTCCAGGAAGCTGCAGCGACGAGCCCACAGGTCCGGCCAGCAACCCATGCCCCCCCAAGTAGATCCAGCCATGGACACCGAGCCCCAAGCCCCGAGGCCATACCACCCCCCAGCAGAGCCCCGACAGAGCCAGGGCACCCAGGCCCTGCCAGGCAGCAACCAGGGCGGACCTAGTACACCCCACCACCCAGCCCAGACGCCGAGAGCCACCAATGCACCGGCGGCAAGGGGGCCCCCCGCCAAAGGGGGGCACGACCGGGGGGAGTGGACCCCACACCAAACGTGGGGCCCAAATTGATCCAAGAGAGGGGAGACCACCAAAACCCCAACCCGAGCCACAAACAGGCACACACAGATAGCCCGACAGAATTTCTGTCGGGCCGACCGCATGCACCATCTACCTGACAGCGACCACAGGCCGGCCCCAGCCCAAGGGGCAGAGCAGCAGGGAGCTGCAGCCGAGGAGGGCCAGCTTTTCACATCAAGAGCTCCACACCACAGGCCCGGAGACACCCCAGCACGCCACCTACGCACCCCCCCCCACACACACACACACACACACACACAGCACCCCCACCGCAAATGCCACACAGGAAGACCAGCCAGTGCCCCGATGAAGCGAAGCCACGCCCCCAACCGCCGCCCTACACCACCAATGACCACACGTACACTACCATAGCCGACCCCCCGCCGAAAGCCGGCAGCCACCCCGGTCAAAGTGCCGGCCATCGCAACCAGGAACCTAGATTAAAGGAATCGGAACAGCCCAGGGGGAACCGGAGCACTGGCCCCATCACCAACCGCCCCCAAGGCCCAAAGCCCACCCATAGCCCAGACCCCAACAATGCGCCCCCCATCCCCGACCCCTAGTGTCACACAGAGAAAGAAGGTGTTTGTGAAATAATTTTTTTTTATATATATGCATAAATAAATTATGGACAGACCCACTTCCTCCTCCTCCCACTCGAATATGGTGTTGATGCATGTTGTTATACAGTGCGTTTAAAATGGGGGGCTGAGGTGGCGACCGGCACAGACCCACCTCTTGCCCAGAGAGCAGGCGGCGCCCGTTCACCCCTCATCTCCGCCCAGAACCCTAAATGTCTACATGCTACATGAGAGTGGGCACAGGTCCGGGAGGTAGAAATGATTGTACATCCCACCACCTAAGTGCGACCATGTGCCCACTCCAGGTCCTATATATGCATGTGTCGTGAGAGTGTTATAAGTGAGTGTCTAGGTTGTATATTAAAATTAGGGCCCAGGACCCCACCAGCCATGGAGATGGATGATTCTCCCCGTAGCTCAGTAGTGCACCTGAACCCCAAAACCCTGTTTGAGTGGTGGTGTGGTGGAGTGGGCGGAGGAGGACGTCGGGATGGGGAGGTGAACTGAGGTGGCAATGCCCCCCCCAGGGGACAAGCTCCCCCACTGACCCCAATAGGCACCCCCACTCTCCGAGATCCACCAGGGGAGAGAGGCTCTAACAGAGATACCTAGGAGGAGGTGGCAGCCGCACCACCAGGGATCAAGGCCACGGACTGGCACATAGCCCCCGAGGACCAACCAGAACCAGGGCCAGCAACCCAGCCCCATCCCGAAACCGTCCAGACGCCCCAACCCGATTCCTAGCCCAACACCCAGCCCCCCAACCAGAGAGGCCACCAAACCCCAACCGGGACAATCAGCCAGGAGTGCCCAAACAGCCAGAGATAGAGCACCACAGCGACCAAGAGCGCACCCCCACCCCAAAAAAGCAAGAGACCAGTCCACCCATAACAACACCCACAGCGAGAGCGCCCCATGCAAGTGAGGGCACACACCCAGTGAGCCCAGAATCCCCCGGTCCCACAGCACAGAGCCCCCCATGCGAGAGCCCCGAATATACCCCACCCCAGTCACAGCCCCCCACAGCCCAGCCCCCCAGCCAAGCACCACGCCGCGGCCACCACCAGGCAAGAAGACACCCAGGTTGGTCCGAGACCCCCGGACCAAGCCGGGAACCCCGCCCAGGAGCGATACCACCCCAAACCCACCCAGGGACAGCCAGGTCACCAGGCCAGTAACCCATGTCCGCCGGTACAAACCGCCCAGAAGCCCGCATGCAGCCAGTACAGGCCATCACCCAGAACCACCAGAGCCACCTCCCCAGTCGGGCGCCACCGCTCCAGGCCCATGACCCCCCCCCCATGTCCCCAGCCCCGACACCCCACCCACACCGACCACCATGCCCCACGGGACAGAATCAAAGGGGACCACCCACCTCCACTACGTGTTGGAGCCGATTAAAGAAGTCCCGAGAGAATAGTCCTATGTGGGTGTACAGGCTGTCTCAAGACTGATGTAATCCAACAGAAGGTCTTTATACTGTTTAATACTAAGTGTATTTTATTTTTCCAATTCATGAGTATAGTTTTTTTTTGCTATACATAAGGCAGTGAGAATCATATGAATTGATTTTGTCTCCAAGGTGACATCATCTAAGTGGCCCAATAAGCAAACTGACGGAGAGAGTGGAATATTACATCTCAGACACTTTGATAAGTCTTCACATATCCGGCACCAAAACCTCTGAACAGGTGGACAGAACCAAAATGCGTGGATGTAATTGTCAGGAATATTGTCTGTACACTGTGAGCAAATATTAGATGATGCGAAACCCATCTTGAACATCCGTTGACCTGTATAGACATGTAGTTTTAAGGAAAGCGTTCTTCCACTTTGGTAAGGCATAAAATATGTGCTGGGGATATCTTTCAGCTATAACTACAACAAGTTTGAGTTCAAGATCTGTACAATTCCCTGACCTTTGGTCATTTATTTGTTGCTAATGTTAATTAGTTGTAGCGGCCATCTTGAATTGGGTTGATTAAAAGTTAATCAGTTGTGGTTGTACAGCCAATCAATACTTTGAGAGTTTCATTAGACTTCACCAACTGGTTCATCAGGTATTTTGCTAACAGACAGTCACGCCTGTCTTTTTTCTGATGATTCATTTAGATTCTGTTGGCTTACATCGCTTCATATTTAACAAGTAGGGCAGTTTTATGGATAGCCTGGGTAAACTTGGCAGAAGATTATTTCTGTTTCAGATTTACCTTCAGTGGAATGGAGAGGATCAAAAAATAAAATACATAACATAATATTTGGGAATAACTTAACTTTACTGTTTGTAAAATCTCTCTTCAAAATATTATATTTATAAGATTGAGTTTATTGCAGCTCCTCAGACTGACGAAGTCTTTTGGATTAAAGACGAAACGTTTCAACAAGTTTTATATTTTTATTTTTTCAATCCGTCCAGAGGACCTGACTTCAGATTATTTTTTCATATACTGTAGCAATCATTTGACATCCTTCTGGAGTGAATCAAACTGCTTTAAATGTGACGAGTAGTTTTTTTTAACCGATAATCTTTCTCGTTGTTTATTCCCAGTGTGGACCTGAAAGGAGTGTTTGAGCGCCAGTGCATCTCATGTCACCTCATCGATGGTTGTGGCTTCTTCAAAGCTGTTTTCAGCCCCAATCAAACCCACTTCACCCTCTACTGTTTGGGTAAATCACTTGTGGTTAAACAGAACGGTTTCAAACTGTGTTCACTTTTATAGTTTTCTTATTTAATCATCCCCCCAGGTCCGGGAATCCCTAAAGTGACAGTCCACAATACAAAGGACCCCTCCAGTGAGTGTTACACCTGTACCGGTACACAAATATCGTCAAGCCACTCACAGGTTTTAATTAGAGTTAGTGAAAAGATCATGTTAAAAATGCTTCCAATAAGTGGTTTTAGTGTTTTGGCTTTTTACTTTCATTCACTAATCACTGTTTGTGTTATAGTTTCTTGGTCAAGTTTATTCCACTGCTGTCATCAGTCTTTGTTAAATAAATCAGGTCTCTCTTATAAATGAGTCCCCGAGGCTCCATGGGATTAACCTGTATAAATAAAGGTTGGATTAATGTGGGATTAATGCCTAATGAACACATGGACATGCCTCAGGCTGACTGCAGTTCCACCATCCAGCCAGCAGAGGGAGCGTTTAGAAACAGACCTAAGGATGGACTTTATTTATGCTAGCACTGCCATCTGTCTGTGGCTCTGAGTTAAAACAATCAGCTGTCTGGATGTTTTAAATAAAGTCTATCATCTTCTGTAGGATTTGTCATCCTGGAGGATAACAGCCCTCTGTCTAAAGCTCTGGAGGAGAAGAAGCTCCCTGAGACTCTGTTCAGGACGGTCCAGGCAGACAACCATGGTACAACAGACCAACATGAGGCTGCCTCTTTCTTTGAGAGTAGTATTTGTAGATCATCAGCAGTGTTTTTCTCAACAACTAGATTTTATCAGCAGTAAGAATGTCAGACTTGAAAAGCGAGATAGTCAGCCTGAAATGTTTCTTTCGTCAGATCTGCACCTGAAGCTGTCTCTACCTCAGGGCTATGAGGCCAACCTGCTCCCGCTCCTCGTCATGGTGTAAGTGTCACTGAACAGCCAGACAAAAGGACTGACTTCTAGACATGCGTTTAACTAAAGCCCTCCTGTAATCCATAAGTTCTTTAAGCCATACTTTTGTCACCACACTTGCCTTTCCCGTTTGTCTTGTTGGTCAGGGACAGCACTCCTGGGAGTCAGTCTGTGACGGAGGAGTTTGCCCTGGACTGGCCTCAGGTCCTCTGCAGTACGCACAATGTGGCCTTGGCCTGGGTGGACGGCAGGAGCGGGGTCGGGCGTGGACAGAAGACCGTGGCCGTCGATCCACGAAAGCTCGGCTCACTGAGAGTCAAAGATTATCTCCGAGTCGTAGAGTCAGTACCGTCACACAGCAACGTGCTGCTGCGTATCTTAAATATGTGTAACTAAAGAGCTCCTGTGACTCCGCAGGCTGCTGATGCGTCTGCCTTACATCGACGATCGACGGATAGCTCTATATGGAAAGGTTACGACAGCTTTAAAATCTTCACGTGGTCTTTTGAAATGAGGGTCTGTGGAGCGGTTGTGAACTTTTATATTTGAACAACCTCAGTTCGGAGAAGTGTAAACTAGTTATGATTTAATTGCTAACTGAGCTGATGGCTAAATTCCAGTGGGTCATATCTACAAAGGATTGCTGCCGTCCTGAAACGCTGATTTTGACATTGAGTTAAACTGAATATGGTTCTTTGACTGTTCTCTTCTGGTTGAGGGTGAGGTTCTGCCTCAAGTGGAGGAGTTCAAGTATGTCGGGGTTTTGTTCACAAGTGAGGGAAGAATGGAGCGTGAGATTGACAGACAGATTGGTCCAGCATCTGCAGTATTGTGGACTCTGTGCCGGTCTGTTGTGGTGAAGAGACAGCTGAGCTGTAAGGCAAAGCTCTCTGTTTACCGGTCAGTCTACGTTCCTACCCTCACCTATGGTCACGAGTTCTGGGTAGTGACTGAAAGAACGAGATCGTGGATACAGGAGGTTGACATGAGTTTCCCCTGCAGGGTAGCTGGACTCTCCCTTAGAGAAGTTCAGTTATCAGGAGAGACTCAGAGTAGAACCACTGCTCCTCCACAACGAGAGGAGCCAGTTGAGGTGGTTCAGACAGCTGGTAAGGATGTTTCCTGAGCACCTCCCTAGGGAGGTGCTTCGGGCATGTCCGACTGGGAGGAGACCCCGGGGAAGACCCAGGACACACTGGAGAGACTGCATCTCTTGGTTGTCCTGGGAAGACCTTGGAGTCCCAGAAGAACTGGAAGAGGTGGCTGTGGAAAGATATGTCTGGACCTCCCTGTTCAAGCTGCTGCCCCCACGACCTGACTTTGGAACAAGTGGACGATGATGGATGGATGGATGGATGGATGGATGGATGGATGGATGGATGGATGGATGGATGGATGGAT
>NC_056508.1:14660478-14680190 GCF_014905685.2 Nematolebias whitei
GATGGATGGATGGATGGATGGATGGATGGATGGATGGATGGATGGAGCACTTTAGGCAGGAAAATCTTATTTCTGCTGCAATAAGCATATTATTTGAAACTGATAACAATGTTAGTATTATAAAGAGCATTTACACGAACCTCCAAAAAGAATATTTAAGATTATTTAATTGGAGTTGTTTTAAGTCGACAGTAATTCACGATGGTCTCACTCAGATTAGCTCATGTATCCGATCAGAATTAAACTGTTTCTCCAAACTGAGGTGTTCAAAGAGCTAGCTACAGGTACTAGACTACTGTCTAGTTTTATCAAAGCTGTGGCATCTTGTATCGTTTCACTTTCCTTGATCCTACAACTACCTGCTGGTGTTTGCCAGGCCAGCACTGGGAATAAGAATTTGTTCTTAGTGTTTATGCCTGGTTATAAAAAGGTGAAATGAAAAAGTAAATGAAACCTTTAACCTCTTTTCTTTCTCACGACAGGCGTTTGGAGGTTATTTATCTCTCAAAATGTTAGCTGCAACAAATAAGCTCTTTCAGTGTGCGGCAGCTGTGGCCCCGGTTACAGATTTCAAGCTTTATAGTGAGTTAAAATCAAACCACTAAATATTCACCTAGATGCATTTGATTAAAATAAATACATTTTTATCCTGTTTTTCTTGTAGGTGCTGCCTTTTCAGAACGGTATCTTGGCCTTCCAGCCAAGGAGGAGCATGCTTATTCTGTGAGTGAGCTCCCAGTTAAAATACTCATATTTGTTCATAGTGATGGCATTAGTGGATTTTTACTCAGCTGCAAGCTAATCAGATACAGCTAAAGTGATCTAATGCTGCTATAACGTCTTGTTCATATGAAGGTTACATTGTTTAGGGATGTTGAATCAATGTTAGATTTTTTTGAGGCCTCAACTTGCAGAGTGAATTGTATTTTGTATAAAAGACATGCTAAATATTTTTCAGTTTTATTGATAGAAGTAAAAGTGAACTAAACAATAAAGAAAGCTCTTATTTTGGTGAAGCTAAAATATCCTTGCAAAACTACTTCCTGTTCCTTTTAAAGCCACTCAGGTGAAGGGAGCAACATTATTGTTGTAACATTTTGGCAAAAAATCTTCAGGAAAAATGTGCACGCCTGCATCCGTGTCACGGTGACACTAGAACGGCCTGAATGCAGAATGAGGAGGCACAGCCTGATGGCAGCCTGTCAGCAGAGGACCCCTCTGTTCCTGAGGGAAAACTGCTCACAAATGACTCAAGGAGCTCCCGTGGTCGTGACACGCCTAATCAGAACCCCTTTAATTAAATCAAATTATAAATGTTATGATTGATCATATTATATTTGGTGCAGCTAAAACTTAATGAACTAACATTATTCTAAACAGCAAGTTAAATGGCATTTTCTACTCGTTCTAACCAACAACTGAACTTTAAAATATTTTCAACTGGGATTTTGTTGCAGATTTATTTAAACTGACAGAGCCATGGCCAATAAAGGATTTATAAAGCAAAGTGTTTTTTTTTTCAGACCTCCTCTCTCCTTGACGAGGTAAATAAATTAAAAGACGAGAACTTCCTTATTGTACATGGAACTGCAGATGGTGAGTTTTTATGCGTATTTGTCATTTTAGAGGCAACTTGCGCAATACTTTTATTTGTAAATTCATGTTTGTGTCACCCAAAGCCAGGGTCCACTTCCAGCACAGCGCTGAGCTCCTGAGCCGACTGGTGAAGGCGGAGGCCAACTACTCGCTGCAGCTGTACCCCGACGCAGGCCACATCCTCAGAGACCCCCACAGCATCCAACACTTCCAGCGGACTGTGGTGAACTACCTCCAAACCTGCCTGAAGCACAGCACCCTTCTAGAGCTCCCAGAAGATGATGATGAGGAGGAAGATGACTGAGCTCCCTTTCACTTCTCCTGCCAAGACTCTGGGAGCGGACATGTTCTGCATCACCTTGGGTCAGGTTACCAGACAAAAGAGCAGAGGAGAGTGGGGACCAAAAAAACATCACATCACTTCCTGTAACTTCTGGAAAAGTTGATGTGCTGTAAAAAGTGTCACGCACAATTATTTCTGCTGTTTTGTTGTCTGTCAGAGGCTCAGTTTGTTTACAAAATTCACCTCAGATGATGTGGACTGAACGGCCGCTGATCCAGCGAACAAAGATTTGAAAACATGCATGTCGTCATGGCTGCATGATCTTTGCATTTTGAGCATTTTTCCAGGGTTTGAGTTTCGCCTACAACAAGGGGCGAACTCTGCCAACAGCCGGGGAACGCTGCTTGCACACTTTGAAAACATATATTGATTCTACTGAATAAAAAGCTCATCCACACTTTTATTGATCGCAATAATGCCTTAGGTTCTCCAAACAGATCTCTAAATAAATAATCTACACACGAGCCCCTTCGGACTGAGGACAGATTTACTACATTAAATATTTGGGACAGCTCCAAGGCACAAGGTGTTAACCTCACACTGTGGCTTCTTCGTTCCTGCATGAAGTCAATAAATAAATAAAATAATTGAACTATTTTAATACTTTCATAAAGTGTTCCTGGCTCCAAAGACTTGAATGTAACATAAGGATTGTTCTAAATGTGCCAAATACACTGTGTGGATTGTATCCACGGGGTTGCTCGCAATGTATAATAATTAACATTGAATATGCAAATGAAACTATTTATACCACTCTCCGATTCTAAATTGATTGCAATTACTTGTAGATGTCCCGTGTACTGTATTTGGAAGTAATATTTCTGTTTTGATACACTGTGTCATTTTAAGCATTTAGTGTGTATTGTAGAATTAAATACTTCCTCTGGACAAACTGTTCAAGCATCTTGTTACACTTCAGACAGACTACCAGACGTGCATGCAGCTGGTTGGAAGAGAATGACACTGACTTCAAGCAACCAGCTACTTTTTTCTCCACAGTCTTTGAAAATAAAAGATAGAATTTTTGATTTCACCGAGAAAATGATTTCTTTATTATTGTGGGAACAATTGGAGCACGAGTACACAAAAATACTATTGTGCTAAATAATATATAAGTAATCAATAATATAGTTATTACTTTTTTCTCAGCAAGTGGTATTTATGGTAATTGTGATTACTGACTGGGGTTTTTTCCCTGTGCATTTTATGCAGTCTAACTACTGCAAACTTTTTTTTTAGCCAATTATAAATCAAAACACTTGGGAAATCAGTGCTCAGATTGTCCTTGTTAAAATCTGTTCTAGCATACTTGCTTTTTCCTTTTAGTTTTTAGCTGTCATTCTGCTACTTTTAGCCAGCCTTTTGATACATTTAGCTTTTAGTTAAACTTTTGTTATTGCGCATTCTTAATTTGGTCTTTAGTTAGCCTTTTGTTATTTTTAGCTAATATGGATTTATTTTTAGCCTCTAGCTGTCCCAGTTTACACTCTGTTTTTCCTTTTATTTATCACTCTGTTCACTGTTTGATATTCTTCTCTGCTCCTCTGGTATTTTCCTCTGCTGCTTCTGACAGCCTGCTGCATGTCACACCTCTCTCTCTCTCTGATTACTGCTGATGGTCTCCACCTGTTTCTGGGTGTATTTATACTTCCTGCTTTCTTCACTCTTTGCCAGATCAACTGCTTGCTTTTGTCACAGTTATCCAGCGTTTCCATAGTCTCACAGCTCTTTGTATCTTGACCCACGCCTGTTTCCTCGACCACGTTTTTTGCCTGCTCCTTTTGTGCCTCAGCCCTTCAGACCTTGTTTATGACCTTTGCACGTTTTTGGATTTCGCCTTCGCCTCTCCCTTTTGGTACTGTCGCCTTTTCGGATCCTGTTAATGAACTCTGCTCGTCCTCGACTACGCCTCTGGATTCTCCTTGGTCCCTTCAGCTCTGTGTCTCTGCTGAGCAGCCCCCGACAACAAGAAAGGTTAGTGTTTTTCCAGACCGTCTGTATTCAGATAACTGTTGTTATTCTGTCAAAACACTAACCTCTCCTCTGTATCGTTTTAGACACAGTTCCAGCTCTGGACCCGAATCATCAGAAGCTGTTTATTCATTCAATAAACATTTTAAAACCATTCTGAGTTTGTGTGTGGGATCCTCTGCCATCAGATCCTTGACACTAGCTGGTCTTTTAATATGTGTAGTGACTATTTTGCTACTTTTCAGCTAAAGTTATCTATTTTAGCTTTAAGTGTTTTGCTAATATTAACTAGCTAGAGACCCAGGAAGTGGCTACAAGAAGAAGTTGATAGATTGCCTGAAAATTTTGGAGCAGGACAAGGACCGTATTCTGTACCACAGACTGTACCCAGGGGAGGCCACACCTAGTCTGTATGGTTTACCTAAAATCCACAAACAAGGTGTACCTTTAAGACCAATTGTTAGCATGATTAACTCTGTCACTTACAATGTTTCCAAATATCTGGCGTCTGTACTCATCCCTTTAGTTGGCAGCTCAGAACACCACATACAGAACACCATGGACTTTGTGGATAAGGTGAGGGATGTCATCATGGAGACTGATGAAACAATGGTCTCTTTTGATGTCACATCACTCTTTACGTGCATTCCTGTTGATGATGCAGTAGAGGTGGTCAGTTTAAAATTAAAATCAGACACCACTCTGAGCAGCAGGACCACACTTTCCACAGAACAACTGTGTCAACTCTTGAAACTGTGCCTGCAGTCAACCTACTTCACATATGGGGAGCAATATTATAGGCAGAAACATGGGTGTGCTATGGGGTCTCCAGTTTCTCCTATTGTTACCAACCTGTACATGGAGGAGGTAGAAAAGAGAGCCTTGACGTCCTTTTCAGGGACACCACCAAGTCATTGGTTCAGGTATGTTGACAACACCTGGGTTAAAATTAAATCTCAGGAAGTCCAACATTTTACTGACCACATCAACTCTGTGGATAAATACATCAAGTTCACGCGAGAAAATGTAAAAAATGGCAAGTTGGCTTTCTTGGACTGTGAGGTCTCAGTATCTGATAGAGGACATTTGCAAACTGAGGTGTACCACAAACCCACCCACACAGACCAGTATCTGCAGTTTGACTCCCATCACCCTTTGGAGCACAAGTTAGGAGTCATCAGGACTCTGTACCACAGAGCAGACAGCGTCCCCACTAGCTCAGGAGCCAGGCAGAAGGAGAAATCCCACACAAGACAGGCTCTAGAGCAATGTGGATATCCTAACTGGGCCTTCCTGAAAGCAGAGAAGAAACCCAAACAGGACTCCAGTCAGCCATCAGGTGAAAAGGAGGAACCCAGACCCAGACCAGTGGTCATTCCGTGTGTTGAGGGAGTATCAGAGAAACTGAGACGTTTATTTTCTAAACATAACGTCCCAGTGGCTTTTAAACCCCAAAATACATTACGGCAAAGATTGGTTCATCCCAAAGATCCAGTCCCCCGGCACAAACAGAGTAATGTTGTGTATGCTGTTCAGTGTCAGGAGGGTGATCAGTCTGACATCGGGGAAACAAAACAGCCACTGGCCAAAAGGATGGCCCAGCACAGAAGATCAACATCATCAGGCCAGGACTCTGCGGTCTACACTCATCTCCAGGTCAGCGGTCACTCTTTCAGGGATGAAGATGTTCACATCCTTGACAGAGAGGAACGATGGTTTGAGAGAGGAGTGAAGGAGGCCATCTTTGTGAAAAGAAATCGTCCATCGTTAAACAGAGGAGGAGGCCTCCGTGTTCAACTGTCCCCCTCTTACAATGCTGTGATTGATAGTATCACTCAACCCCCTGTGAATAGTAAACAGCCATCAGTGTGCTAATGATCCATTGTTAGGCTGATGGTCCTTCTTGAGCATGTGATCAGCTGGTTTTGGTTGTCAGCAGCAAACTGGTTGATCCACTCTGAGAAGGTGCTATTTAAGAGACTGAGCTGAATACAGCACCTCAGACTGAGGAAGTTTCTCGGATGAGAGACGAAACGTTTCTATATATATATATATATATATATTTTTTTTTTCATGTCCAGAGGACCAGATTTAACTTTTTTAGATTTTTCTACCTGGATGAATCATGATGAGCATGAATCAGGAAATATTAACTAGCATTTAGCTACATATGGCTTTTAGCCCCCTCCCTGGGCTGCCACCTTACCGTGGTGGAGGGGTTTGAGTGTCCCAATGATCCTAGGAGCTATGCTGTCAGGGGCTTTACGCCCCTAGTAGGGTCATCCGTGGCAGACAGGTCCTAGGTGAGGGACCAGACAAAGTGCAGCCCAAAGACCCCGATGATGACACAAATAAATAGACCTAGTGTTCCCTTGCCCGGACGTGGGTCACCGGGGCCCCACTCTGGAGCCAGGCCTGGAGGTGGGGCACGCGGGCGAGCACCTGGTGGTCGGGCTTTTACCCATGGAGCTCGGCCGGGCACAGCCCGAAGAGGAGACGTGGGTCCCAATTCCCATGGGCTCACTACCTTTGGGAGGGGCCAAAGGGGTTGGGTGCAATGTGGGATGGGTGGTGGCCAAGGGCGGGGACCCTGGCAGTCTGATCCTCGGCTACAGAAGCTGGCTATTGGGACGTGGAATGTCACCTCACTGGTGGGGAAGGAGCCTGAGCTGGTGTGTGAGGCTGAGAGGTTCCGGCTAGAAATAGTCGGACTCACCTCTATGCATGGCTCGGGCTCTGGAACCAGTTTCCTTGAGAGGGGCTGGACACTTCCACTCTGGAGTTGCCCCTGGTAAGAGGCGCCGAGCAGGCGTGGGCGTACTTATTGCCCCCCCAACTTGGTGCCTGTGTATTGGGGTTCACCCCAGTGAATGAGAGGGTGGCCTCCCTCCGCCTACGTGTGGGGGGATGGGTTCTGACTGTCATTTGTGCTTATGCACCAAACGGCAGTTCAGATTATCCACCCTTTCTGGAGTCTTTGGAGGGGGTACTGGAAAGTGCACCTTCTGGGGACTCCCTTGTTCTGCTGGGGGACTTCAATTCTCATGTGGGCAATGACAGTGAGACCTGGAGGGGTGTGGTTGGGAGGAACGGCCCCCCTGATCTGAACCAGAGTGGTGTTCTGTTGTTGGACTTCTGTGCTCGTCATGGATTGTCAATAACGAACACCTTGTTCAAGCATAAGGGTGTCCATATGTGCTCTTGGCACCAGGACACCCTAGGCCGCAGTTCGATGATCGACTTTGTCATCGTCTCATCTGATCTGCGGCCACATGTCTTGGACGATCGTGTTAAGAGAGGGGCGGAGCTGTCAACTGATCACTACCTGGTGGTGAGTTGGCTCTGATGGTGGGGGAGGATGCCGATCAGACCTGGCAGACCCAAATGTATTGTGAGGGTTTGCTGGGAACGTCTGGCAGAGTCTCCTGTGAGACGGAGTTTCAACTCCCACCTCCGGGAGAACTTTGAACATGTTCCGAGGGAGGTGGGGGACATTGAGTCTGAGTGGACCATGTTTCGTGCCTCTATTGTCAAGGCGGCTTACCAGAGCTGTGGCCGCAAGGTTTTCGGTGCCTGTCGCGGCGGCAACCCTCGATCCCGATGGTGGACACCGTCGGTGAGGGATGCGGTCAGGCTGAAGAAGGAGTCCTATCGGGCCTTTTTGACTTGTGGGACCCCGGAAGCAGCTGATGGGTACCGGCAGTCCAAGCGACATGCGGCTCGGGTGGTTGCTGAGGCAAAAACTCCCGGTGGGACTCAGAGTAGAGCCGCTGCTTCTCCACGTCGAGAGACCAGTAAAGGTGGCTCGGGCATCTGTTTAGGATGCCTTCTGGACGCCTCCCTGGTGAGGTGTTCCGGACACATCCCACCGGAAGGAGGCCCAGAGGAAGACCCAGGACACGCTGGAGGGACTATGTTTCTCGGCTGGCCTGGGAACGCCTCGGGATTCCCCCGGAAGAGCTGGCCCAAGTGGCTGAGGAGAGGGAAGTCTGGGCCTCCCTACTTAGGCTGCTACCCCCGCGACCCGACCCCGGATAAGCGGAAGAAAATGGATGGATGGATGGCTTTTAGCTAATTTTTTTTTTTAGGTTAGTTTCAGGCATCTTTTGATTTTTTTCTCTTTTTTTTAGTAAAAACTCATTTAGTTTCTCTGGGTTTTGACTACTTTTTTTATGGCGTACAACAAAGTCTAGTACCGGGCTCCGCACCATCATGACTTATGTTCAAAGAATTAAAATATGTAAATGAGCAACATGGTGCCATGTCCTTCAGGTGCACCAGGTGTGGGCCAGACACAGGTCACTAAAGGACGTGTATTATGGGCACAAATTCCGGTCATAGACGTGCGTAATATCATAGTTTTAAAAGAGAGGCGCGGGTTTATAAAGGCAGTTAAAACAATTTTAAACTCGTTACAGAGCCAAGAAGACCCCGTCCAATCAGGATACCGATTATTTCCCTTCAACCAATCAAATCCTTCTACGTAATCACGACGGCCCGGCCCGTCGTCCAATCGTTACCGCGGACGGCTGCAGGCCTCAATCCGTCTTCAACCTTCTCTCTTCTGGAGGGGCACCTTCACATCTCCGCGGTGCGCTCGCAGTGGATTCCTTTGGTGTACAGTTTAAGTAGATATAACTCTTTATTACAGACACAATGTCCTTCTTGACTGTCAGCAGGCTAGCTCCTAAACTTCTTAATTCAAAGGTAAGACTTTAGAAACGAACTCCATGTTTTTTTTAGTCAGAGTTGCCGTCGTTATCTTGAAGCTAACTTTCGACTAGCTTGTAAGCTAACGCCGTTATAGCTGGCTAGTGGTTCATATCAGCTAGCCCAGCCCTGTTAGCCACATTGTGCCTGTGAAATGCAGTTGTGTAATTGTAAGGGTGGGTACAGCTCTAACATTGTCAGGTGCTGTAGCTGGACCACGCGTTTCTTGTTGTTTTGTCCTTTTAATTGTTGAACGTGAACTTCCCCTCTTGTTAGCTCCTGTTAGCCTTATGCTGGCCTGGTGTCAGTCCCATGATGATCTTGGACATCATGTTTCCTTAGCTAGGGTACTGTATCACCTCCGAGCTAAAGAGTTAATTTGCTCATTATTTGTTACTTGGTGACCGACATTAATTGTGTTGGGCTGATTACTACAAACGATGTGATCGTCTTTAAAACTTAGCAACAAAAATGTGTTTATTCTTCTCCTCATTGTTGACCTTCACATTAACTTTAAGCAAATTGTCTAATATTTTATCACTTGGGAAGATGTGACATGATTGTGTAGTTCAAATATTAAACCAATGCTGGAGAAAAGGATGTGTGCATGTAATCTTATCATTCATTATAGCTGAAAGACCTGCTATTCTGACTTGTAATCTGAGATTGAGGATTTATTTAATAGGTAATTAACTTATAATTGTATCTCTGGGTTTTACAAGTCAGATATAGTACTGCCAGGCAGTGATCCAAGCACAGACTGTCTGCAGTTTTCCTGTGACTACTACCTGCTGTTTCACCCTCTGACCTTTCAGTGCAGACCATCATTTCTACGAGTTACTTTCAGTAAAATGTTTACAAAAGGTTTTCCAGGAGCTCCTCTCTTTCCAACATGTTATAGGTGACCTAATGGCTTCCTACCCTGGTGTGCATTATATTTGTAGAGCAGACCTCTGACACATTTAACTTTTTCTCTTATCAGTCCTTCTCTCAGCCCATGAGCATTATGAGTTAGCCGGGCTTTTCAGTTACATAATATTTAGTGCCTCTAAATTATCTATAATGAAATAAAACTCTTATTTTATGCTTTTCTGCTTGTTACTTTTACAATGTCAAAATGACAATAACTTTTTTTTTTAAGAATAAAAACATAAGAACTTGTCTTTTGTAATTTGTTCACCTCTGACAACTGAATAGGGTCAAACTAGGGGTCCCCATACAAAAGGTGGGGTTTTGCACAGCTGAAAGGCATTATGCAACAGCTTATGGTCTTGTATATAAAGCACTCATTTGATTCAGATGTTTCCGACTCTCACCAGCCTGAGATGAAGGATTGTGTTTTAATTCTTAACATCCTGAATTATGGCTAAAAAGAAAGACATAAATTTTATCAAATGCGTTTACAGACCACATCAGCAAGTAATGAGTCATCTCAAAAACACGTCCGTTAACACTACAGACATTAACACTGTCTATAGTTTACAAGCAAAACACACAACCTTGTTTGTGGGGGAAACATTACTGTAAGAAATTAGAAACACAAAAATGTCCTAATGACAGTGATCGCACAGAGAGCGTTCACTTCCCCCAAAATACTCTAACCTCATATATAAAAAAAAATATTTAAAAAAAATCCTGTTTAAGTGTTCAATAAGAAATGGCTTAGCTTCTTTAATATTGCAAGAATGGTGTCATACAAGTACTTGCATAACTTGTGCTAGTAGGTTGTTTTTTTTTTTTGTCTCCAACAAGACATAGCCTGGGGATTATTATCGGTAATTATAAGCAATGTTACTCTGAGGGAAGGATTGTATTTTCTGTATTAAAAAAAAAAAAATCTTATAAATCTTTTTAGGAAATTTGTCCAATTTTCACCATAATTCTTGATGTTAATATTAAACATCAAGTATCAGAAATGCCCACTTAGATTATGAGCACTAAAGAGAATGTTTGGAGAAATAATGCAAAATATATTTTAGCCGTTTTGATTTAATAGTTAAGTAATAATAGTCCTTTTTAATCATCATTCAGGTAATTATAATTCAGTTGTTGCTCGTCAATGGGCAACTCAACTGTACAGGTTACAAACTAAAAATCTTTTGCAGGTATTTAAAACGTATAGTAAAGCCCAACTGTATCAGATATATTTATTGGATTAATGGTTCTTAAAGTTAAGGTTGGGACTGCACTGTGGGTTCCCAACAACATTCCTGAAAAAATGAATATTAAAACTGAGCACATAAATCAGTTTTATGTAACAACACTTTGCTGTGTGGCATGAGTTTATTTATTTTCAGCATACCACTCACTGTTAGCTGATAGAAGTGGAGACAGTTTTGTCTGAAAATCTCGTTGCTGAAAAAAGTACAAATTGTTAGTTTGTATAGATATGGATTTGTCTTTGTATTAACAATAGATCAAGATAGGATTAATTGTTACCAGTAGTTGCTTGCTGCAGCAGCTGCTTGTAGTGGTGGTATAACCAAACTAAGTATTTTTTTGGTATTTAGAAATTGTCCGCTTGTCTGCTAACAAAGGTTACATTTTCAACATTGTGCAAATTTACCATTTAAATTGGTTACTTGGTTTATTAACACTTTACATTACAGGGTATTTTAAAGTCAACCTTCAATGGAAAATGTTAAATTCTAAAATTAAAATGATCTACATTTTGGTCTCTTGTTTTTATTTTTATTTATGCTACAAGTTCGTATCAGTTTCACCTATAAACTAAAGCCACTTTGTCGTTTGTAAGTGTGACTCCGCTCGGCTCTCATTTTATCGTTTTATGCTCAGATGTAGGAGATTTACCTGTGACTTGTTTCCCCAGTCTGTGGGCGGTATCGTATCAGGTCACCGAGTTCGAGCCACTCGGCTCGTTGTGGTCCTTAATTGCCCTGTAATTGGACTTCAATTTCTTTAGCTTATCCTGGCATTGTTTATAAATTCAGATGTAGCCATGCTGCTCCATCATCTCCGATATCTCTCTGTAAATGCTCTTATTTCTTGTGGCGCCGTTCGTCAACACAATGAGGAAGTGGAGGTTCAGATGTAGTTTGCAGTTTAACTGGGCGGGTCATCCAGTGACGTAGCTTCACTGTCCAATCAACGGCTGCTGTCTGCTTATGTCAAAATGGGCCCCTTGGAGCAGCCCGTGTGGAACCTCAAACAAGGTGGTCCCATAAACCGGGCTGAGGCGGGATGGGCACCAACAGTTTACAAGCCCTTAGCTGGTGCAGAACCGAGAGACAGTGGCAAAGCAACGTAATACTCAGTCATAGTAATCTAACTTGAGTCAGGTCCTCTGGACGGGGTTTTCTTTGTTGAAACGTTTCATCTTTTATCCAAAATACTTCTTCAGTCTAAAGGGCCCTGCATTCTCCATCCTAAGAGGTGGAATCGTCTCTCATTGATGAAGTTGTGTGACAAAAATTGCATCATTTTGTTGTCAGAGTAGCTTCGCCTGCCCTTTTCACACAAGGCCTAGGTCACACTGTTTCTCGCAGGCGTCTGCGCCAAGTATTGTGTGGTTGGTCAGAAGTTTGTGGGCGTGTTTGTCAATGTGAAAATGAGCTCAGACGTTACGAAATACGAAAATTAGTCAATCAGTTTGTTGTTGACAGTCAGAACTATTTGTTCACATGTAAAAGGAGCAGCATCAGCCTAACGATTGTTAGTGCCCTGTTGGCCACTTGCTATTCACAGAGGGCTGAGTGATACTAGCAATAACAGCAATGTAAGAGGGTAACGAACTTGGAGGCCTCCGCCCTGTTTAATGATGGACAGGTTTTCTTCACAAAGATGGCCTCCTTTATTCCTCTCAAACCATCGTTCCTCTCTATCAAGGATGTGAACATCTTCATGGAGATGAGTGTAGACCACAGAGTCCTGGCCTGATGATGTTGCTCTTCTGTGCTGGGTGATCCTTGTGGCCAGCGGCTGCTTTGTTTCTCTGCTTTTGGATAAAAGACGAAACGTTTCAACAAAGAAGAAACCCCCCCCCCCCCCCCCCCCCCAGAGGACCTGACACAACCTTGTTAGATTTATCTACCTGGAATATTGAGGATGCATCAGGACAGTCATAGTAATATTTTACAATAATATTTGTGACTTTTAATTTTTTTTAAAGATGTTTCAGTTCATGTATAAGTTGTTTTATTTAAGTTGTGTTATAGTCAACTTCCTGTTTTCTTTGTCTAATTCACAGAATGCCACTTTCTTATTTGTGGCTGCAAGAAATGCCAGCGCGGCAACAACAGTAAGTAAATTAATTTAGTTTACATTTTTTACTTGCCAAAGATTGGAGCACATTGTTTATTTTACAATTAATCAAATCGATGTGTACTCCTTTAAGAGCCTTAATTCACTGTAATCTTTCAGGATTTAGCAGAACAACCTGACCTTTGTCATTGTGATACATGTACAGATCAATTTGTTTCTTAGAAATGGTTAAATATAGTCTGACTGCAGGCCACTTCAAAAGAATGCTTATTTTAGTAACGGTGTTTATTTAAGGGCATGGCTAATCGCTTTTTGTATTTTTCTTTCAGAATTTGAAGGATGTTCTGGCAGATCTTATTCCAAAAGAACAGACCAGGATCAAAAACTTTAAACAACAGTATGGCAAAACCAACATAGGTCAGATTTCTGTTGATATGGTGAGTAACTCTAGATGTTTAGTACGTTTGTGCAGCTGGTAGAAAACAGTGAGGAAGAAGTGTCATTTGAAAAGGGAAGTGAATTCCTGAATCTGTTTTATTCTACGGAGGGACATTTAGGCCATGGGCCATGATCAAGATTAATCGTGGCGTGGTAGCTACACATAATCCATTTAGGCCTGCCCAGACTGGTTTACTGTGGCAGGTTTCTCTGTGTGGTCGTCTCTGGCAGTATAAATGATTCCTGCCAACACAACAGTTTTAGCTGAGTCACTCAAAACTCTGATCTTTGATCTCAAATGGGCTCGCACACATTTACACAACTGCAGTGATACTTTATGACTAATTCTCATGTGGTCGGAAAGGAAATGGTCATTTCTGTTGTCAGGCCGAACTCAGACCTGTTTATCCAGACTATTGTTGGATATTTAATTCTTGCCATGTCTTGATATTTGCATTTGAACAAATTCAAGTGTAACACAGCTGACTACGAAAACCCCAACTTTTTAATGCGAATGTTGCTAAAATGCTAATGGTTGTCATTTTTGTTTTTGTCTAATAGGTGTATGGTGGTATGAGAGGGATGAAGGGTCTGGTGTATGAAACCTCAGTGTTGGATCCTGAGGAGGTGAGTATTAAAGCTATGTTCATAACGACATGTGACACTCTGCTGGCGTCGTCTTGGTTAATGTGACAAAAACAAAGGAGCACAACGTGGAGTTTCATCACAGTTTGGATCACTATAAATGACATTAGTAGTTTCATTCAGTTTAAGAGTGTCATCCGTCAGGGCTCGTAGATACTTTTAATAAACAAATATTGCTTTAGTGTCTGCTTGTCAGTACAGTACTTTTATCATTTAAATACTTCTGGCAGCTTCCTCTTTGGCTCTTGTTATGTTTTTTACCCAGTAATAAAAGTTGTCAGTGGGAAAGTGTTGATGTCGTCTCATTTCTGACACATGAGGCTTCGAGCTTGTTAATTTGCATTGTTTTTACTCTGCATTTTCAAAGTAAATCATATCACACCTCTTTCCGTTGATGCACAGGGCATCCGCTTCAGGGGCTACAGCATTCCAGAGTGTCAGAAGTTGCTTCCTAAAGCTCCTGGAGGTGAGGAGCCGCTGCCTGAGGGTCTCTTCTGGCTTCTGATCACAGGACAAATCCCAACTGAGGAGCAGGTGGGTGGCAGAGGAGACACTTCACAGGAAATTATTAATTTACACGAGTGTCGGTAGGCAAAAGTTTTATTTATTTATTGTTAGACCTGGTAGCTCTTAACACGCCGCTACTTTTTCACACATTTAAGGAATTCACATTTTGCTGAACAAAAATGTGAAGGTGCGTTTTGTCACGGTCTGTGAAGGCTGGTGTTATAAAATTGTAACGTGTTGGTTGCCGTAACCACGTACTGACCTTTATATATGCTCAGCTTTGTTTTATGATATAGATTTACACTTTCCTGTTGCACAGGCTTTAAGCTGCTTCATAACTGTGGTAATTAGACAACCAGAAAAAAACTTGAGGAGCAATTCTAGTAAAACTGGTTTAAGCGCATTTCTAACAGAAATGTTAAGTTTTAAAGATTGACTTCCAGTATTTTGATGTAACAAACTCAAAACCAAAATGCTCTTCACCTGAAGCCTGAATACAAGACTGTTTAAAACAAATCGCCGCCTGGCCATACAAGACTTTAAACAAGCGGTTTAAAAAACAGTTTTGGATTCAGAGGAATTGTACAGTTATCGTTTGCTCAGTGTTTCTGATGCCTGTAGAATCACATTACCACTTACATGCCTTAAAGCAGGGGTGTCAAACTCACTAAAATTAATTAATAATTATTAATTAATTATGAATCAATAAAATTCAAATTAGTCATTGAGAGCATCTGGAACTCCTCAGCTTGCTTTCTGCAATCCCTGATCTGTAGTTTTTATCAGTTTGTATGCAAACTTCCAGCAAAACATGGCTCAAATTGTGCAAACGTGTTATTCTGGTTTTTGTTTGTTTGTTTTTTTTGTGTGTGTGAAAATTTGCTATATTTCTGACACTGTCTCTCCAACAGTTGCAGCCCAGTGACAGTGCACATTCAGTGAGCACCATAACACAATGTTTTAGTTGACGTGATTTGTAAAAGTACAATAGAAGAACTTGATCTTTAAAAGATGATGGTATCCTCCCACAGCCTAACCCTCTCTCTCAAGCTGGAGTCTCACTCGGCTGCAGCTAGTTGGTCAACAGCAGTCTACTGAAACTCTTGCAACTTTTGCCGGGTTCTTAACTTCCTGGCGTGAGTCGCGGAGGCACACAGTCCTGCCGCTTGAGTTTTGAACATGTTCCGAAAATTTGTGCAGCACCTTTTCTCTTCAAGTAGTCAGTTGTCATGGGACAACAGGACAGGTGCCCTCTGACACAAAACATCTGAGGTGTAATAATACGCTAATAATAAGTAATAAATCTTGGAAAACTGATCTACATCTGCCTTTTTCTATTTGAAAAGTTGTCAAGAAGGATTAAATTATAAATGGGGCAACTGCCAAGGTGTGCACAAAATGAGCTAGTGTGGGCGGCAGAATAATTTACACAACTGTTGCAGTTGTCCTCACAAAAATAAGTTATGATTTTCAGAAATTGCTCAAAATGCAGCCACGCAGCTCGATTGTCAGTCACAAATGTTGAGTTTAGTAAGAGTGTAAAGAAAAAATTGCCTTTTTTTCTTGCAGTTTTTCTGCATTTTGTGTCTCCGTCTAGTCAACAATGGTCTCAGTCTAGTGAAATGCTGTCGTTAGACCGTGATCCAAACACTGGAACACACGGTGCAGTCTACAGAGATTTTGTTGCCGTCTGCTCAAAGTGTTATAAAGGTAACTTCCTCCTTTTAGCTGATTGTGGCATTTCGCTGACAAAAGAAAACCCTTTACCTTTTTTACCCTTTGCTCTTTAACACATCTACGTCAACTCAAAGGTGAAAATTTGCATCCTTTTTTCTTTTTAGACAGACATTGTCGAGTCAGCAGCTCAATACTTGACTTGGAAAAAAGCTGCAAACCAAGAACTTTGTCCCTCCCTTACATTGTATACATAATTAAACACTTGTGTATACGGATTATTGACATGAACTTTGATGATTTGAACCACTTTGGCATGGCTGCCTCAGACGAGTGGGCGGGGAAGAGGGCGGACTACAGAAACCATATGAGCACCATCAAACTGGTTGACCCACCATGGGAATGTGCTTTTAAGACTGAGGTTGTTGCAGCTCCTCGGACTGATGAAGTTTTTTGGATAAAGACGAAACGTTTCAACAAAAACGAACCGTCCAGTTGGATTTTTCTACCTGGGTTATTGAGCATGAACTTTGATACACTGTATACACTTTTCCTCTCCCCCAGGTAAACTGGGTGTCCAAAGAGTGGGCGAAGAGAGCAGCACTCCCCTCTCACGTTGTCACCATGTTGGATAATTTCCCCACCAACCTGCACCCCATGTCTCAGTTCAGCGCTGCCATCACAGCTCTGAACAGCGAGAGCAGCTTTGCCCGGGCCTACTCCGAGGGAGTCCACAAGTCCAAGTACTGGGAGGTGAGATTACTGTCATGTTCTATTAAATGATAGCTTCTTGTTGGGTAGAACTAAACAAATGGATGAAATGGTGTTCAGTTTGATACTTAAAGTAGTAGTTCTGAATAGGACTGGGCCGTATCATATCGTTCACGATACCGGTAAAAAAAAAAAAAAAAAAGCTTGCCCAGGCAAAAAAAAAGATATCATATGCTAATTTCATGGCGTAGTATGTCAAGCGCCCCGCCCCGTTAACGAAACAGAGCGCGCCGAATGACCAAACCGAACTGCACAACCCCCCCCCCCCCACACACACACACACACACACCACCACATGTCTGTACTGGCGTAAAGTTTAGTTGTGCGCAGTACTAGCTAGCTAAAAAGCTAAAAGCAAACAACGTGCGGCTCAGCTGTCTCTCCATCCAGCTCTAAACTGCAGGTACAGTCACGTGCAGGTCTGTCTCTTAGTTCCACAGTCCAAGGACCAAGAACAGAGTCAGGTGATCAGAGACAGAGCATCAGAGAAATGAATCATTCCTGCAGGAACAGAGGAAGCTGAAACACCACGAGCTTCAGGGTCAGATGATCACCTTGTCAAGTTTTGGAAGTTATAGCTCATTTAAAGACAACATGTATTTTTTTGTATGTTACATTTACGCTTAACAGATCTTAAGCTTCATTTTATTCAGTTATTTTGGGAAACCACCTGCATTTTAGTTTTTGTGGTGGATTTATTGATCTATATTTTGTGCAGACTTTTTCAATCCAAATAACAGAAGGATCTTTTTTAATTTTATACTTGGTGACTTAATACTTTACTAAATAAAGTCATTTCAGTAAAATTACCCCTTGGTTTTTTTAGTTTTTATGTAATACTGCAAAGCAACATGCTAAGTTAATTTTGTCAAATGAATAACTATTAATTCTTTTTTTTTGTTTGTTTATCACAAAATTAATCGTTATCGTCAGAATGCACTGAAATATCACGATATTGTATTTGAGCAATATCGCCCATCCCTAATTCTGAAACGAATAATGTTTTCTGTTTGAGTGCTGTGTGGAGAGCAGAGCTGCTGGTGTAGCTTTAGACTTGGTCGGGTTATCATCGTTTTACACTGTTTGTTTTAGTTCATCTATGAAGACTCCATGGACTTGATTGCCAAGTTGCCGTGCATTGCTGCTAAGATATACCGCAACCTTAACCGTGAGGGCAGCAGCATTGGAGCCATCGACTCCAGCCTGGACTGGTCTCACAACTTCACCAACATGCTGGGCTACAGCGAGCCCCAGTTCACGGAGCTGATGAGACTCTACCTGACCATCCACAGGTGCAGCTCACAACACACCTGCACAAACCAGCTTTTAACTTTTGAAACAGTGTTTTTGTCTTGAGTCACATTTATTTTAAAGTTGAGAAAACGCTGTTTTAAACAAACAAAAGTGTTTAGAGAAATGCAGATTGATGGATTTTTATATATGGACCAAACTGAGATTTTTAGCAACAGATGAACTAATGGTTAATATTTTTTAAGTAGTGTTAAAGACGGGAGCTGGCTGCGGGCCACCGGACCCGGAAACCCCCTCCAGCCCACGTCTCTCCCCCGGCTCGAACCTCCCTCAGAAGTGGCAACTCACAATTTCAATAAATCAAGGAAACGTCAATTAAGTTTTACCAGTTGTATTAAAATCAAGGCAGGAAAAGGTTACAGTTTACAGCACTGGCCTCTCCGTTCTATGACGTAATCATAACACTGGAAGAGCCCCTATGTCCCGTGTCATTAATCATTTATAGGTTCCTGGACTCCTCCTTCGCAGAAGGGGAGCACAACCTGTCAGTGTATGAGGGGGCGTGACTAAGTATGATCTCAATGGATCTTATGTGGTTCTGATGTGTTAAAAAATATGAGATGGTGCTTCAAAAGGCCTTTCTACGTGATGTGGCAAGCAGATTAAACTCTGTTCCTTGACAGATATTGAACCCCAGGGAGGCTCTTTTTAGAGTTGTTGGCTCAGTTTAACCCAGTCAGTCTTAATTTCATTATAATCCCGTCTCTGAGCAGATCAAAACCCCAGGACCAGTCTAAAAATATCTTAACAGTAGGAACGATGGTAAAATACAGCATCCTCAGTTTTACAAGGTACATTATTGTTAAAACAGTCACAGCCAGTTAAAAAAAATTATAAAATATGGTGTAGTATTAAACAATTATCTTAAAGCTTTTGTAAAACAACTACAAACATTATTGATAACGCTAACATACTAAAGAAAATAACTTGAACGACATAGAAATATGGGAGCTGATTGGCAAGAGTTAAAAAGATCTCCACTACTGCTGTGATTGCTAGTATCACTCAGCCCTCTGTGAATAGTAAACAGCCATCAGTGTGCTAATGATCCATTGTTAGGCTGATGGTCCTTCTTGACCATGTGATCAGCTGGTTTTGGTTGTCAGCAGCAAACTGGTTGATCCACTCTGAGAAGGTGCTATTTAAGAGACTGAGCTGAAAACAGCTCCTCAGACTGAGGAAGTCTTTCAGATGAAAGACGAAACATTTCTACATTTTTTTGTTTTGTGAATGTCCAGAGGACCAGACTTCACTTTTTTAGATTTTCCTACCTGGATTATTGAGCATGCATCAGGATTTCACCACTAGTGCATTGTGGAAGCTGAATATTCTTTGGTGCGACTCACTCTGATTTCTTTTCTTTTTTTTCTTTTCCAAACTTTATTTAAGTTTTTCATTCTTTTTTTTTAAACACATCATTTAAAGAAACAAACAAACAAACAAGACATAGAAGCGACCTCCACTCTCAAAAAAAAAATGGATCAAGAAGAAAAAAAAATCACCCAATCTTGCCAACATAGAACCA
>NC_056508.1:14680290-14680894 GCF_014905685.2 Nematolebias whitei
CCAAAAAAAAAAAAAAAAAAGAAAAAGAAAAACGGGGAGAGAAGGAACCTCCAGAAAAAAAAACCCAAGTACAAACCAGAAAAAGAGGAGGGAGAATAAATAAGTAAATAATACTAATGTGAAATGGTCTGGCACAGAGGAAAAGTTGGCTTGTTTAGCCAACAGTTGCAAAGGTTGCCAGCAATCCAGCTTGAGTCAAGCCAACAGAAGAAGATCCCTCCTAATATTAAATGATGCACAGTCAGGTCTGGCAGACGAGAGAAAAAAGTTCCTGTAGAAAGCCTCTTCATCACAGCTGGGTACATCCTGTGCTGCAGCATCAACATATGGCATGGAGGCTGCACAGCTGCAGAAAGAAAAGCTTTGCAGAGAGTGGTGAAGGCTGCACAGAAATCTGTCGGAATCAGCCTCCCCACCATCACAGACATCTACACCTCCAGATGCAGGAAGAGGGCCACCTGCATCATGAAGGACCCCACTCACCCAGCACACACACTTTTTGCCCCACTCCCCTCAGGAAGGAGGTTAAGGAGCATTAAGTGTAGAACCACTAGACTGAGGAACAGCTTCTACCCTGAGGCTGTTAGACTCATGAATCTCTAAC
>NC_056508.1:14681294-14702851 GCF_014905685.2 Nematolebias whitei
CACACACACACACACACACATCAGAAATGGAGACACAACAGAATTAAAAAGGTAACAAGCAATCTGAACATTGAGTTGACAAATAAGGCGGGTAAAGAACAAAGTACAAAAGGGAGATGAAGGTGCTGCAACTTAAAAACCAACATGAACCCCCCCCCCCCCCCCCCCACCCAAAAAACACACTGAACACTTCGCAGAAGCATCCCCCCAAACGTGATGTGCGAAACCCCCCATCCCAAGCAAAAACACCCATAACGTGACCTTCAAAAGGCCCTAAAAGAAGTCTAAATACTACAAAAAGCAAAAAACTCTCCATGTGGAATGTGATAAATAGTAATTTGAAAGATTGTATCTCAACAGTATTACAACAAAGTAAAGACACCCTTTTTACTTTTTTCTTAACAAAGAGTCACCATGTTAAAAGGAAAAAACAACCATGGCTACCAGTCCTCTAACATTTTAACAGTATAATAGCGTTATTGTTATAGGACCACAGTGAGGAGATGTAAAGTCATCTCTGACTAAGAAGTCCACAGTACACACTAGCCCCAGTACAAAACAAAAACAAGTCTGGCAGTCATGAGTCCCACCATTACAAACCAGTTCTTAAACAGACTCTGGGACTCCGTTTTTTTTCTTCAGTTTCTTCTCCACAAAGTCCATGGCATCGGACGCCTCCTCAAATTTCCAAACCTGTCCATCTGGCAAAGTTATTCGCAGAATGGCTGGGTATAAAAGGCCAAATTTAACATCCAGGCAGGAGTGCAGCTCCTTCTTGACTCCAATAAAGGATGCACGTTTCTTCGCCACAGCGGTGGTAAAATCTGGGAAGATCTCTCCTCAGCTCTTCTCAAAATCTCGTTACGTTGCTGGAGCATGTTTACTCTAACGACGAATGGACGTGGCAATTCCCCATCAACAGGTCTTGGCCAAAGGATTCTATGGGCCCGGTCCAATATTGTTCTTTTTTTCGGTCCCAACAACTTCTGTAATAAAGTGGCTATGAACTCCATCGGTTGGGCGCCCTCGGATCCCTCGGGGACACCAATCACTCATACATTATTCATTCTAGAGCGCCCTTCCAGGTCCTCACATTTCTTTGACAAAGAGTCCATCATGCCCATGAGCAAAGCTACTTTAGCTTCCAAGCTAGTTAGCCTGTCGCTCTGCTCATTAGCTACGTGTTCAAGATCAGCAATAATCAGTCCATGCGTCACGACTTCAGCTTCCAGCGAGGCGAGGGCAGACATGATTTCTCTCCACTCTTCTAGCCACCATTTTGTCAAATGTACTCAGGAGGTTGGAGCGCAGTCCCTCCAGCAACGCCTTCATGTGTGCCAGCAAACATTTATTAGCATCGGGGTTGGAATTGGCTTTGGATGCTCGGGGCCCGCAGAGTCCACTGTGGCCTACCTTGGAGGCGACGGAGTTCCCTCGGCTTGCCATGGTTCCAGGAGTTTACAATACTGAATTAGGCCCAGGTGACTCCAGGAAGTTCATATTAACCATAGGTGTCGAAGAAGTTTCAAAAAGTCATGCAAAAAAAGGATAAAATTTCACATCCCAGGAGAGCCACCGTTGATGCTTCTTACACGTCGACGCTCCCATGATTTATTTTCTTAAATTTGTGTCCTCTGACCATTTTTTCCCATAATGCTTTGAGTCCAGTACGATGATCACAGTGAAAGTAACACAGCAGAACCAACATAATGATTGTTCATTTATGTCACATTGAACTTGGTCAAATATTGATTCACTAAAAGCACAATCATGTTCACAGAGTTTAAAACGAGACATTTCTTCAGTGTCCAGCACAACTTTGTACTTATTAGTGTAAGCACCAAAGAACTGGACATTTTAGACTTGTTGCAGGGAGTTAGAATAAAAGCTAAGCTACTGTGTTTGATTGGTGATTATTGTCTAAAAAGTTTTGTTTCTCTTCTATAATATTGTAGTGATCATGAAGGAGGCAACGTCAGTGCCCACACCAGTCACCTGGTGGGGAGTGCCCTGTCCGACCCCTACCTGTCCTTCAGTGCTGCCATGAATGGTCTGGCTGGTCCTCTGCACGGCCTGGCCAATCAGGTTTGTCCACAGCTTCTCAGCCAGATATCGATGTCAATTATTAGTGAATCAGAATTAACTAATAACTTCCTTGTATGCTTATTGTACAAGACCTTTAAGAAGATGGATTTTAATTCTCCAAATAAATGTTTTGTGTTTTTGTTTTTTCTGGATATATTGCAACAATTATGTTTTTTTGCACCTTTTTTTTTTTTCTTGTTATAGGAAATAGACTGGGTCGTGTTCTCTCTAAAATGTAAAAAAAGAAAAATAGAATTGGAGTTGCAGTGAGGAAAATAAGTATTTGAACACCCTGCGACTTTGCAAGTTCTCCCACTTAGAAATCATGGAGGGGTCTGAAACGTTCATCTTAGGTGCATGTCCACTGTGAGAGACATAATCTAAAGAAATAAAAATCCGGAAATCACAATGTAAGCTTTTTAAAATTATTTATTTGTGTTACTGCTGCAAATAAGTATTTGAACACCTGTGAAAATCAGTGTTAATATTTGGTACAGTAGCCTTTGTTTGTAGTTACAGAGGTCAAAGGTTTCCTGTAGTATTTCACCAGGTTCACTGCAGCAGAGATTTTGGTCCATTCCTCCACAGATCTTCTCTAGCTCAGCCAGGTTTCTGGGCTGTTGCTGAGAAACACGGAGTTTGAGCTCCCTCCAAATATTTTCTATAGGGTTTAGATCTGGAGACTGGTTAGGTCACTCTAGAATCTTGATATGCTTCTTACGGAGCCACTCCTTGGTTCTCCTGGCTGTGTGCTTCGGGTCATTCTCATGTTGAAAGACCCAGCCATGACTCATCTTCAATGCTCTGACTGAGGGAAGGAGGTTGTTCCCCAACATCTCACAATACATGGCCCCGGTCATCCTCTCCTTAATACAGTGCAGTCGTCCTGTCCCATGTGCAGAAAAACACTCCAAAGCATGATGCTTCCACCCCCATGCTTCACAGTAGGGATGGTGTTTTTGGGATGGTACTCCTTATTCTTTGTCCTCCAAACACGTCGAGTGGAATTAAGACCAAAAAAATTCTATTTTGGTCTCATCTGACCACAGAACTTTCTCCCATGACTCCTCTGGATCATCCAAATGGTCATGGGCAAACTTAACACGGGCCTGGACGTGTGCTGATTTAAGCAGGGGAACCTTCTGTGCCATGCGTGATTTTAAACTATGACGTCTTGGTGTATTACCCACAGTAACCTTGGAAACAGTGGTGCCAGCTCTCTTCAGTTCATGGACCACCTCCTCCCGTGTAGTTCTGGGCTGATTCCTCACCTTTCTTAGGATCATTGATACGCCACGAGGTGAGATCTTGCATGGAGCCCCAGTCGGAGGAAGATTGACAGTCATGTTTAGCTTCTTCCAATTTCTAATAAGTGCTCCAACAGTTGATCTTTTTCACCAAGCTGCTTGGAAATTGCCCCGTAGCTTTTTCCAGACTTGTGGAGGTCTACAATTTTGTCTCTGGTGTCTTTGGACAGATCTTTGGTCTTAGCCATGTTAGTAGTTGGAGTCTTACTGATTGTGTGGGGTGGACAGGTGTCTTTGTGTTAGTTAGTTAATTTGACAGGGACAGTGCACACAAACGTAGAACAGAACAAGTCTGTGACTGATGCGTTGCACAAAGAGTTTATAGCTATAGCTAATTCACAACTCCAGTCCCTGGTTGGGCATTTCTATGCATTAAAATAAGGGGAGTGGTGGCGCAGAGGTTCGAGAAGGTGGGCCTGTGATCGGAAGATCGCCGGTTCAAGCCCCGATACCGACAACATCAAAAATGTGGGTGGGGTAGGTGAAGCGCCCACACCTGCCTCCACCCTCATTCGTCCCACTCTGGGCCCTTGAGCAAGGCCCTTAACCCCCACCATCTGCTCCTCCGGGTGTCCTAGACAGCAGCTCTCTGCTCCACACAGAGGGCTGTGGTAGCTCGGTGTCTGTGGTTGCGTCAGGAAGGACATGCGGCGTAAAAAATAACTGCCAAGTCTTCACTGTTGTTCGCTGTGGTGACCCCTAACGCAGGGAGCAGCCGAAAGAAGAAGAAAAAATAAAATACATACAATTTATCAATCAAAATACAGTAAGAATGCCTACGTATTCATGTAATCAACCTAACAACCTCCAAATTCATATATGCATATATCAAGGTCGTTAAATGCAGCTATCGACCTTGAACAGGTGCTTCTTATTTAGAATACTAAGTGGAGGTGGACTAACAGGTGTTTGAGGGCAAGAATTGTTGCTGATTGACAGGTGTTCAAATACTTATTTGCAGCAGTAACACACAAATAAATTATTTTCAAAATCATACATTGTGGTTTCTGGATTTTAAAAAAAATGTTTGTTTGTTTTTTTAGATCATGTCTCTCACGGTGGACATGAACCTAAGATGAAGATTTCAAACCCCTCCATGATTTCTAAGTGGGAGAACTTGCAAAGTCACAGGGTGTTCAAATACTTATTTTCCTCACTGTATGTCACAGTGAATACAGTCAAACTATAGCAGCGCATTAGGGACACTTAGAAGAAAAGGGCAGTGCATGAGGAGTTTTGTTCACTTCAGAGTATCAGCGTGTAGATCAAAATGTTTTGTAAGTACAGTTCCACTGGGGGGGAAAAGTCAGTAGAATTTCAGTGTAAAGTTGAAATGTTGAGAGAAAACAGTTTAAGACTTGTCTTGAGTAAAGTTTATTTCTCCTGCAGCAGCAGGACTCGTTGAACTTCCTTCAGTCCTTCACAATAAAAGTCTCAAACCCACACGAATTGTTGTCTAAAGCGTTAAGAGCTTTCATAATTCTTCTGTGGTGAACCTGAACTGTGAAGAACGTTGAGAACTTATTGATGTGTAGTAAGTTCGTGTGCTTAAAGAATTAGCTTCATCAAAACCTATGATGGAGTATGAAGTTATTACAAAACTTCTATCATAGATCTTTGTGTTGATTTAGCTTTTGATTACTCGATCTCCAAAAGCATAGTTTTCAACATTATCTCATTTTGCCTTAAATCATTAAACTCTGAGTCCTTCACGTTTTTATTCTTGGTGTCCTTATTTGTCCTCAAACGGAGCTCATCAGTTCAGCTGACAGCTAAACGTCCTGTTTTCAGAAACACTTGTGACATTTGAATTTCTGGGCAGCTACACTGAATGTCCTCAGCAGCGTTAGCTAAACTTGTTTTTACTGTGCTGCGTTTTCAATGAAAACTTGATGTGGTATCGTACAGGAAGTGCTGGTGTGGCTGACTGCCCTGCAGAAGGAGCTGGGAGGAGAGGTGTCTGATGAAAGGATGAGGGATTATATCTGGAACACGCTGAAGTCTGGAAGGGTAAGGACGCAGCACATTCACAGCTGTGGTCGTCATCATGAGGTTGTTT
Organism: Nematolebias whitei; assembly: GCF_014905685.2. NCBI lineage: Eukaryota > Metazoa > Chordata > Actinopteri > Cyprinodontiformes > Rivulidae > Nematolebias > Nematolebias whitei. The sequence goes on from NC_056508.1 coordinate 14,686,746, forward strand.
TGCTCTGACATTCAGTAAATAACAATAAGCCATTTCCATTACTATTATCACTGTTTATAAGCCCTTAATGTTTCAAACAGCCATAAATGTAGCATTTTTAGCAGTGTACAAAGACACGTTGGTATAAAGGACGTATTCATATAAAGACGTGTTTGCTGTCCTGGCTGCAGGTGGTTCCAGGCTACGGCCATGCTGTCCTGAGGAAGACCGACCCACGCTATACCTGCCAGCGCGAGTTTGCTCTGAAGCATCTGCCCAATGACCCCATGTTTAAGTTGGTTGCCCAGCTTTACAAGATTGTCCCGAACGTGCTCCTGGAGCAGGGTAAAGCCAAGAACCCCTGGCCCAACGTGGACGCCCACAGTGGAGTGCTGCTGCAGGTGAGCTGCGTGATTTCAAGCCGTTGGTCGTGCAGGAACAGACGTGCTCAGCCCTGACTGTGTCTCCACCTTGTGTACAGTACTATGGAATGACAGAGATGAACTACTACACCGTCCTCTTCGGCGTGTCTCGTGCTCTCGGCGTTCTCGCTCAGCTGGTGTGGAGCAGAGCTCTGGGATTCCCACTGGAGCGCCCCAAATCCATGAGCACAGACGGACTGATGACGCTGGTCGGAGCCAAGTCTGGCTGAAGCGCCTCCTCCAAGGAGCTGGGGGTTTGCGTGACGGGTGAGAGGATGTGGAGAAAATGCAAAGCAGACATCATCTGACCCTCTTGTTCCCAAGCCCAGGGATTGAATGGGATTCAAAGAGACAGTACACTTTTAATGTTATTTCACAAAAGAAGGACCTTTTAAATGTCCCAGCTGTAGTGTTGACGTGTGTTTAGGTAACCGCAGAAGAGTTGTCCCATCATGTTTAGACGTCTTTGGAACATGAAGGGTTCAAACTTCATACATGTAACTTCAATTAGGCTCAAACCATGTTCGATCCAAGTGCACGAGCATCTCTAAGGTTTCCCCTGAGCACTGCCTGCGTGCTTCTCACTGAGTGCAGAGACTGAGCTATGACTCGTGTGGAGGAACCACACATCCTAAATATTTGTTTAATGATTGGCTTCCACACATCGTTCAATATTTTCAGCTTCAGGCTAATTCCAGTTGTTTTTCCTGTTAGTAAACGAGCGCCTAATAAAAATGGACTTTATTTTTCTTCTATGCAATTATTTCATCCCATCCTGATTGACTCCCACATATGAACACTCCGTTTCCAAAACTAACAGGACACAGTAACACAGTAAAAAAATAAATCCATATTATGAGTCAGTTAAAAGATGCTGCCCCTTTAAATCTTTAATCTCTTCTTTCTCCTCCACTTGTAATTTTTTCTTGTTTTAAGAGACCGTGATTACTTCTATGATCAAAATAACTTGTTTTTTTTCTTTAGCTGTTCTAATTTTAAAGACGCTCTGCTTTAAGGGTCTTAAGAATCGTAGGAAATGACGAATAGTGAACAGTAAGTTACATTTGAGTACAAGGTGTTGTAATTGGCAGCCCGCTGTGAATCTTTAAGAGCAAGCTTGAATAAAAAGTGTCAGAGGAGGCTCCGTAGTTGTCCTCGTCGTGTTTTAGTCGGGGAGTTCATCTCCACAGGAAAGCGCTTTAGACATCATTACTCCAGAATGAGCACTTGCTTAATTGGATTCCTCGTTTAACTTTTCTAGACTGACTGTGTACTGGTCTACAAAGATGTTCAGTTTCAATTAGTAAAAAATACTTCCGTTTTGGGGTTCTCGTGGTTTTATTTATAATTTGAAGCGGTAAAGCTGGGTGGATGGATTTATAATTTGTGTACATAGGTATATATATATATGTATAGCTTGAATGTATGCGCTCTGTACGTGTAAAAACCACAGCGAGTACCACAGTTTACCAACGATGTGTCCAGTCTGTGATGTTCAGACTGAAGAACAAACAGAAAACTGCAGCTTCTTGTACATACGGTCTCTGAGCTTAGCTGGTGCTGTTTCTTATTTCTCTCGAATGTTCAAGCTTGCTCTTGGGTTCTGGGCTCTACACTCCATGTCTGTGAAGTTTATGTTCTGGCATTATTTGTGTTTGTTTCTCCCCCGAACAAATCTTTCGCCGTGGTAGCGAGTAGTTCACACAAATGTTTGCTTCTTTGTGTCGTACGATACTCTTTTATTTTCAGGGTTTATAAGCATCAGTGTTTTGCTGCGTTCTTCCATGTGTCTGGTGGTTGATGAAGAGGGTTATTTTGATCGTAGAGGGTCATAAAGGTCGTATGTAACGGAGGAAATTAAATGCAGATGGTTTCTTAGAAGAGACACTTGGGGGATAGAGCTGGATGGGTCAAGTGGGCAAGGGAAGCTTAAAGAGAAGTCATTGCTAAACCCAACAAACTGAAGAATAAAAGGTTTTTATTAACAATTGTTTTGGCATTTTTCTTTTGATTGAAGTTTATTTTAATTGTAATCGTCATCTTACTCCGAGGTCAGTCTCATGTCTCTAATCAGGGCTCTGTCATGTTTCCTACATCACGACAGAAACCTAAAACAATGCTTTTGTTTAAATAAAGATGAATTCTTTGGAAACGTACAGCTTCAGACACATTAATTCATGAAATCCTGTGGGTTTTTTTATTGTAAAACTCAAGACAGGACCTTGGATCGCTTGCTGCATTTTCTTATAAAGTTTGGTGCTTTATTAAGTTCTGGATCGTCCTGGTCCTGAAAAGATCTGCACCGCTCACATGCACCGTTATTAATAACTGTCCCACATTCCTCGGCCCCACTCTGGTTTCGGGCTGGTCAGCTGTGTCCCTCTCCACTGCTGCAACAAAGAAACCTCGGTCCTGAAAGGACGTCAGTATCTGCTGATGGTGGTGGTGAGGCATTATGGGTAGTTGATGGAAACCATATAAATGAAGTACACTGTACAACATTTGTAAAAACAAGTGGCACCTGTTTTCTCTTTAAACTTTAAAATACAACTAGTTTAAAGGAATCATTTGGGTGATCATTTACAACTGATAAGCTTTTGAAGTCAGTCTTATTCAAGATGGCCGCCACAGCTGAGCAACATTCACCCTTGTGTTCAGGTCAAACTGACCCTTTTTAGTGCAGGTATGTAAAAACAATTAGCTTTTTAATGGAGCAAGACTTCATGACATCAGAACAATTTTAACACAAGAATTTTTATTTTAGTCAATTCTGAAAGTGAATCAAATTTAAAACGTGGTGTTTGTGGTGTTCCTGCTCAGATATGCTCCGTCCTCCCACCACCGACGCCACAGGACCGAGCACCAACTTTCTTGCAGAATATCGATACATTTGACTCAGACTTCTGTAAATGACTCGTGTGCGTTCTGACTTTCAGTCAGCGTGAGCAGGAAGTTCTCTCAAGCCTTATCGATCATTTTGGTCATGACCGAGTCTGAAGACAGAACTGAGGAAGATGTATGTGATGACGAGCGAGACGGATGTTTAAAATGAGGTCTTCAGATCCAGATCAGGTAACATTTCATGGTCATGAAGACCAACAGCGTCAGACTCACCAGGACTAATGTGCTCAAAACATCAGAGCTGTTCACTATTTTTTGAGGAGTTCCTGCTTGTAATAAACCTGACTGGGGGAGGTGTTTGGCAGTCGTAGGACAAAAGAAGCGCACCAGCATCCTGCAGGAGGGACCGTGCTGGCTGGGGGGTGGGGGGGGGGATGCTAGTCCTGCCTTTCCAACCAGGATGTAGAAACCAGCAACAGCTGGCACAGGCATGAGACTCCTGCAAGCAAGAAGTCCACCAGAACAATCCCATACACTGACTCAAGCATGTCCCCCCCCCCCCCCCCCACACACAACACACACACCCCATACTGGTTTTCAGTGTTTAAGGTTTAGTATTTGCAAATTGTACTTATTCATAGTAAAATATATTTTTAGAACAAAAAAAGGACTTTTTCCTCCAACAGATGTTTACAGGTCAGTTAGTCACAATATTTAATCCAACACTTTTCAGTCAGGTCATCTGGACAGTTTCTTTTTTTTTGTGCTGAAACGTTTCACCTTCGATCCAGAAGGCTTCATCAGTCAAGGAAACGCACAACACAAAACTGATTCTTCCCCCAACAGCTTGCTTACTCCAAAGTGGAACAAACCAGTTATGTTGGTGCTAAGCTGGCCTCTTTGTCACGCCCCCTCCTCCATTGCCAACCCTCTTCCTTGTTGACAGTCATGTCAAACTGGTTGAAAACGATAAGTTGTACAAACCATAAGCTGTTGGGGGAAGAATCAGTTTTGTTGTGTGTTTCCTTGACTGATGAAGTCTTCCGGATCGACTGAAAAATGTTGGATTGTATACCTGGATTATTGATCATGGACTTTGTTGTCACAATAGTTAATGTTAAGTTTTCTTTTTTTAAAGCCGTTTTTTGATTGTGTTCAAATATTCAACTCAGATAATAGAGGACTATTAACTTCATTTTACCATACCATTTTATTTATAAAGCATTTCAAACAGTGACGGGACCAACCAAAGTGCTGTACAAACAGAAACAAACAGGCAAAGCACACAGCAACACATAACAATGTAAAATCAAAATATAGAAACAAAATAATAGCAAATAACATAATGACTAACACAGTGTGATGCATACAGGATCAACACAAATCGTACAGTGTTGAAAGCCAGGGAATAGTAGTGGGTTGTTAAGGGGGATTTAAAAAACTGTGAGGGAGGGGGCCTGTCTGACAAGCAGAACTCGTTCCAAAGTCTTGGTCCTGCTACAGAGAAGGCCCTGCCACCTCTGCACTTAAGACGAGTTCCTGGAACTGTGAGGAGCAACTGGTCCACTGACCTCAGAGAACGTGGTGGGACATACGGTTGTAGCAAATCAGAGAGATAGGAGGGTGCAGAGCTGTTCAGTGATTTATTGACATACAGGAGTATTTTGAACTGGATACAAAAGTGAACCGGTAACCAGTGCAGTGAGGCCAAAACTGGTGTAATGTGTTCTCTTTTGCCTGTACTGGTTAAAAATTGGGCTGCTGCATTCTGGACCAGTTGTAGTCGTGCAATGGAGGTCTGACTGATACCAAACAGGAGCGAGTTGCAGTAATAGAGCCTGGATGTTATGAATGCATGTATTACTGTCTCCAGGTTATTTTTGGACAATATGGGCTTCAGTTTAGACAGCCGCCTCAGCTAGAAGAAGCATGATTTAACAATCATGTTTACATGATTGTTAAGTTTCAAGGAAGGGTCCATTATCACTCACAGATTAGTGACTCTTTGTTTCTCCAATGGGGCTAGAGCGGAAAGGTCGATGCAGTGGTTGATGATTGTGTCATTGGGAGGGAACAACATGACTTGAGACTTCTTCTCATTTAAATTTAAGAAATTTAAAGCCATCCAGTCCCTGATGTCAGCCAGGCAGTCAAGCAGAGGGTGAATAGAGCATGTACCATTGTGTCTTAGGGGGAAGTAAATTTGACAGTCATCGGTGTAGAAGTGAAAGGGTATGTTGTGTTTCCAGAAAATAGCACCAAGTGGCAGCAGGTATAAAGAAAATAGAAGGGGATCGAGGATGAACCCCTGTGGTACCCCCCATTTAAGCGCTGCTGAACTAAAATCTTTGATGGAGACACAAAAGGATCTATCAGCGAGGTAGGATCTGAACCACTTGAGGGCTGACCCCCTGATGCCCACCCACTGCTCCAACCTAGAAATGAGGATCTCATGGTCGATGGTGTCAAAAGCGGATGCAAGTTCCAATAGGACAAGCAGCACAGGATCACCGGTGTTTGTGGATAGGAAGATGTTGTTAAAAACATTCATTTTAGGAAGCACTTCAACTGGGACTCACTATTTTTTCTAGTAGTTTAGAAACAAATGGGAGTCTGGAGACAGGCCGGAAGTTGGACACGATTGAGGGGTCAAGGTTAGGCTTTTTCAGCAGAGGTTGAACAGCAGCATGTTTAAAGAATTTTGGCACCACCCCTAAGGATAAACTGCTATTCACAATAGCAAGAACAGAAGGGCCCAGAGTAGGAAGAACCTCCTTTAGTAGTCGAGGGGGAACCAGATGGTTTTAGGACATAACGAGTGAATTTAAACAGTTTTTTTGTTGAACACCAGGGGCATACTGTGAGAAGAAAAGGTTTACGAGGCCAAAGAATGAAACAAATAGTGTTTACATAAATATCAACGTTAGCTAGGAGATTAAAACTATATTAGATATTCCAACAGAGTTCAGCCAGGTCATCTGGACGGTTACTTTTTTTGTTGAAACGTTTTGTCCTTCATCCAAAGGACCCTTGTCGTCATCTCCCCCTCTGCAGAATGTCTACGTCATGTGCTTCTATGTGCGCGGTGTTTTTTTCATCATCAGGGTCTTTCTTCTCAGCCAAGAAGAAAGTTTGATAGGAATTTTTTTGCCTCGAAATCCTACGTGTCACTTTCACTTCTTTTTGTTTGTCCAAACAGGTCTCACTTGTAAATGAGTCTTCTAGGCTCAATGTGATTTTTCTGTATAAAGGTAGAATAAAAAAAATTAAAAAACTTCATCAGTCCGAGGAGCCACAAACAAACTCAGTCCCACAAACAGCACACCCACATTGTGGGTCAACCAGTTTGATGGTGACAAGATGGTTTCTGGGGCCTGCCCTCTCCCCTATCGACTCCTCTGAGGCAGCCATGGCTGATGTGGTTCAAAACGTCAAAGTCCATGCTCAATAATCCAGGTAGAAGATCCAACATAGTTCAGTCAAGTCCCCAGAAACCATCTTATCACCAGTAAGCTGGTTGGTCCACTCTGTCGGTTTGCTGCTTGTGGGACTGAGTTTGTGGCTCCTCAGACTGATGAAGTCCTTTGGATAAAGGACGAAATGTCTCAACAAAAAGAAAACATCCAGATGACCTGACTGAACTATGTTGGATTTCTTTACCTGGATTATTGAGCATGAACTTTGATAAATTGGAAATTTATTGTTTTAGGATTATTCTGAGCCGAGGGGTCAAATTTAACTCAAACACTAAAGATGCTTTTCATCCCATCACAAAAGTTAAACTCCAACATGGCTGCAGCTCAGCCATTTGATTTTTACAGTATTATGGACATTGTGCTAAATTTTGATGTGGTAGTAGTTGAGCGTACTACATACTAAGAGTACAAAACAATGTAGTGAACCTGATCTGACCCTGATCTGACCCTGATGACCTCAAATCTATCAGATGGACAGAGACTGTTATTTTCATTGATCTGAATACAGTCTGAGCCATCTGGTGACTTTCTTTCTTGAATTAATCAAGCAGAAAAGACAATTCTCTATAATCATTACTGTTTTACAAATGTTTGATAATCAAATTGTGTTAGTTCCATTCAATGCTTACAGGTTGGAAAGAACTACTCATTTTTATTTTACATAAGCAGTAAGTAATGATTTTTATTCCTCATTCAAAGAAGAAATCAGGTTAATATGCATTTCTTGATTCTCTGTCTGAAATGAGCCAAGTAATGTAAGTATGTTAAAGGTCGGTTTTCGGTCAACTAAAATGTTTACTGAGAAGAAATGTCATGTTTTACTATTTGAGAAGATACAACAGCGTAAGACTCCACGAAGTCTGGTCGTCTGCAATAATCTTTTCTGTATGTTGAAAACAATCCTTGACTTATGATAACATCTTACATCACAAACCACACCTCTATTTCTGGTCCATCGACCAATCAAAAAGCTCTCAAATGACCCGGAAGTCGACCCATTAAAAATGTGGCAACTTCCCGGTTCTGGCAGAGTTGCTGACAATTAAGAGTCTGAGAAGTTCTGAAGAATGAAAGGAGTTCAGAGTTCTTGGGTGCAAACGCATTCAGGATGATCCAGAGACGTTTTGGGATTATAATTTCTGTTTGAAAACCACGTACGACTCTCTGAGGGTTTGGTAGTTCTCACGGAGACGCTGAAAAGAGTCAGAAAGGAACCTACGCCGACGCTGATTTCATCATCAAGGTAGATGGTTCTATTTTCGACCAAGTGTACCGTGGGCAAGCTGATATCTGATGGAGCGTGCAATTTCTGGTCAAACAGATTAATTCCCTCACATATTTCTCTGTAAGATAAATCTCCATTTCATCTTAAAACTCTCCTCTTTCTCATAAAATCAGTACAGATATCTTAGGAATATCTGAAGCAAAGTCCTTGATCACCGCCGAGTGATCGATGCTCATTTTCTGTGAAACTTGTCTGTTATTATTTTCATATTTTGCCAAATTAATGTAAATGTTTGATGTTAAACTTTGATTCTGAAAATAAATGACCGCATTCATTTTGATGGGTCAAAGATAAATAACGTCTCTCGTTACATTTCTGTTAAATTCAATGCACGACATTACACAGCCAGAAAGATGAGGAACTCGTGAATATTGTATGCATATATATCTCATATATTGTCATACTACAACTAGTGGCACGTACCTACGTGACCACTACAACAATGAATGAGTGTCCTAAAAAATGTCCTATCAAGAATCAATGTGTCAACTCATTCATTCTGACTTTAATGTTAAATGGAAAGTTCACCCAATGACTAACATAACGACACTACACAGCCGGAGTAACCAACTTCTGCATTATTTTTTTTTAAGTTTATTAATCTATACTTTATTTTGACAATCTTCATACAGCTTCCTGTCATTGAAATACATTTTCCTTTGTTAATGCTGGGATTCATGCAGCTGTCCAGCACTCATTACAGAGTGAAGCCTCAGATCATCACATGTACCAAACTTCTGCTCAGGGTTTCAATTTTCCTTCCATAACTCCACCCACTCTGTGATCATGTGACCAGAAGTTTAACTGAAATGACCAATGAGGGATACTCTCAAGGACCCATTCTCCAAGATAGACGTGAATTAATTTCTTCAGATCGTTACTGTATTTTGCACCTCATGCACAGACCTGTTCATCTGCAGCGACTGAACGAATGAAACCTATTCTGGATATGTAAACTGAAAATAATTACATAAACACTCATTTTGAGCTTCCTAACATCACATCAGAGCTGTCACTTTGCATTTCTGCTTCTAGTCTTAAAAAATCTCTGCCCATTAAAGTTCAAAGTCATGGGCAATTAAAAAAAAATATATACACACACACACACACACAGTATAATCAAACGTTTTGCACTACGCATAAGTTCCTGTGCTTTGGTGAACAAGCTGATGTGTGAATCACTGCAGGAGTTATCTGTTCTGCATACAAGAGACGATGATCTCGGCTCATACAGCTCTTTGTCTGCAGTCAGTGTTTGACGTGATGTTGAAGCGACCAGGACACTTTTCTGAACTGAGCAGGAGGATTGAGAGCAACTACTTTCTAAACCAGTGAAGAGCTAAATATTAGTCAGTTTTTTCTAAGTGCGGCCAAAAACTTAGAGCAGCACTTGTTGTCCCACGGTGCGGAGCAGGGAGGAGGCGCACCTGACCGTGGAGTGGGATATTCTAAACAACTCGTAAGGTAAGAAATGATCCTGCACTAAAACACATATAAATCACACATACAGCGTTTAAAAATAGCCTAAATTATAAATATGAACTGGCTTCAGCGGCAATTTTAGCCTCTTTTGTGGGGTGCTCAAACACCCTACATTTTAACTTGGCACCCCTGAAAAATTAAGAATCCATCATTAGGATCTTGTAAAGCTCAGTTCTCAAACCTTAGATTCACCAAAATATTGAATATGGAACAAATGACAACAGTCTCAAATGGACAAGTAAAATCTATTTTTTTTTTTTCACGAGTCACGCCACCTGTCAATCAGTCCAGTAGGCACGTCAGCAACTGACCAATCAGTGACCTCAATCTGTCCTGAAGTGAACGCCCCTTACCTGCAGAGCTGCAGCTTTGCAGTCAGAGATTTCAATTACAGAGTTTACATCTTTTGTTTCACGTTAATCTACTGTAATAAACTTTTGTAAAATACACCAAAATGCAGGAAATGGTATCTACTTTATTAAAAATTCTCTGGGGGAGGACCCCCCCCCCCCAACACAGCCTGTTCTAATGTTCTTTATACAGAATGGAAGGTTAAAGAACTGTATAATAAATAAATGGACTTTACTTCAAGTATTTGCATTTCATGTATTATATTGTTGCATTTGGCCCACAGCCTGATAACATGATAGATTTTAGATTGAGATCCTCCTCCTGCAGTGATTTTGGCCCTTTCACAGAAAAAGTTTGGGCACCCCTGCTTTAAAGTATCGTGTTTAACGCTGAGCCTAAAGAATAAATATTGTGTTTATTAAATGTGAAATATGTCCCATCAAAACAAAAGTCCTGCTCTGAGAGTTCCAAACTAAATAATGAGTGTTTGGCTCTTTGTTGGTTGTGTGCACGTTTTAAAATTTTAAACCACAGCTCTAGAGTCCAAATCAGGCAATGAATCGTCAGACAATAAATAATTTGTCATGTTTTATTCTACAGCTCACCAGCATCTTTTAAATAAAAACATCGTGGTCCTGATCACCTCCAGAGGATGGATCACAAAATTATATCAGCTCAGGGAATCTACATTTGTCTTCTACAGTGTGTGATTTTAGATTTAAATTAAAAAAAGCTTCAGTGGAAGTCACGTGAAACAGCTTCTTTTACCTTTAGCTTCACAAATCTATAAAATAAAATATCAAATATAAAGTTGCAGTTTTCTGAGATAATATGCAACAGTTTGATTTTTCCTGATTCGAAGTACTTTCACAGTCACTCCAGCAATCCAACAATTGGATTCAAGCATTTTGTGCACGTTGACTGACAGTTTGAGGGTGGGACGTAAAATAAGGCCTTATTTTAAAAAAAATACAATCGTCACAGCAGCTGAGTTAAAGCAACGTTTCTCTGGTCAAGACAGAATGCAGTTGGAGAAAGAATTACTTTTATCCTTTTGAAATAACTAATACTGTCACAGTGACCACAAACATCCCAAAACATGGCACCTCTAACAAGCCCACACTCTCCTTCTACTCACTGCTAAATAAATTAAAAGGTTGAAGAACTTTGCTGCGGCAGCTCGACATTTGGACGTACGGTAGATTAAAATGTCCACTTGAAGCAGGAACAAACGGTGCAAGGCAAACAAAACGTGTGTTTGTTGGTTGCAGCATGCTGATGGGTGAGGGAGCCCTGCAGCCAGAAAACCTGAGCACAGGTCCGGCTCCGAGAGCCCCCGTATGTAAAAAACAACAATCGATATTACACGTGTAATATGATGTCATGGTTTACTGTGGAACCACCGTGGAGCACGAGTAATAACTAAACTGGAGGTAGACGGACTGAACGAGAGAAGGCAGGAATTTGAACATTGTGGTGCAGACGTCCCTTGTGTGTCTGCAGCAGGGAGGAGTCGATGGGGGGGGGGGGGGCTAAGCTGCAACATGCAGGTCTGAGTGTATGGAGCGGACAGACGTTGGTTTAAGGCCAGACGATGACGTGCGGTCGCCAAGATCATGTCTGATGAACCTCGTGAAACATCAGCTCTCGTGGGATTCGAGTCTCTGGGCCGTACAACTTGCAGGCTCGCCGCTCGAACGCAGCGACGTTCTGCTTTACGACTTCATCGAAGAACATGCTGGATAACTGGGAGTGGAGCAGGGAGCGGAACTCAAAGGAGATCTGTAAAATCAAGACAGAGGTGGATCACAGAGAGGAGTGACACGTGGCACAGCATGACAGTCTGGATGGAGACGAACGTGTTCAGTGTAGAAGTGTCAGCCTTCAGGCAGCGGTGTGTGTTACCACGACTTATTAAAACCAAAATAAAACAACAGCTGTGCAGAAAGTTGCTTATGATTAAGGAGCAACGGCCTAATAAAACTCGTGACACGTAGTTGCTGATTATTTGTTACAGATACTTGAAAATTGCTCATCTTTGTTCTTTTTCATTAAAATTTTGAGGGTGGGTCATCTTGTATTATAACTAAAAAAACTTGAATGTAAATTACTGCAAAAACATCAAAGTTTCAAATGCATATTAGATGCAACAGAAACATGAGAGCTCTGTTCCTGCCGAGGCTGCGGTGAAAGCCCTGCAGTTTGTTTCAACGATCACATCTGACTTCTGCTTATGATGAACACAATTTCATGTCTGCTTCATTTTCATGAGTTATCAGCAAATTCACTGTGGTTTCTCTTAACACGAGCACAAACTCAGGACTCCTGCCTCTTAAAGGACACAGCAACGCCTCGAGGCGAGGGTACTCTGGTGAATTTATCAGCTCTCAGGCTTGTTAGGCTAAACAAGAAGCTGTTTAATGAAGACGGCACCTGAAGTTTCATAACATGACCCAACACCTCCAAAGCACCAACACTCGGTCAAACTCAGTCCTGAAGAGCTTCAGTGTGTATGAAGCAGTCTGAGGACCACTTTGATTTTAAACTGTTTTAGCTTTGCTCACATCAATTTCAGTTCAATTCAGTTTATTTATATAAACCAAGTCGCAACAGAAGTCGTCGCAGGGCACTGAACAGAAACATTCATATATAAAAATAACAAGTTATTATTTATCTGAGGAGCAGACTGCTTTAACTTGAACTTCATCACAGACTCTCATCTTGAGCAAGCATGACCATCACTTTATTATCTATTATTACAAGAAGCAGAGTTTGTCCATTCTACTCCAACTAATGGACTTTTCTTTTTTTATTGTTTTCATTTGTCTGACATGTCTTATCGATCGCTCTGATGTAAACAGACACAGTGACAACAAGATTATCTGCAATTTCCGTGATTATTGGAGACACTACTTCTGCCCTTAATAGTCTGGAAGACGTTACAGTACTTTACAAATATTTTAAACCTAGTTATTTATTTAAATTTTGATTTCAAAGAGCCAGACTTTCTTGTAATCTTTAAACATGATCATGATTCATAATTGATTATGGTTAGATAGATCATGATCAATAATTCTCCAGATTGTCCGATGATCTTTCTGATGTTTCTCTTTAGATTTTGGCTGAGGTTATTTTTTAGTTTGTTTTTACGTTTTCTGACCAGTCCTTGTGCCTGACTGTGAGAACATAACGTGAAAACACAGTGTGCTTTAAGAACAAGGATGTGAAGAAATGGAGGACAAAACAAAGTGCCAGGCCTAAATAAGAACATGTACAGCAGATGAACAGTATCTTAAGTGTGTGTGTGTGTGTATATATATATATATATATATATATATGTATATATATAACAAATTGTGAATAAAAACTGAATGCAATGATGTGGAGATGGCAAATGTCAATATTTTAATCGTAATATAACATAGATGATAGATCAAAAGTTTAATCTGAGTAAATGTAACATTTTAAAGGAAAAATATGTTGATTCAAAATTTCACAGTGTCAACAAATCCCAAAAAAGTTGGGACAAGTAGCAATAAGTGGCTGGAAAAAGGAAATTGAGCATATAACGAACAGCTGGAAGACCAATTAACACTAATTAGGTCCAGTGACAACATGATTGGGTATAAAAAGAGCTTCTCATAGTGTCAGTGTCTCTCAGAAGCCAAGATGGTAAGAGGATCACCAATTCCACCATTGTTGCGCAGAAAGATAGTGCAGCAATACCAGAATGGTGTTACCCAGCGTAAAATAGCAAAGACTTTTAAGTTATCATCATCAACCGTGCATAACATCATCAAAAGATTTAGAGTATCTGGAACAATCGCTGTGCGTAAGGGTCAAGGCCGTAAAACTCTACTGGATGCTCGTGATCTCCGGGCCCTTAAACATCACTGCACCTCAAACAGGAATGCCACTGTCAAGGAAATAACAGAATGGGCTCAGGAATACTTCCAGAAAGCATTGTCAGTAAACACAATCCACCGTGCCATCCGCTGTTGCCAGCTGAAACTCTACAGTGCAAAGAGGAAGCCATTTCTAAGCAAGCTCCACAAGCTCAGACGTTTGCACTGGGCCAGGGGTCATTTAAAATGGAGTGTGGCAAAATGGAAGACTGTTTGTGGTCAGATGAGTCACGATTTGAAGTTCTTTATGGAACACTGGGACGCCATGTCATCCGGACCAGAGAGGACTAGGATAGCCCAAGTCGTTATCAACGCTCCGTTCAGAAGCCTGCATCACTGATGGTATGGGGTTGCATGAGCGCTTGTGGCATGGGCAGCTTGCATGTCTGGAAAGGCACCATTAATGCAGAGAACTATGTTCAGGTTCTAGAACAGACGTCATCTCTTTCAGGGAAGACCCTGCATTTTTCAACACGATAATGCCAGACCACATTCTGCAGCAATCACAACATCATGGCTACGTAGGAGAAGGATCCGGGTACTGAAATGGCCAGCCTGCAGTCCAGATCTTTCACCTATAGAGAACATTTGGCGCATCATAAAGATGAAGGTGCGACAGAGAAGGCCCAAGACAATTGAACAGTTAGAGGCCTGTATTAGACATGAATGGGAGAGCATTCCTATTTCTAAACTTGAGAAACTGGTCTCCTCTGTCCCCAGACGTCTGTTGAGTGTTGTAAGAAGAAGGGGGGATGCCACACAGTGGTAAAAATGGACTTGTCCCAACTTTTTGGGGATTTGTTGACGCCGTGAAATTTGGAAACAACAGATTTTTCCCTTAAAATGATACATTCTCTCAGTTTAAACTTTTGATCTGTGATTTGTGTTCTATTCTGAATAAAATATTAGATGTTGGCACCTCCACATCATTGCATTCAGTTTTTATTCACAATTTGTTTAGTGTCCCAACTTTTTTGGAATCCGGTATATATGTATATATACATACATGCACACACATACATATATACACATATACATACAGTATATACACACACTGTACTCATTCTGTATGTCAAACTTTGTTACAACCTTGATGCAAACCTGCAGCCTCAGGATTATGAGAGCTGACGACTGAGCTACTGCAACTCGTACAATTTAACAAAGTGTAAGGATCCAATTTAAAACTGGCTCTTTTCCCAGTCGTCTGTTTTGTGCTAACACAACTCTGATTCTTTGTGATTCAAAGGTCAGAGTGTCTATATAAACTATTCACCCTCTTGGATGTTTTATGCTTTTGTTGCTGTCTTAAATCTGTCATAGTCACTTTAAATTGGTCTTTTTTATAATCCAATTCAATAAAAAGTATTTAATAAATAAATAAGTGGATACAATTGTTGCCTGAGTTCTTTACCGTTCTGAGCTTTATGGGAGAGCAGCGAAGAGGATGATGCTGTAGAAGAAAACTGAATAATTGTCAATTAGAGTGGAAGGCTAAGTTCAAGTCCTCAGCAGCCCGTCCAACATCAAGAACTGTTCTGAACATCGAGTAAGTGTTTTTGAATTTGCCTCGTTGTAAAAAATGACTCATTCATATTGACTGTGATGAATTTATTATTAAAACATCCAAGGGGATGAATACATTTTATAGGCACTGTAAGTGGTTTAAACTAAATGTTTAAATTGGTAAAATACTGAACTGAAAGTAAGTAAAGGACAACAAAAACAGTTTAAAAAACATTTTTTTTAAGCCTTTAAAAAGTTTGAAGACATGAATCGCAAACTCATTTTAACAAGTCACAGGAAAATTTTGACTAATTAAAGTTACATTTTTTAAAAAGTGCTGGATTAAGTGAGTTGTGCAGGACTTTTATAACATTTGAAATTTTCTGGAAAAATTAGGAGCAAGAACATCCTGCATAAAGAAGAACAGTGTGCTGAAATAAAGAACGCCAGGTGTGAGGAGTGACGCTGGGAGTGAAGAGTGACGCAGGGCATGAAGAGAACAGTACCACTGGGCTTGAAGAGTAAAAGTAAGTAGCACTGGGCGTAAAGAGTAACGCCGGATGTGAAGAGTGACGGGGGGAGTGAAGAGTGACGCCAGGCATGAAGAGTGACACAGGGAGTGAAGAGTAACGCCGGGCATGAAGAGTAATGTCAGACGTGAAGAGTAACACAAGGAGTGAAGAGTAACGCCAGTTGTGAAGAGTAAGAGTAAGTAATGCTGAGCGTGAAGAATGATGGGGGAAGTGAAGAGTGACGCAGGGCATGAAGAGTAATGCAGGGAGTGAAGAGTAATGCCGGGAGTGAAGAGTAATGACGGGAGTGAAGAGTAATGCAGGGAGTGAAGAGTAATGCAGGGAGTGAA
>NC_056508.1:14702861-14724754 GCF_014905685.2 Nematolebias whitei
GAAGAGTAATGCAGGGAGTGAAGAGTAATGCAGGGAGTGAAGAGTAATGCAGGGAGTGAAGAGTAATGCAGGGAGTGAGGAGTAACGACAGGTGTGAAGAGTAATGCAGGGAGTGAAGAGTAACGCTAAGTCTGAGTCTGAAGAGTAACGCAGGGAGTGAAGAGTAACGCTAAGTCTGAGTCTGAAGAGTAACGCAGGGAGTGAAGAGTGACACTTGGTGTCCAGAGTAACGCTGAGCATGAAGAGTAATGCCAGATGTGAAGAGTGACGCTGGACGTTAAGATTAATACCGAGTGTGAAGCGTAGTGCTTGTGTGGCCACATACATACACATGTGCATTATGGGTTAATAAAGAGTAAAATAAACTGTTGGACAGACACGGAAAAGAACCAGACATTGTCAAATTAATTTGACTTCATGCTAAACTAACTTACATTTTAAATTTTATTTCATTTTAAATTAAAAACCCTAAAATCAACACCAACTATGCTCTCTGACTTTGAAATTAAAAACAACTGTTCTCTGACATTAAAAATAAAAGCATAATTCATGAGGCAAGGTTTAGAAAACTTACAGAAAAGTCTACTGTGCAGGTCCGAGGGTAACCAGGAATGCCAGGACTAAAGCGCCATATTGTTTCCAGATGATTGAAGAGTTTTCCATCTGTACACACTGCCTAAACAGACACAGCAGGCCATTTGTGGTTAGACACCTCTAGTACAAAGAAAGGGATGCTTGTTTACTATTTACAGCAACTACATCCAGTACCCCCATGCCCATCATAACATTTAAAACAAGCAATATAAACGTCATCCATATGTTACATTAAAGATTAAAGATCAGATAAATGTCCTGCTCTACACCAGTGACTACTTACTTTGACTAAATGAGGCCTAACACTTGTGATCATTGACGTGTATCTCTCCATCATTGGAGGGAATCCTACTTCAAGCTGGGCTTTGGAGTGACCTGCTCTCTTCATGATGGTCTGGGACTTCTGACACCAAGGCACAAAGAGCTTGTACTCGTCTACGTTGGCCACTACGTCATACATTTCCTGCATAGAGTAACTGTGACAGCAAGCATTGCAAGGTCATTAGTATTTCATTTAACGTCTCAAAAATACAGTCAGTACTAGCTAATAATGAATATTACCCAAGTATCCTACGCTCAGAGTACTCCTTCCTTTTGTTGGTAAGGCTGATGAAGTTTCTGCTCTGGGGAGCAGCAGTCATCGTGTCCCACTCTTGATGACAAAGCACCCTGGGACTTCTTGTCATCAAAATGCCACATGAAGACAGGTGTCTGCAAGGTGAGAGGAAACGTTCCGTTAGCCTGGAATGATGGGAAATGTGCCCTAAGCACAATTGAGAATGAAAAACAAAGCTTACTACATTCTAGTTTGCAGCTGCCAGTGAGCTGGACCCGAGGTTATAAAGGACAGTGTTGGGAGAACGCCGGTGTTTTCTGAGCTGGGCTTTTAAAGGAAAGAACAAACATCTGACTGTGTGAGTGAAGACCACAGGCTAATGGCTGCTATTTGAAACGCTGTGTACCTGAAGAGTTATGGGTGAGTGGTTTTACCTTAAACTTTTTTAACAAAATCTACTCTTATTCAAGGACAGACTTTCCAAATGGCTCCCCAGGGCAGTAGTCTAGGACCTCTGAGTATAGAGGGTCCCGACATAGTAATAATATTAATAGACGTTTTCCAAACACCCTATTTTACTTATTTCCCATGAGGAGCAAGCTTACATGACTGGAAAGAGTTTTAATTTGTTGAAGACGACATGAATTAACAACTGCTTAATGGTTCCCGTTTAATTTGCTTCAGATTTGTTCCCTTTTTAAAGTCGACACAGTACTACTAGTTTTACTGAACAACTTTAGTTTGTGTCATTTGAACAATGGTTTATAAATGTTCATTTTGCTTTGTAGAAGACATATGCAAAGTTGTTTTTTGAAATTATTATTATTTTTATCTTGATCTTGAGGTCCAAGCAGCAAACGTTATGACTAAATTCTAATCAAACTTTTCTTTAAATAAAGTCAGGAGGTGCATCTAATTATTTTAAAATCTCAGATTGTTTAAACGAAAACGCTTTAGTTAAACTGTTGCATGGTGTTTGTTTAGCTGATGTTTTGTACATTTTTCACTCTCTTTCGAATAATTTAGCCACTAAAACTACTGCACACCTATTTTTTTTTTTGTTTGTTTAAACAGAAAATCAGTTCATTCCCACTTGTGCTCTGAGCAGCAATGATTCATTAATTGAACAGAGTTTGTCAACTCCTATAAATATGTGGGTATCTTGGTCGACTCGCATCTTTCTTTTAAGCTTCACGTGGAAAACCTAGTAAGGAAACTGAAAGTGAAGTTGTGTTTGGTTTTCAGAAACAGATCCAGTCTAACTCTGAATGTTAAGAAACACCTTGTAACTGTGACTTGACTTCCCTCCATTGATTACAGTGACAATTATTAACATGAACGCTCCTACAAGAACCCTGCAGATGTTTGCTGCAGATGTTGGATGATGTCTATCATTGTGCACTAAGATTCATAACTGGCTGTAACTACCGTACCCACCACTGCACCCAGCATTCACTGGTTAACTGGTCATCATTAACTTCATGCAGAGTCTCTCACTGGTACATTTTCATCTTTAAATCACTTCTTGGTCTGCTGCCTTCATACATCTCCTCCTACATGTCTCTGCGTGAGTGCAGCTACAGCGTGCACTCTCAGAACATTATTACCTGCAGTGTTCCCTCATTGAGAACTGAACTAGGCAAAAGGGTCTCCTACTCCGCTCCTGTTTCCTGGAAGATCTTGCAAAAAGATCTGACGCTCTCGACCTTGACCTCTCTAAATGTCTTTAAGCATCTGTTAAGTTCATGGTAAGAACCAACACAGACATGTTCCTGTTTTTAGTTTTCTACATCGTCTTACAACCTAGCTGTTTTTTTTGTTAATTTAAATTTTTAATACCGTTTTCTTTCACTTGTTCTTCTCAATATGCATGCTTCCTTTTATGATTGTCCACTGTTGTCATCACTCTTTGTTAAAATCAGGTCTCTCTTGTAAATGAGTCCCTGAGGCTCAGTGGGATCAACCTGTATGAATAAAGGTTGAATGAATGAATTAAAGAAGCAAACTGGGACAGAACAAACTCTCGTGGTTTCAGACAGTAAACATACAGTTTTGGATATTTCATTTCAAAAGGTGAGAGCAGCTCTGTTCTGTGGGACTAGAAACCTTAAAATGAAGTGCACATTCTGTAATTTGTATCTGTTCACATCATCAATGGGGCACCAAAAGTAGCCCCAGCCTTTATTTAACCAGAAAAGAAACATCATGCAGTTCTAGGTAAAATACATGTTTGTTTGAGTCAGCACATACACATTTTAATGTGCTGGTTAGGATGGGAGCTCTGGTTCACACGTCAGTTGCTGCAGGAAGTCAATGAAATAAATAATTAAAGCACCTGATGACAGCAGTGTGATTATACAAAGACAGAGAACTTACTAGTTAAAACGTGTCAAGCAAACACGACATAATGACTAAATTACGTTTTCTTGTTTCCTATAACAAGTTAACAAACATTGCTCCATCAGGCCCAGTCTGTAGTCAGGAGGAGGCTACACCACCTGTGGCACGCTCACCTGATGTTCTGGCGCGAGCATCCTCTCGGCACCGTCTTAGGACACGAGCGAGGAGAACCCACTGTGGCGATCTGGAGGAAGTCGCTGAACGTCCGCACACCCATGGGCAACCTCCGGGCACCGGCCGTGGCTGCCATCAAACCAGCAACTCCGTCCGAGGCAGGAGCGAAGGGCGGTCCGACAGTAGCCGAGTCACAAGTCCCCGATTCTGTGCGACAAGCTACCGCGAGCCGAGCCGAACCGAGCCGCCTGTTCCTGCCTCAGCCTTCGTTCGGTAACTACGGCGGCTAACGAGGTTTCATAACAGTCCGACCAAACGCGACGTGCGGCCGCGTTCCTGGACTTTTTCAGCTCCTCTCACATCACGCCGCGTCCCGAGCGACTAAAAAGTCCGTTTTGAATGTTCACAGCTAGTTTTGGGCCGGAATTCTGTGAAATTCCGTCCAGCTGCTGGCGACCTTCTACCGCTGAATAAAACGCCGGTGACGGGACACACTGTTCCTTTCTTCGCAGGTCTGTCGGCGAGCGGCCGGAAGTGCTGCCCCCTGCTGGGCGGGAGGGTGACAGCAGGAACAAGATTTTTATTTATTTTATTATAATTTAATTATGATTTTTATTATTTTTATTTTATATAGTTTGGCGGCACCAGAGGTGATTCTACAATCTGCCACCCGCCATTGCTGTGTCTTGAACACAATGGTGGCCATTTTGTTTTTTCAAATGTTCATTTACACCTTTGGGCCACTGTAGCTTTAGCCTACATTACACAACAAAGTCCATGCTCAATAATCCAGGTATACAATCCAACATTTTTCAGTCAGGTCATCTGGACAGTTTCTTTTTTTTTTGTGCTGAAACGTTTCGCCTTCAATCCGGAAGGCTTCATCAGTCAAAGAAACACGCAACAAAACTGATTCTTCCACCAACAGCTTACTCGAAAGTGGAACAAACCAGTTCTGCTTGTGATAAGATGGTCTCTTTGGTACGCCCCTCCTCCATTGCCGGCCCTCTTCCTTGTTGTTCCACTTTGGAGTCAGCTGTTGGGGGAAGAATCAGTTTTGTTGTGTTTCTTTGACTGATGAAGCCTTCCGGACCGAAGGCGAAACGTTTCAGCACAAAAAAAAAGAAACTGTCCAGATGACCTGACTGAAAAATGTTGGTTTAGCCTACATTACACAACCTAATAAACACTTTGTACAAATCAGTTTAGTGTTAAATGATCATAACAAACAAAGAATAAATTCATGCAACCAGAAGTTATATCTATATTTAAAACACACAAAACAAAGCACAACCAGCTTTAAGCACTGCCTTTAATTTAACTATTAAACATAATTATGACACAAAATGGAGGATTTACCTGCAGTTACCTTTGTACAGATGAACATGTGGTACTTCCTGTTTATGAGGTCAGCTGCAGGGTTTTACATTTTTCCAGACTCAGTTTAGGTTTTGGAAATGGAATAAACTGTTTCCACTCTTGTGTCTTATTGAATGTTCCCCACTGACAACGTTTAACCTTTTTTTCTGATGATTTTTCTAAATATCCCTCTGACAGCAAAGTGTTCCTAATGCAAAACACCGACAATGTTGTCAGGAGTAAAAGGAGGTGCAGCTCTGCAGGTAAGGGGCGTTTACCTTCAGGACAAATTGAGATTTCTGATTGGTCACTTGCTGACAAGCTGTATGATTGACAGGTGGTGTCCAGGATCTGACGTGTGCAAAAAAAAAAATCAGATTTTACTGACCTGTTTAAGAGTGTCTTCATTTATTCCAAATTTATTCAATATTTTGGTGAATCTAAGGTTAGAAAACTGAGTTTTCTTTACAAAATCCTAATGATGGTTTCTTTATTTTTCAGGGTACAGACTTAAAATTTAGCGGTGCTTGAGCACCCCCAAAAAGAGGCTAAAATCACCACTGGGCAGCACGGTGGATCAGTTTGTAGAGCTGCCGCCTTCAGCACGAAGGTTGCTGGATTGATTCCTGGCTGGTGGGGGCCATTCTGGGTGGAGTTGGCATGTTCTCTCTGTGCATACGTGCACTGCATGATCTAAAAAGGAAGAAGCAGGTAAAGGTGATGGATAGATGGATTTTATATTTTTATTTAATTTTATTATTTAATTTTATTGTTTCATTTCATTTCGATTTATTATTATTTTATTTCATTTTAAAGCAGATGTAAATTTTTGACACATTTATTTATGGGCAGATGACTGAACTGCCCTGCTGGTTAGTGGCTTACAGAGAATTTATTAACCTAAATGTAATAAAAGAAAATAAACATTTAACGTAATGGCTCACAAAAATTATAAAGGTGGACGTTTCCTAAACTCTGTTTTTAGTTGCACTGCAGGAAATTGAGATTTTTATTTTAATTGTTATTTATAGTTGTTTCAATCTTTTTCTTTTTACATCTAAAACTCAGCTATTAAATGTATTTATGTTTTTAATGTAATTGCTTCATTCACGATTAAAGTTATTTGCCTTATGAACTTGTATCTTATTAAATGAAACACTGCTCTCTGGTTTTACTGTCATGTTGTATATTGATAAAGTTTTTATGTACTTTATATGTTCTTTGCATTCACTCTTGTCAAAAAATATTTTGTTTTGCTGTACAGGAAGTAACACAATGCACAAAATAATAATGTGCAGTAAATTGTGAATTTTACAGAACAACCAAAACAAAACGTAAGACTGCAAACAATATGTAACATCTTCAAAGACAAACACACTGAGCTAAACCACAGAACAACACACTCTTTTAATCAAAGTCAAAATTAGACAAATTCACTATGAAGGTATTTTTAAATGAATGAGGTACATAAATTAAAACAAAAAGAAAAGCTACGAGTACTTGGAAATACAAAATGAGCAACATTACAAAGAAAACCACCAAAACAAGACATGAAATGTGTACCAGAGGAACATTTGACACAAATTAAACTGGAAGGATGTAAAGGACCAGTCATTAACAGTTCTTCACGGATTTTCAGGTTTGAGGGTTCTGACACTACGACTCGACATTGGACCACTGAGCCACAGTCCGGTTCTTTTTCTCCTCAGGTGAGACGTTTCTGACGTTGTCTGGTTCAGGAGTGGCCTGACTTGAGGATGGCAAAACAACACAAAAATAAAATGACTATTCTTCTAGAAATTGTTATATTTTGACTTTAAAGTGACAGTTCGGCTCATTTAAAGGTAAGTTCCCTGCAAAGATTATGAACAATTAATATCTTACTTGTTGTAAACACCTCTTTAAATAAAGCAGAGTTTTATTCTGACTTTATCGATGAGCTCCAGGGGTCTGCAACCTGCGGCTCTGGAGCCACATGTGGCTCTGTGGTCCCTCTGCAGCGGCTCTTTCAAGCTTTGACCAAAACTGGAATAAAACTGAATTTTATAGCTTGTTATACCCACAATAAAAACAAGTCGTTTTAGCAGTTTTCCTGTCATTTCCTCTGCAAATATGTGGAAACAAGTACTAATACACAGAGTAAATTATACTCTAACTTTATTTTTTCAAAGTAGGATATAGTTTCTCCACAATAAAAAACAAACAAACACATAAGCATGCACAGTTCATTGCTTTAGTTTTTTTAAAATAGGCAACATATATATATATATATACACACACACACACATATATATATATATATATATATATATATATATATAATTATTATTTTTTTTTTTTTTACAGGAATCCAGTCTTCTGCGATAGAGTTGCAACCTGGATATGGGCACCAGTGACCACCTGCAACCCAAAAAAGAAAAAGCGAGTAAAATGATGGATGGATGGATGGATGGATGGATGGATGGATGGATGGATGGATGGATGGATGGATGGAAGAATGGATGGATGAAATCCAGTCTTTTCTTTTGTCTTAAAATGTATAAATATCAACAAATGTTAACAATCATTGGATGTTTTTAGTTTTATAATTTCATGCCTACTGGTCAGAAAAGCTCCCTCTAACAAACCTAAAGTGGCCCATGGGCCACCAGTTGATACTGACAGTTGTAGCAGGTTTTGCAGCTCTTGGACACGTTTAATGTAGTGAACAAAAGGGCAGATATGACTCTTTTGTTCCTAGAGGTCGCAGACCCCCAGAGCTAATTTTAAGTGGAGCCAAGACAAAAGTGCTGCCGTCCTAAAACAGCTCTAAACATTTTATATAATGCTCATACAAACAACAAGCTTTTATATTATCATCAATTTCACATTACACTGTTTACATATTATTATTATTATTATTTACAAGTGCAAATAGCAGATGCCAACCGGTAAACAGAGAACTTCTCTTTGCAGCTCAGCTCCCTCTTCACCACAATGGACCAATACAGATTGCACAATACCACAGAAGCTGCACAGATCTGTCTGTTGGTCCCACGCTCCATTCTTCCCTCACTCATGAACACGACCCTGAGATACCTGAACTCCTCCACTTGAGGCAGAACCTCACCCTCCACCCAGAGAGAGCAATCCACACTTTTCCATCTGAGGACCACGGCCTCAGGTTTGGAGCTCAGGTGCTGATTCTCATCCAGCCGCTTCACATTCGGCTGCAAACCCCAGTGAGAGCTGGCGATCACGGCACAATGACGTCGACAGGACCACGTTATCTGCAAATCGTAGAGGCAAAATCCTGAGTCCAATGAACTGGACTCCCTTCACCTCTGGCTGCAATGAAAAATTCTGTTGATAAAGTTATGAAGAGAATTGGTGGTCCAAATCAAATTACAATGCAAACCAAACCCTTGCACTGCTTGTACAAGGCTGAACGTCCCACAGTAGAGGAGCACAGTCAAATGCCTTATCCAAGTCCATAAAACATGTAGACTGGATGGACAAACTCCCCGGCACCTCAAGGACCCTAGTGAGGGTAAAGAGCTGGTCCAGTGTTCCACGGCAGGGACAGACAGGGACATTGTTCCTCCTGACCTTTGCTCCCAACAATAAAATAATATATA
The DNA here is from genome assembly GCF_014905685.2 of Nematolebias whitei. Classification (NCBI taxonomy): domain Eukaryota; kingdom Metazoa; phylum Chordata; class Actinopteri; order Cyprinodontiformes; family Rivulidae; genus Nematolebias; species Nematolebias whitei. The sequence continues at coordinate 14,711,502 of NC_056508.1, forward strand.
TATGTGGGATTAACCATTTAATGACCACATCGCCTCAGAATAAATGCTTATGTTTGTTCATGTTTGTTTATGTTCGTGTTGCTGTTAGGCGTATTGTTTCTTTGCTGCTAGTGCTTAGTGTGTTTTAAGTTAACATTTTTCTTAGTTCGTATCTTAGATCTTATTACTGTTTTTCTTTTACATTTTAATACTTTTGTTGGATGTAACTGGGACCCTGTGTGCACAATTTTGTTCTACCACATGTGGTGTGAATGACAAATGAAGAGCCTTGAATCTTTATGACATATTGTTTAATTCTGAATTATTATAAAACATTTGACCTTGGAGTTGACATTAATAAACTTTGGCCTTTTTTTTTTTTTTTTATTCATTCAACCTTTATTTAAGGTTAATCCCATTGAGCCTCGGGGACTCATTTACAAGAGAGACCTGGCCTTGGACCAGGTTAGCTAGTCTACATATCTTTTTCTCTAAACTTACAGTATCCTGATGCATGCTCAATAATCCAGGTAGAAAAATCTAAAAAAGTTAAATCTGGTCCTCTGGACATTCAAAAAAAACAAAAAAACAAAGCAAAACAACAAAAAAATGTAGAAACGTTTCATCTCTCATCCAAGAGACTTCCTCAGTCTGAGGTGCTGTTTTCAGCTCAGTCTCTTAAATAGCACCTTCTCAGAGTGGATCAACCAGTTTTGCTGCTGACAACCAAAACCAGCTGATCACATGCTCAAGAAGGACCATCAGCCTAACAATGGATCATTAGCACACTGATGGCTGTTTACTGTTCACAGAGGGCTGAGTGATACTAGCAATCACAGCATTTTAAGAGGGGGACAGTTGAACCCGGAGGCCTCCACCCCTGTTTAATGATGGATGATTTCTTTTCACAAAGATGGCCTCCTTTACTCCTCTCTCAAACCATCGTTCCTCTCTGTCCAGGATGTGCACATCTTCATCCCTGAAAGAGTGACCGCTGGCCTGGAGATGAGTGTAGACCGCAGAGTCCTGGCCTGATGATGTTGATCTTCTGTGCTGGGCCATCCTTTTGGCCAGTGGCTGTTTAGTTTCCCCGATGTAAGACTGATCACAGCCCTCCTGACACTGAACAGCATACACAACATTACTCTGTTTGTGCCGGGGGACTGGATCTTTGGGATGAACCAGTCTTTGCCGTAATGTATTTTGGGGTTTAAAAGCCACTGGGACGTTGTGTTGACAAAGTGTCGACAAAGTGGCATCATTCCCAAGAGCCTGGAACTAAAATCTTCGGTCAGCGGGCACAGGGCAAGCAAGATCCTTCAGAAGGCACAGACCCAGCTGCTGAATGAACGGGTGAGACAGACCAATTTTACTATTGAGGCCTTGAAGGCCAAAGAAGATCACATTAAACAGAAACTAACTATGTGTCTAGATCAGACCACACTTCAGCAAGTGTTGGACTGTACAGATCAGGCACGCTTAGCACAGCATGTCAAGTCCAAGACTCAACAACAAAATAAGTTTAACTTACTAATAACTCATCAACACCATCATTATTCCAATAACAACAAATTCAGTGTAGGACAACACTCCAGTAGTCAATTACATGCCAGGGAGACAGAAAAGTGGGTGAAGAATTTATCTGACAGACAGCTCACCCAGCCAGAGACAGAGATTCTTGCCAGGGGACTGAACTTTGCGGTTGCACCAAGTACAATTCCTCTGGTGGAGATGATCACAGCCACAGAATCAGCCATCCGCAACAACAAAATGAAAGAGGCTGAAGCAGAGCAACTCAGAATCAAAGTTTCATCCTGCCTCAGCAATGCCAAACCACCACCTTCCAACATCAGTAGAGAGGAGAGGGATGCACTCACCACTCTTAGCATGGACAAAAACATCATCATTCTCCCAGCAGACAAAGGAAGGTGCACAGTGATTTTGAACCAGAAAGACTATCATGAGAAAGTTATGACACTCCTTAGTGACTTAACCACTTATGAACCTCTGAAAAGAGATCCAGGAAGTGGTTACAAGAAGAAGTTAATAGATTGCCTGAAAAATTTGGAGCAGGACAAGGCTATTGACCGTTTTCTGTACCACAGACTGTACCCAGGGGAGGCCACACCTAGTCTGTATGGTTTACCTAAAATCCACAAACAAGGTGTACCTTTAAGACCTATTGTTAGCATGATTAACTCTGTCACTTACAATGTTTCCAAATATCTGGCGTCTGCACTCATCCCTTTAGTTGGCAGCTCAGAACACCACATACAGAACACCATGGACTTTGTGGATAAGGTGAGGGATGTCATCATGGAGACTGATGAAACAATGGTCTCTTTTGATGTCACATCACTCTTTACGTGCATTCCTGTTGATGATGCAGTAGAGGTGGTCAGTTTAAGATTAAAATCAGACACCACTCTGAGCAGCAGGACCACGCTTTCCACAGAACAACTGTGTCAACTCTTGAAACTGTGCCTGCAGTCAACCTACTTCACATATGGGGAGCAATATTATAGGCAGAAACATGGGTGTGCTATGGGGTCTCCACTTTCTCCTATTGTTGCCAACATGTACATGGAGGAGGTAGAAAAGAGAGCCTTGACGTCCTTTTCAGGGACACCACCAAGTCATTGGTTCAGGTATGTTGACGACACCTGGGTTAAAATCAAATCTCAGGAAGTCCAACATTTTACTGACCACATCAACTCTGTGGATAAATACATCAAGTTCACACGAGAAGATGTAAAAAATGGCAGGTTGGCTTTCTTGGACTGTGAGGTCTCAGTCTCTGATAGAGGACATTTGCAAACTGAGGTGTACCACAAACCCACCCACACAGACCAGTATTTGCAGTTTGACTCCCATCACCCTTTGGAGCACAAGTTAGGAGTCATCAGGACTCTGTATCACAGAGCAGACAGCGTCCCCACTAGCTCAGGAGCCAGGCAGAAGGAGAAATCCCACACAAGACAGGCTCTAGAGCAATGTGGATATCCTAACTGGGCCTTCCTGAAAGCAGAGAAGAAACCCAAACAGGACTCCAGTCAGCCATCAGGTGAAAAGGAGGAACCCAGACCCAGACCAGTGGTCATTCCATATGTTGAGGGAGTATCAGAGAAACTGAGACGTTTATTTTCTAAACATAACGTCCCAGTGGCTTTTAAACCCCAAAATACATTACGGCAAAGACTGGTTCATCCCAAAGATCCAGTCCCCCGGCACAAACAGAGTAATGTTGTGTATGCTGTTCAGTGTCAGGAGGGTGATCAGTCTTACATCGGGGAAACTAAACAGCCACTGGTCAAAAGGATGGCCCAGCACAGAAGATCAACATCATCAGGCCAGGACTCTGCGGTCTACACTCATCTCCAGGCCAGCGGTCACTCTTTCAGGGATGAAGATGTTCACATCCTGGACAGAGAGGAACGATGGTTTGAGAGAGGAGTAAAGGAGGCCATCTTTGTGAAAAGAAACCGTCCATCATTAAACAGGGGTGGAGGCCTCCGGGTTCAACTGTCCCCCTCTTACAATGCTGTGATTGCTAGTATCACTCAGCCCTCTGTGAATAGTAAACAGCCATCAGTGTGCTAATGATCCATTGTTAGGCTGATGGTCCTTCTTGAGCATGTGAGCAGCTGGTTTTGGTTGTCAGCAGCAAAACTGGTTGATCCACTCTGAGAAGGTGCTATTTAAGAGACTGAGCTGAAAACAGCACCTCAGACTGAGGAAGTCTCTTGGATGAGAGACGAAACGTGTGTACATTTTTTTGTTGTTTTGCTTTGTTTTTTTTTGTTTGTTTGTTTTTTTTAATGTCCAGAGGACCAGATTTAACTTTTTTAGATAAACTTACAGTAGTTCAGCCCTTCTCAAATAGTGGGGCGCGCCCCACTGGGGGGGGGCCCGGAGCAATGCCGGTGGGGGGCGCGCATGTGGCCCCGTGGAACATTTTGCGGCAGGGATTAGGTTTTTATTTCTTTGGCACCATTCTCATTTTTCAGGGTGCATTCGGCAACTATTTGCTAAAATTTGACAACTCTCAGTTTGACTGATAATAAAGTTATGAACAAATATGTCTGTCTTGTCGTTTGGGGAGCCATGCTTGAACCGTGTCGCTGTGACACCTCCTCAGCTAGTGACGCTCTGACGCTTGTCACCCACAGCACGCATGCGACAGAGAATAAACTCAAAGCGAGAGCGTTACCTGCCCCTCTTACGCTTTTACTTTAACAATTTTTTGTTTGTTGGTCAAAGCACTTTTTTTTTTTAAATACAGAATTAATGTTTAATAAATGTTAGGACTCTATTCTTTACTAACAAGTCCTCCGCTCTGGACTCATTTCACCCACAGCACGCATGCAACAAAGAGTATAAACTCAAAGCGAGAGCGACACCTGCCCCCTCTTTCCTCTTTCGTGTTAACAAAATTTTTTAGTTTTATCGATTGTCAAAGCACAATTTTGATGTTTTTTTTTTTAATTTGTTATAAAAACAGATGTTTAACAAATGTTAGGACTTTATTCTTTGCTAACAAAATATATTTTATGTCATTAAACAACTTGTCAGGTTCTTCTCTTGTGAGCGCAAGATAAGAATTTAATTTATTAATTTAATTTAATTTCAGGCAAATTGATGCACTTCAAGCCTTTTCTGTTACAGACTATAAAACAATGTTAATAATCTTTGTTGTAAGCTGATCTATATTTCTTTCTTTTTTTATTTAATGTTAATAAGGACACAATGTTATGCAGAGGTGTACTTATAACAATTTTTTAGACAAATTATACTATTTACAGTTGCGGAGGAGAGTTGGGAGGCGCAAAATGTTTACTTCTTCCTGGGGGGGGGGGGGGGGGCGTAACTGAAAAAAAATTGAGAAGCACTGCAGTAGTTCAAACAGCTATCTACAGCAGGTGAGATATTGTTGATGATAACTATCACATGCTCTTTAAAGCGCAGTGTGCAGTACCCTTATCCGCCACACGGGGGCGACATTTCCCCGCGCTGAACAGAGCGGACCGCCACGCCTGTAGGCGGAGCAGAACTCAGTCGTAGCCCAGCGGAGTCGGAGCAGACGCTGGAAATAGACAACAACAGTGACGGGCAGAGACGGCATTTCTCTTTTGCTTTTAGTTATGGGTGTAGTCTGAGCGGTAGATACAGTAGCGCGCCGCAGTTTACCTCGAAGTTTCATCCTGATGAAGGAGCTCCGTCCTGGCTGAGTTTGGGAGATGGGAGTACTTAGCATCGCAGACCAGGTAATGCTAAAAGAAAGCGCTCTGTGTTGCGCCGCCGTGGCGCAGTCTATTTGCTGGGAAAGCCTTCGCTCTACTGCGCAACATGCTACGTATTCATCGAACGCTTCCGTGCTAAATTGTGATGCATGCTTATTGTTTTGTAGATATCTTGATCACGTAGTTATATTTTTATTTTATTTGCGATGCTTGGCGTTTAGGGCGGTAATGTTTGCGTTGTTGGCAGTGTATCCTGAACCGTAGTCTGGGTCAGGGCCAGCTCATTTGGCTAGCTGACGTAAGTACCAAGAAACGGGCCCGTAGGCCTAGGCCTCGGCTTGGTGTAATTACTGGAAAGGAAAAGGGGGAGAAAGCAAGTTTTGTATTCATTTTATTGCTGTAAATGTCGAAATTAACATTTACCACCCTTTTTGTTTTATATTAGTTTATATTTATTTTTGGCCGTCTGTAATGAATGATAAATGTGAAATGAAGGTTTATCCGATCGGTGTGGACGTTAGCAGTAACTCGGTGGTATTTTGTGTTGCAGCCTCCTCTGGTCCAGGCTATCTTCAGTCGTAATACTGAAGAAGTTCAACTGTTATTGCACAAAAAGGAAGATGCCAATGCACTGGTATGATGGGAGCACGCAGGGTTTTGTTAGATGAAGGTGCATCGTCAGTCTCCTCACTGATTGTGTGTTTGACAGGACCAGGAGCGTCGCACGCCTCTTCATGCTGCTGCCTGTGTGGGTGACGTCCATATAATGGACATCCTCATTGAATCAGGTGAGTCTGCTGCACATGTCCACAGGTCTGCCTGCTCTTTGTCCCACTAACACATTGTGCACATAAACAACTGTATAAGACTTGAGCCCTGCAGCTAAAATGGTGTTTCTGCTCCTCACAGGCGCCAACGTCAACGCTAAAGACCACATTTGGTTGACCCCGTTGCACAGAGCAGCCGCTTCCAGGAATGACGTAAGCCATTTGAATTTGTGTTTATTAAACCTTAATCAGATTTTGTATTTTAATTGTTGCCTGAAGGTGAAGGGAAGATTTCACAAGATTGTGCATAACGTAATTAAAAGTGTTTGCCCCCGACAGCTCTGTAATGGCTCTTTCTCAACATAAGATGGTTTTAGTTTCAAATGCTGGCACGAAGATACTATTTCTTTGAAGTGCTCGAGACATGCATATCCTACAAACACAAAAAGTGGGGAAAATACATTTTATTGTTTAAGAAATTTGGCCGTGTACACTATTTTACGTATTTTGTCACATAACTGGTATATTTTCTTTTGAACTTGGAGCAGCCAGAGTGAAACAGGAAGTGACATCAAAGGGGACCTCCTTGTTTTTTTGTTTATTGAAACAGTACTGTTTGACTCTTCTTCATGTTTCTCTGATAGTGACTCAGAATAATGTAAAGAAACATCGTATTTGCCTCTACTGTCTTTGTTGTTAGCCATTATAGCAATGCTCTGTTTACATGCAGGCGTTCCCCTTTTACATCACTTCCTGTTACTGCGCATGCAAATATCTCAATAACTGTTCATCTCAGTGGCGTGAGAATTTATTTTATTATTATTTGCATTAGACTATTAATGTTATCATTCCAAAAATGCATTCATATTTATTACAGAGTTTTGATGTCACAGGCACTTTAAGGAGGGATTTTCAGTTGCAACTAGATCTTGCCTCCAGTTTGTTCGGTGGACAACCAAGTGAAAGAGACATGGATTAAAGTTCTCCGACGCCGCAACAGATTTTCACTCGTTTATTGCGTGGGTTATGCTCCATCCCTCCCCCCCCAGCAATAAGTGAAAAACCGCAAAGTAGGGATGTTATTTTAGTATTTATATACAGTAATCCCTCGTTTATCACTGTTGTTTGGGACCATGCCCACCCACAATAAGTGAAAAACCACAAAGCAGGAATACAGTAGTCCACGTTCAGTTCAAGTTCAGTAAACTTTGTCATGACATGTGCCAGGCTGTAATCACACTCATCACCTGTTACTCCCAATCTCCCTTCTTAAATAAACAGTTTAAATTTAAATACTGTAATATTTTAAATAAACAATCCATGCAGCATGGATTGTTTATTTAAAATATTACATTGAATTTAAATTGTATAGAAGAGAAGTGCAGCAGGACATGAAAGTGATGTCACACAGCTTCAGGAGCAGAAATGTACTTTTTGATCAATTACACTGCAACAACTGAACATAGAAGTTCTAAAATAATTTTAAAATAACTTAACAATTTAATATTTTGTGATTATGACGATTTTATGATGTGACATACTTTGAATTTTAAGTTGGAAGACAAAAGTCGATCAAGACTTACAAAATGTTTGTTTTGAAAATATGCCAAGTAAACGATACGTTTGTATAAAAATAAATAAAAGCGACCCATTTGGATGATATTTTAGATAAACAACACTCTTTACAATAAATAAACTATACTAACAATAATAAAAATCTTAAATACAATAACAGTCAGAAGCAGAACATTAAGCAGCAATAGACTGTTTACAATCTAACTAATCAAGTTTTTAAGTTTTTGGCCAAAAAGACCAACTTGTTCACATTTTATGCCAAAATCACAGATCTAGTTGCAGTGAATATCTCCAGTGGTGGAGAAAACTGCTCACTAACAACAGTAGCAGGAATAGAGAGGTAGAGCTTTGCTAATTTTGCAGTGTGGCTGTATTTGGCCTCCATCCATCCATCCATCCATTTTCCTCCGCTTATCCGGGGTCGGGTCGCGGGGGTAGCAGCCTAAGTAGGGAGGCCCAGACTTCCCTCTCCCCAGCCACTTGGTCCAGCTCCTCCGGGGGAATCCCAAAGCGTTCCCAGGCCAGCCGAGAAACATAGTCCCTCCAGCGTATCCTGGGTCTTCCTCTGGGCCTCCTCCTGGTGGGACGTGTCCGGAAAACCTCACCAGGGAGGCGTCCAGGAGGCATCCTTAACAGATGCCCGAGCCACCTCTACTGGTTCCTCTCGACGTGGAGAAGCAGCGGCTCTATTCTGAGTCCCTCCCGGATGGTCGAGCTTCTCACCGTATCTCTAAGGAAGAGCCCAGACACCCTGCGGAGAAAACTAATTTCGGCCGCTTGTATCTGAGATCTCATTCTTTCGGTCACAACTCAAAGCTTGTGACCATAAATGAGGGTAGGAACGTAGATCGATGGGTAAATTGAGAGCTTTGCCTTTTGACTCGGCTCTCTCTTCACCACGACAGACCTGTACAGTGCCCACTTCATTGCAGACGCTGCACCTATCCGCCTATTGATCTTGCGTTCCATTTTTCCCTCATTCGTGAAGAAGACCCCAAGATACTTGAACTCCTCCACTTGGGGCAGGACCTCCTCCCTGACCTGGAGAGGGCACTCTACCCTTTTCCGGCTCAAGACCATGGCCTCGGATTTGGAGGAACTGATCTTCATCCCGGCTGCGTCGCACTCGGCTGCAAACCGCTCCAGCGAAAGCTGTAGATCACGATCTGATGAAGCCAATAGAACCACATCATCTGCAAAAAGCAGAGACGCAATCCTAAGGCCACCAAAACGGATCCCCTCAATACCTTGGCTGCGCCTAGAAATTCTGTCCATAAAAGTTATGAACAGAATCTGTGACAAAGGGCAACCTTGGCAGAGTCCAACTCTCACCGGGAACAAGCCCGACTTACTGCCGGCAATGCGGACCAGACTCTGACACCAGTCATACAGGGACCTAACATCCCGTATCAAAGGGCCCGGTACCCCATACTCCCAGAGTACTCCCCGAAGGGCGCGGTCGAACGCCTTCTCCAAGTTTACAAAGCGCATGTAGACCGGTTGGGCAAACTCCCACGCACCCTCCAGGACCCTGCTGAGAGTGTAGAGCTGGTCCAGTGTTCCATGATCAGGACAAAAACGGCACTGCTCCTCCTGAATCCGAGGTTCGACTATCTGACGGACCCTCCTCTCCAGAACCCCCGAATAGACCTTACCAGGGAGGTTTAAGAGCTTGATCCCTCTGTAGTTGGAACACACTCTACGGTCCCCCTTTTTGAATAAGGGAACCACCACCCCGGTCTGCCAATCCAGGGGAACTTCCCCCGATGTCCACACAATATTGCAGAGTCGTGTAAGCCAACACAACCCTACAACATCCAGAGCCCTAAGAAACTCCTTGCGAATCTCATCCACCCCTGGGGCCCTGCCACCAAGGAGCTTTTTAACCACCTTGGTGACCTCAGCACCAGAGATTGGAGGGCCCGACCCAGAGTCCCCAGGCTCCGCTTCCTCAGTGGAAGACGTGCCGGTGGGATTGAGGAGGTCTTCAAAGTATTCTGCCCACCGACCCACGACATCCCGAGTTGAAGTCAGCAGCACACCGCTCCCACTATAAACAGTGTTGGTGGCGTACCGCTTCTCCCCCCGAGACGCCGGATGGTGGACCAGAATCGCCTCGAAGCCGTGCGGAAGTCATTCTCCATGGCCTCTCTGAACTCCTCCCATGCCCAAGTTTTTTACCTCAGCAACCACCCGAGCCGCATGTTGCTTGGACTGCCGGTACCAATCAGCTGCTTCCGGGGTCCCACAGGCCAAAAAGGCCCGATAGGACTCCTTCTTCAGCCTGACAGCATCCCTCACCGATGGTGTCCACCACCGGGTTCGAGGGTTGCCGCCTCGACAGGCACTGACAACCTTGCAGCCGCGGCTCCGCTAAGCCGCTTCGACAATAGAGGCACGGAACATGGCCCACTCGGACTCAATGTCCCCCACCTCCCCCAGAACATGTTCAAAGTTCTCCCGGAGGTGGGAGTTAAAACTCCACCTCACAGGAGACTCTGCCAGACGTTCCCAGCAAACCCTCACAATACGTTTGGGTCTGCCAGGTCTGACCGGGATCCGCCCCTCTTTTCACCCGAGTGTCCAAGACATGTGGCCGCAGATCAGATGAGATGACGAGGGGCGGCTGTGGCTGAGTGGTTAGAGCAGTCGTCCTCCAATGCAAGAGTTGGGGGGTTCGATTCCACCAGCAGTCACATGTCTAAGTGTCCCTGGGCAAGACACTGAACCCCTCATAGCCTCTGATGTGTGTCCCATCAGTGTACGAATGTGATCTAAAGCACTGATTAGTCTCTTTAGAATGATTTGTTCAATTAGCTTTGTAGAGATCTAGTAGAGTGCTTTATGAATGGGTAAATGAGGCACAGATTGTAGTGTAAAGTGCTTTGAGTGTCTTGAAATAAGATAGAAAGGCGCTATAAAAGTACAGTCCATTTACCATTTACGACGACAACAAAGTCGATCATCGAACTGCGGCCTAGGGTGTCCTGGTGCCAAGAGCACGTATGGACACCCTTATGCTTGAACATGGTGTTCGTTATGGACAATCCATGATGAGCACAGGAGTCCAACAACAGAACACCACTCGGGTTCAGATCAGGGGGGCCGTTCCTCCCAACCACACCCCTCCAGGTCTCACTATCATTGCCCACGTGAGCATTGAAGTCCCCCAGCAGATCAAGGGAGTCCCCAGGAGGTGCACTTTCCAGTACCCCCTCCAAGGACTCCAAAAAGGGTGGATAATCTGAACTGCCGTTTGGTGCATAAGTACAAATGACAGTCAGAACCCGTCCCCCCACACGTAGGCGGAGGGAGGCCACCCTCTCATTCACCAGGGTGAACCCCAACACACAGGCACCAAGATGGGGGGGGCAATAAGTATGCCCACTCCTGCTCGGCACCTTTCACCAGGGGCAACTCCAGAGTGGAAGAGTGTCCAACCCCTCTGAAGGAAACTGGTTCCAGTGCCAGAGCCATGCATAGAGGTGAATCCGACTATTTCTAGCTGGAACCTCTCAACCTCACACACCAGCTCAGGCTCCTTCCCCACCAATGAGGTGACATTCCACGTCCCAATAGCCAGCTTCTGTAGCCGAGGATCAGACCGCCAGGGTCCCCGTCCTCGGCCACCACCCATCCAACATTGCACCTGACCCCTTTGGCCCCTCCCACATGTGGTGAGCCCATGGGAAGGGGGATCCACGTGTCCTCTTCGGGCTGTGCCCGGCCGAGCTCCATGGGTAAAAGCCCGGACACCAGGCACTCGCCCGCGTGCCCCATCTCCAGGCCTGGCTCCAGAGTGGGGCCCCGGTGACCCACGTCCAGGCGAGGGAACATCAAGTCCATTTCTTTTTCTCATCATAGGGGTCTTTGGGCTGCACTTTGTCTGGTCCCTCACCTAGGACCTGTCTGCCTTGGGTGACCCTACTAGGGGCGTAAAGCCCCTGACAGCATAGCTCCTATTGGGACACTCAAACCCCTCCACCACGGTAAGGTGGCAGCCCAGGGAGGGGGGTATTCTAAACAATGTTTCTAAATTCTAAACACTCTAAAAGAGCACAGAATGTCATGATTTCCCTTTCTGTGCCTTTACTGCCCTCAGCCATTTGAAAGCTGTCTTGGCCACGCCCACTTCTCCACTCTGCATACAGATCAGCTGCAGCAGGAAGTTTATCCTGCAATAAGGGCTGCACAGAGGCGCAGGAGGCGCTAAATAATTTTTAATTTATTTTAAATACAAATTCCATTATGATCATGCGGCTCATCCATCAATCAGCCAGTTGTGTCATGTCCAATCTTATTGTGAAAAACCGCGATAAGAGTGAGTCCACGATAAACGAACCACGAATTAGCAAGGGACCACTGTATATATTAAGGCTTCATAACCCCTTCCCACTTTTGCAATGTTCTAAACTGTAAACGCTCTAAAAGAGCACAGGTGTTATGATCTCCGCTCTCTGCCATGCCCACTTCTCCACTGCAGTCACACTCATGCTCATCACCTGTGTCACTCCCAATCTCCCTCCTTTTGTGTAAATAAACAATGTAAATTTAAATACTGCAACAGTTCAAATAAACAATCGATGCCGCATGAGCAGCATGGATGGTTCATTTAAAATAATCGAGCGCAACCTGAACCGAGCCTTTAGTTCCCCTCGGTGAATGGGCCAGGCCACCGAGAAGTGTCTTGGTGCTCCAGATGGCCAGTCCAACCGCAACTCCTGCTGCAGCAGGTGATGAATCATTTAAAATAATTTATTTTACTGATTTATCACCTGCTGCACCTGTGGACTGCGCTTGTTTGTTTGTTTGTTTATGTTTATGTGTGCTGTGCTTCTTAAACACTCCCCAGTCCCCCTCCCTGACAGTTTGATTGCCTCATGCCTGAAGTAATCCAGCATTCTTGTTCCTGCTCTGTTCCTGGCCCACTCCATAACACAGATTCCTCCCCTTTGCCTCCCCAAGACAGATACTTCTGCCCACTGGATATCTGGACCTCGACATCTGCTCTGCCTTCAGACCACTGATTCCAGCTAAAACCCTCAGAAGTTTTGCTTTTCCTGCCTCTGTGTGAATGACCCACGCCCGTATTTTTGAACACAAACTCAGACCCCGGACTCGGAGTTGAGCTCTCAGAACCAAGCTCCACATTCTGAGAGTGTTTGTCTGACTTTCGCCCACATATCACATGATCTGTCCAAACCTTCTTTCCCTCTGACGTCATCTCAGCTTTGGCTTTTCAGCTGTGATCTAGTGCTACAGAGTGACAGCTGATTGTCTCCTCCTGATAAAACTTTAAATATTTTTGTTCACTGCCGTTTCAGTTTGCGGGTCCCCCTCGTAATTCATTACACAGCAAAAGAGTCTTCCTTTTGCTCGATGCACGTGACCAATTCACTGCAGCCGAGGGAGATACCAGAACTGAAACACCATCACTTGCACTGCGCCCCAACCTCCCTGGGACTTTATCTAAAATCTAACTTTGTATTAAATGTTAATGTGATCGGAGCGTCATTTTCATCAAACAGACATGTGCAACTTGTGCGGGACCAAACTCCAGGTCCTAGAAAGAGAGCACTGTTGTGGGAGTGCGCTCAGCCTGAATGTCTCGCATGGCAAGACGGTCTGTTTCTGCAATTTTAGTTCTTATAATTAAACAATATTAATGTTTTAGTTCTTATAATTAAACAAT
>NC_056508.1:14724764-14725039 GCF_014905685.2 Nematolebias whitei
ACAATATTAATGTTTTAGTTCTTATAATTAAACAATATTAATGTTTTTGTTCTTATAATTAAACAATATTAATGTGAAAAGACCAATATTTATATGCCTCTGAAATGCTTACAATTATAGCAAAGATGTTTAACTTTAATTTTTTCCCTTTAACTCACAAAGTTCTCTCTGTGACAGAGTTTGTTTCAGGTGTTTCTGATTGTGCAATATATTTATTAAATTACTTTATTCATACATACATACATACATGCATATCTATATATATATATATATAT
>NC_056508.1:14725139-14731599 GCF_014905685.2 Nematolebias whitei
TATATATATATATATATATATATACACACACACATGTACATCTATCTAGATAGTTAGTTTGTTTTCTTTATTGGAAAGGTTGCGGACAACCAAACATTTTGGCGGACAACCAGAGTTTGTCAAGCAGATGTTTTACGTTGCTCTGTTCTAGTTGTGAAACGCTGCACTGATGGAAGGTAATGCAGCAAGCTGCAGATTTACTAAAGCTCTGATTGCGTCCTTCTCCCCAGAGGGCAGTGGGTCTTTTGCTGAGACGTGGAGCCGAGGCAAATGCACGAGACAAGTTTTGGCAAACGCCACTTCATGTGGCTGCTGCCAACCGGGCCACGCGCTGTGCAGAGGCCCTGCTGACCCAGCTGAGCAACCTGAACATGGCAGACCGCACTGGCCGGACTGCCTTACACCATGCAGCTCAAAGTGGCTTCCAGGAGGTGAGACTGCAACAAACTTACCACTGACTACTTTATACTTCACAGATTTACCTAACCAAAATAAAATAAACCCTAATGTTTTTATTTTATATTTCGTCTTCCAGATGTTGAAGCTGCTGCTGAACAAAGGGGCCAACCTGAGTGCCATTGATAAGAAGGAGAGACAGCCTATTCATTGTGCTGCTTATTTGGGTAAGCAAGCACTCCAGATGTGTTCGTTTCTTTGCTTAGATTTTCTCGGATGAGAAGTAACAGGAAAAAAGTTTTCCATTTTAGTTTCAGTGTAAAAAAAACACGTCAGTAAATCAATAAAACGTTGTTTTTCTTTTGTCGGTAGTTATTTATAGAAATTATTTATAAATTTGTTTTTGTTTGTTTCTCCCAGGACATTTGGAAGTGGTGAAGATGCTGGTTTCCCGCGGTGCTGACAAGAGCTGCAAAGATAAGCTGGGTTACACTCCTCTCCATGCTGCTGCTGCGAGCGGTCACATTGAAATTGTAAAGTACCTACTGAGGATGGGAACAGAGGTGAGCACTTGTGCTTTTGCAATTGAATAAAATATTTTCTGTTAGAAAAATCATCCTGAATAAACGTCTTGTTAGTTTTTAAGTATTTAAGATCATTGTTAGAGCCCATGCAGCATTGGATTGGGATGTCTATTAGTGAGAACTTTTTATCTAAAGTGGGATGTTGTGTTTGTCTTGTGGTCAGATTGATGAGCCTAATGGCTTTGGGAACACTGCGCTCCATGTTGCTTGCTACATGGGGCAGGAAGCTGTGGCTACAGAACTGGTGAACCACGGCGCTAACGTTAACCAGCCCAACAAGTGTGGCTACACCCCTCTGCACCTGGCTGCCGTCTCCACCAACGGTGCCCTCTGTCTGGAGTTGCTGGTCAACAATGGGGCAGATGTCAACCAGCAGGTATGAAAAGTTATTTTTTTAATAGATTGTTTTGAGGATGGCCACAAAGTAGCAATTATCTTTGACAGAAACATTCATAGACCTGTCACAATAAACAATACATAAATTAATCGCATGATAAATAAAAATGATCTACCTTATTTTCATTTATTAGCTTTATCATTTCTTCGTGTCTCTTTCTACTGGACACCGGATGACAACAGGCTCAATCGTGTTTTTGGATCATTAAAAGCAGCTAAGCTACGAGCTAAGCTAACAGGCTGACCTCGGGGAAAAAAACTCCGTCTTGTCAAAGCTGCAAAAATTCACGGTTGAAACCCGTGCCTGCATCTAAAAAGTTGTTGTTCTATGCAAAAAGAAGCTGAGAGCTTGTTTACTGATTATTTTATTAAAAGCTTTGTGTGACAAATGCTATGCTAAAGAGCTCAAACCACACAGAGCGGCCAACATTTTAAGAACCGAAAAACAGGAACGAGAGAGAGCTCTTGTCATGTCAAGGGGCCTCCCTCCCATTTTCCTTAGACATACTGCTCGCTCTCTCACTATCCATCCTTCGGTTCAAACAGTCTTATACTGCTATCAGTGGTCAAAAAAGGTACTACACACAAAAATTAACCAACATTTCTTCTTAAATTTGACAGTAATTACTAATTATTGTCTAATTTCAAACAATATTATCATTTATCGCAATAATTTCTGAGACAATTAATCACCCAACAAAATTTGTTAGTGTGACAGGCCTACATACGACTGGAAATATTGTTGCTCAACATAGTTTATTTCTTCATGAACACTCACTGTAAGCTCTACAGAAAATTGATAGTCTCCTTTAGGTAAGTTTAGTTGAGCAACTGAACATTGTTTTGTCAACGTTAGGGGTGGGCGATATGGCTCAAATATAATATCATGATATTTCAGAGCATTTTGACCATAACGATAAATTTTGTGATATAACAACAACAAAATTAGGGATGCACCGATCCACCTTTTTTAACTTCCGATCTGATCTCGATACCTAAATCTGAATATCGTCCGATACCGATCCAGTTCTGATATCATCATCATTATTGATTTTATATGAGGCTGTAATAATCTCCTCTCAAGTACAATTTGTACAATATATGCATGCATGTCCAAAAAGGCAACTTGAGGTAAGTTGTATTAATGTTGGATAAGTTTTAAAGTTAAAATTAAATTCTTTTAACACAAAACATGTT
Source organism: Nematolebias whitei (assembly GCF_014905685.2). Classification (NCBI taxonomy): domain Eukaryota; kingdom Metazoa; phylum Chordata; class Actinopteri; order Cyprinodontiformes; family Rivulidae; genus Nematolebias; species Nematolebias whitei. Next base: position 14,727,713 of record NC_056508.1, read on the forward strand.
TTTTTTTATTCCTAGTTTTAAAGTGGATATTAAAGTGATTAATTTAAGTGACTGTTTAAAGTTATTTTATATTTTTTAAATAAGGGGCAGATATAAGAATTGTTTTTCTTCTTTCTGCGCTCTTTTCATTCAGCGTTTTCTTTTTGATGATTTTTTATTTTTATTTTGTTTCTTTTAAATGAATGAATAAATTAAATAAAATGTAAAATGGCTTTAAACATCTGCTAAGTTCATGGCACAAACCAACAGACATGTTCCTGTTTTTAGTATTTTACATCACTTTATAATGTAGCTGTTTTTGTTTCTTTTAAAAAATGTATATAATTTTCTAATGTTTTTTTATGATTGTTTACTGTTGTACTGATAAATATCTCTGGAGGGTAAACTATATCTTGACTGCAAGTATCAAGCTGTGAAATCTTTAGTTTTCTACAACTGATAGTGGTTGGTCATTAATTATGATGAAGTTTAGCAACTTCTCTGTAAACATTTGAGCTCTGTGGTTTCAGCGATGTCTTCTTTTTGTTCAATCCGAAGCAAGCAGCCTGATTTCGGTCAGCCTCCTCAGAGACGGACAGACTGAGCGGGGCTAGCCGAGGTTGAGTTGCCTGTTTCGGGTTGAGCAAAGAGTAGCGCTCCGCTGAAGCCACGGAGCTCAAATGTCCAACGTAAATCTAACTTTATGGCGATTTAATGTGGTCCTATGGCTCTGCAGACATTGCACGTTGCTGTCTTGTTTTGTGGTGTTTCTAGTGTAAAATATTTCCACACAGCGGACATGTTTAGATGAAAAGTTTGTTAGCTGTTAGCCACAGTGCTGCTAACTCAGCCCTCACGTAGTAGCTGGCTGCAAACTATGAACTGGATTTCCTGAATGTGAAGCGGGTCTTATTACTCTGGGTTCATGAGACAAGCCTCCGTTCAGGAAATCCATTCCATAGTTTGAAGCCAACATGCATCAAGGATCGGAAATATCGGCAGGTTGGATCGGAAAAATCCGATACGTAAATTATGCTGGTATCAGAGGCCGATACTGGATCGGATCGGCCCTATCCCTAAAAAAAAATCATAGTTAAGTTAATTTTGTCAAATGAATTAACATGTTGCTTTGCATTATTCTTTAAAAACTTTAAAAAAAAAAACCCAAGGGTTAATTTTACTGAAATTACTTTTAGTAAAGTATCTAGTCTCAAAGTAGGAATGTGCGATATAGGGTACACGTTAGAAACGATAGAAATTTAGCCTACCTTATAGATCCGTCTCCTACCGGCTAGCCGCAGTAATGCTGTGTCTGATGTAAAATCAGAGTTGTCAGTTTAATCGCAACTTTTTTTTGTTGAAAACTGTGCGTAAGTGGTGGTAAAGTCATTTCTTCGAGAGCTAAGTAGCGAAGCTACAATCTAACTACAGCCAACTTGCCGTAGTGTTGTTGTTTTCAGACGCATGCGCAAAACGCTGTTCCGTCAAAAGTTTTTTTTTTTGTCGAAAGTTAAAGTAAGTGTTGGTCAGCTTTAGAGGAACCTGCTCTCTGATCTGTGAACTGTGTTGCGTGATTTGACTGCGAGACCCTCTGGTCAAAGCCACAGACTCATTTTGTGTCAGCTCTCCTTAAAGCAGAAGGAGTCGCCCACTAGACGGTTGGAGGGTGAAGTGTTTCAGTGTAAAATGCTGCTCTGTTGCTGTTAATTTATTAAGTAAGACTAGAAACTGTTAACAACATATTCTTTTGTTTAAAACATATGGCTAAAACTACATTTGATCTTTTGCACTGTTTTGCACTACAAGCAAGAAGCCTAATACTTGATTTGTTATTTAAAAACTCTCTGAACCTAGTAGTGGAATTTTCTTAATTCAAAATAAATGATGGCAAAAGGACACCCTATGTTTTTTTTTAATTCCTATTGCAAGTTTTATACCAAAAACATATCGTGATATATATCGTTATTGCCACCCTTCACAATACATATCGTGATATGAATTTTATGCCATATTGCACATTCCTATCTCAGAGTATAAAAATAAAAATGATCCTTTTGTTATTTAGATTGAAAAAGTCAGCACAAAATATAGATAACAAAATCTGCCACAAAAACTAAAGTGCAGATGCAGTTCCCAAAAAAAATAAATAAAATGAAAGCTTAAGATCTGTTGAGCATAAATGTAACATGCAACAAAATATGTTGCCTTTTTAAATGAGGTGTAACTTCCAAAACTTGTGAGAAGGTGTCTTCAGCTGACCCTGAAGCTTGTTGGTGTTTCAGCTTCCTCTGTTCCTGCAGGAATTATTCCATTTCGTTGATTCTCTGTCTTTGATCACCTGCCTTTTTTCTTGGTCTCATTTTGTAGCTAAAACTTACCATGTTGGAGCTTAGCCTAGCGTAGCACCGCTGAATACAACCTACTGCTTCTAGTCTGTGGTGTATGTCATCACTCACGTAGCCGATGTGTTACGGCTTTTTCTGTTCTGCTTGAATCAGCTGCGTCGTGAGCGTCAGTCAGTGAAACGTAATCAATGTAATATAGAATAGGAATGCACGATATTGGATTTTTGGCCGATATCCTTTGCCGATATCAAAATTTTATATACTTTTCCTTTGTCAGAACATAGCCCTCTTATTTAGGCATATTTGCTACAAAAATTGTGCAACAGCTATAAGAGCTGGTGACATATTCAGTAACAGCCATATGATATGCATAATAGGGGTGCACCGATTGCAGTTTTCTGGCCGATCACCGATTTCTTAAAAAGTCTGACCTGCCGATTTCGATTTTGGCCGATACTGATTTTGTTTTATAATCGACACTGTCGGCTGTTACAAGGTCACAATGCACCTTCAATTTTCTAATATTATTTCATTGAAAAACATACTTTTGAATAATATTCTAGAAACAATACAAACGTGTTTTAACTGGCCATGAGGTTGTGTTCTGAAATATAAATGAAGTTCAGACAATTGTTGTTAAAACAAACAAAAAATCGGTTTCTTATGCAAGTATCGGCCGATTTCCCAAAATAAAGGAAATCGAGGCCGATAAATCGGTGCACCCCTAATGCATAGCACTTTGACTTATATTAAATGAAAAGAGTTAAATGTTATTTATTAGCATTAGGGATAGGGCCGACCCAGTATCGGATTCGGCCTCTGATACCAGCATAATTTACGTATCGGATTTTTCCGATCTAACCTGCAGAGATTTCCGATCCTTTATGCATGTTGGCTTCAAAATATGGAATGTATTTCCTGATTGGAGGCGTGTCTCATGAGCCCAGAGTAATAAAACCCGCCTCACATTCAGGAAATCCATTTCATAGTTTGCAGCAGCTACAACGTGAGGACTGAGTGAGAAGCACTGTTGCTAACAGCTAACAAACTTTTCATTGAAACATGTCCGCTGTGTGGAAGTATTTTACACTAAACACACAAAACAAGACAGCAACGTGTAATCTCTGCAGAGCCATAGCACCACATTAAACTGCGGTAAAGTTAGTTTTACGATGGACATTCGAGCTCCGTGGCTTCAGCGGAGCGCTACTCTTGATCAACCCGAAACAGGCAACTCGACCTCGGCCAGCCGCGCTTAATCTGCCCGTCTCTGAGGAGGGACAGACTGAGCACGGCTGACCTAAATCAAGACTGCCTGCTACAGAGTGAACAAGAAAACGCATCGCTGAATCCATGGAGCTCGAATGTTTACCGAGAAGTTGCTAAACTTCATAATTAATGACCAACCACTATCAGTTGTAGAAAACAAAAGATTTCACAGCTTGATACTTACAGCCAAGATATAGTTTACCCTCCAGGAGATATTTATCAGTACAACAGTAGACAATCGTATAAAAAAAAATGTATTTGAAAATTTCAAGAAAATTATATATATATATATAT
>NC_056508.1:14731999-14768608 GCF_014905685.2 Nematolebias whitei
AACAATCATAAAAAACATATTTGAAAATTATATATATTAAAAACAAACGGCTACATTATAAAGTGATGTAAAATACTAAAAACAGGAACATGTCTGTTGGTTTATGCCATGAACTTAGCAGATGTTTAAAGCCATTTTCTTTTATTTTATTCATTTATTCATTCATTTAAAAGAAACAAAATAAACAAAACAAATTAATCAAAAAGAAAACATTGAATGAAAAGAGTTCAGAAAGAACAACAACATTATATCTGCTACTTATTTAAAAAAATATAAAATAACTTTAAACAATCACTTAAATTAATCACTTTAATATCCACTTTAAATCTAGGAATAAAAAGAAACATGTTTTGTGTTAGCAGAATTAAATTTTAACTTTGAATCTTATCCAACATTAATAAAACTTACCTCAAGTTGCCTTTTTGGACATGCATGCATATATTTGTACAAATTGTACTTGAGAGGAGATTATTACAGCCTCATATAAAATCATTGATGAGCATGATATCAGAACGGGATCGGTATTGGCCGGCACATAGATTTAGGTGTCGAGATCAGATTGGAAGTAAAAATAAAAAAATAAATAAAAAATGGATCAGTGCATCCCTAATTAGCATTAGTCACCTGCACTGCTGTCTCACTTGTGGAGGCTTGTTCCAGGTTCCTAGCTGCAGTGTGGGCTCCTCTGCACTCCTGTGCATGAAGGACAGCCTTTTTAATTTCAAAGTTTTTGTCTATCCATTGTGCTGCAAGATTAGTCACGCTAATGGGGCTAACACGACGTCCAAATGTCTTTGGTAAAACTCACCCAACAAGTCGTGCTATCGGCTGTTAGCTTTTCAATGACGTCGAAAATGTAGGTTTGTAACTCTGGTAACGTTAAGCTGGAAAAATATCTCAGACTGCGGACGATGTAGCGAGGCTCAACGTAGTCCAAAAATCTTTGGAATCCGACTTCCTCGTCAACAACAGCAAAAAAAATTCCACACCACCGACATTTTGAATTTTTCTGTCCGCCGTGAGATCAGGTAGGCGCGCATGATGTCATCACGTTGTGCTGCCGCTGCAGGCATCCTTGTCACTGGGTTGTCATGCAGAAACAGCTCCTTTTATATCAGTGAGTTATTTTAATGGACTGGCCCAAGTCCGATATTGAACTTTAACGTTAATATCGGCTGATACCGATACCATGCCGAAAATATCGTGCATCCATAGTGTAATATATATCGAAACATTGGGAATGTGCTTAAAAATCATATCGCCATTATTGAACAAAAGTACATTGTGATATATTGAATTATTGTCCAGCCCTATGAGAAGGTGCTATTTATAAGACTGAGTTTGTTGCAGCTCCTCAGACGGACAAAGTCTTTTGGATAAAAGATGAAATGTTTCAAGTTTTTTTTTTTTTTTTTTTTAATCAGTTCTTAGGACCTGACGAACTTTGTTAGAGTTTTCTACCTGGATTACTGAGCATGCATCAGGGTAACGTGTACCGGTAACAAAGACTTTCAGAGTTTTAGTGCATTCGCTCACAGAAAGGAGTGACGTTCTTTTTCCATATTAATAATTCTTATATTTACATCCTCGCTAATAAATCACTGAGAGTTCGGTCAACTGGAAAATGTAAAAGTGAAGTTTTCAGCATCTTTCATCCACAGTTACTTCATCATTCACAACCGGTGAGCACTTGTGATGCTAACATGACTTTCTTTGCCAATATGGCACGTTTTTATAAGAAAAGTCAGACTTCACAAAGGGTTAAAGTAACATCCTTGATTTAGTGTCTGGTCTCATATGGTAACTGTCCAGCCTGCACCATTTTTCTTTACATCACTTTCACATCAACATCTGATTGAAGTGTGGAGAGTAAACACTTGAAGGCAACAACTGAATGTTTCACTTTCTGGAGCCTTTAATGTTTCTGTCTCAGGGTTTTTATTGGCAGATTATCTGAACGTGATCCAAAAGTAAAATAGTTAATTCTTCTTGATCTGCTCTGAAGAGGAATCAGCATAGGGTGAATCACGCAGGCTTTTGTCTTCTAGATTAAAATTATTTAAAGAATCACTGAACTGGACTGTGCCTCACCACAACATTTAATCAGTGTCATGAAAGCTGTACAATGTTACCATGTTACAGTGGATGTGTGGAGTTTCTCTCTTTTAGTAATTGTTTGTTACGCTCCTCAGAGTAAAGAAGGGAAGAGCCCCCTGCACATGGCAGCGATTCACGGACGCTTCACACGCTCTCAGATCCTCATCCAAAATGGTAACCAGGACTTTTTTCTGACCGAGCTGTGAGAAAATGCATTTGTTTTTTTATTTTTTTAGTTGTCGTTGATGCACTCCCTCTTCCTTTTACTTTGCATCAGGAGGGGAGATAGACTGTGTGGATAAGTATGGCAATACCCCTCTCCATGTTGCTGCTAAGTACGGCCATGAACTGCTGATCAGCACTCTGATGACCAACGGAGCAGACACGGCCAGGTATTTAAAAAATGTAAAATGTTCTTACAATACTCTGCTGAAATGATGCATTCTTGTCAAGCTGTAATACCACTGAGTTTTACTGAAGTTCTGTTTTTCCATAGTAACTCTTTTTGTTTATATTTCAGACGTGGGATCCATGGAATGTTTCCTTTGCACTTAGCGGTGCTGTACGGGTTTTCAGACTGTTGTCGCAAGTTACTCTCCTCAGGTTGGTTACAAGAAAGTGTGCAATCAGATTTACCTGTGCTTTAAAGTCTATGTTTACATGTGTATGATGTAGCTTTCAGCTCCAAATTTTCTTACCCATCCTACAGGTCAGCTGTATAGTATAGTTTCATCTATGAGTAAAGAACACGTACTGTCAGCTGGGTTTGACATCAACACCCCAGACAACTTTGGGAGGACCTGCCTACACGCTGCTGCCTCTGGAGGGTAAAATAATTTATTCATGTGCTTTTTTTTGTTTGTTTTGTTTTAATGTCACGTGTTTTAATCTCTTCTCTAATGGTTACATGTCTTTACAGAAATGTTGAATGTCTGAACTTGCTCTTAAGTAGCGGTACCGACTTGAATAAGAGAGACATAATGGGAAGGTAAGTGTTCTGCATTTATTTTTTCTTGACGTCTAAATATGAATTGAATATTTCAAACAAGAACTATTTTTGAGTGACTTCTTGCATGCACCCTACAGGACACCATTGCACTATGCTGCTGCTAATGGGAGGTACCAGTGCACTGTAAACCTGGTGAGCGCTGGCGCTGAGGTCAACGAGCCTGACCAGACAGGCTGCACTCCCCTGCACTACTGTGCTGCCTCCCAAGCCTTCAGCAGGTAGGAAACATCTCACTTCTCCATCTGTCTTTGTTTTAAAGCAGCAGACTGTGTCCAACCCTAATCAAAGGACAGTCTTCGCTTCAGAACAGTGACTGACTTCTGAATCAATGGTTGATTTTGACTTGACATCAATTATTATCCTGTATATTTTTGTAAATGTATTTTGTGTTATAGTAAAAATAATTTGGCGATGCTACACAAAATAAAAGTGACTGATAATGCAGGATGCACACAGCTGACAGAAAAGACCAAACCTCTTAAACTACGGTTCTACAGGGCAGATAACGGTGTTGAATCAAGTTGATGCTACGTCTGTAGCCAGTATCTCACTGGACTGTGACTGCTGGAAACTGGTTAATGAATGACATTTGCAAGGGAGTCTCCATAATGTCTGCAAATGTTTGAGGGTTCTCAATTAACTCGTGTAACAAATGATTTTTTCAAAATAGTCCGAGAGTCGTTGCAGGCTTCTTGACCCCGTGTCGTTGCAGATGTGCAACTCTTCTTAAGAGCACTGAGCTGTATTTTGACTTCTGCACACAAAGCCCTCTGTAGAGAGAAAACCGCTGAGGCTGCATTCTCAAATGTTCAGGTCTAAAGCCCATGCTGATTGTAAATGGTTCTTAAAACCGCTCCGAATCTGCTTACAATAATTTCAAACGTTTACTGCGACTGCCAAGATGGTTATGAAACGAGCTTGATCTACAGAACAGAGACGAGCCATAAATACAAAAATAAGATTTAAGTTTCAAAAACTGGCTACAACAAATGCAACCACACAGCTCGCTGTTCACTTGGACACCAGCACTCAGAATTTAGTGAAACTGTTTCTGCACGACGGCTCAGTGGTTAGAACTGTAGCTTCACAGCAAGAAGGTCCTGGGTTCAATCCCCGGTTGGACCTGGGGTCTTTCTGTGTGGAGTTTGCATGTTCTTCTCGTGCTTGTGTGGGTTTTCACCGGGTACTCCGGTTTCTTCCCACAGACCAAAAACATACGTTAGGCTGCCGTCAGGCCCAGGACTCGCTTGGAAAAGAGATCTGTGATCTCAGTGGGATCAAAGTTCATGCTCAGTCATCCAGGTATCAAATCCATTGACCTGACTGAGAATTGTTGGATCTCAATGGGATTTGCCTGGTTAAATAAAGGTTACTAAATAAATAAATAACCTTATTTTCTACCGTAACTAAAGTGAGCGTTTACATTTGTTCAGTTTGTGCCACCGTCCTCGTCACAGAATAATCTAATTAACTGTTTAAAGTCTGAAGTACGTTGTGGTGCACGTTTGACCTCCTGTGTAAAAATGTTGCAAAAATGTTTCAATTATCACGACTTCCTGAAGCAAAGCTGAAATCTTTCTTAGATTTGTGTTTGATATTTATTCAATTTCTGAAGTGAAATTTGTTTTCAAAGTTTAAGTAAAAAGCAACTTTAAATTTAACTTTCTAAGTTTGCCGAGCTGCTGAAATGATGTAGAATTTTAAACGTGTAAAATCTTATTTTTTTTATTTTGCAGAACTGATCGTAATTTTTCTGGAAATCATCAAAGTAACGAGGATGAAACGAGGGAGTCGTACTTGTGAGTTTTACTTGCCTCATGTTATAAAAAATAAAATTACTACAACACAGGCTTCATATTAAAGGGAGAACCACAAAATGACCGTTTTAAAACATTTGTCTTTTCGTACGCAGCTGCTTGGAGCATCTTTTGGACAACGGTGCTGATCCATCCATGGTGAACTCTAAAGGTTACAGTGCTGTTCACTACGCAGCTTACCACGGCAACAAACAGAACCTGGAGCTGGTGAGTGCTCACATCGTCAGGTCTTGTCACAGAGGTTCCTTGTTGTGACTGCAATGTGTGAAACGTTTCGTCTCATTGTAATTCCTTTACTTCAGTTTTTACTGGAAACTCTCAAACAGCTGAGCAGTGGTGTTAGCAGTGGAGCTACAGTGTCCACTGACAGTTTCTGGACTTATATGGTGCTCCACGTTATAAGTTGGAGCTTTTGGACTGACAATAACATTTGGTCTCTGGTGTGAGACGGTGCCAAAACAGGCAGTAATTACTTGTGGGAGATTGGAGAATTAAATGGTTTAAAAATCCTAACCTTCTGAATCTTTCAGCTTCTTTTTGTGTCTCTTTGTTGCTGAATTACTCCGTCACTCTGTAACTCAAACAGCCACAGATTGTTCGGTCTTTATGTAATTTCTGGCCTCTACAGTTTCTCTGATGTTGCAGTAACTGTAACCTCCAAATTGTTAAAGGATCGTTCCTTGTAAAGCTTTCAGTGCATCATGGGTGGATTTTATTATTGCTGTTGGACCAGCACTGTTGAAATGCAAAGAGCTTGAAGTGCTGGTCTGTAAAATGTGCCAGCACGAGATGTCTCTAGCTTGCGCTGGCCCTGCAGTATAATTGAGGCTATTATGTGTAAGCAAATGGCTCTCTGCTAAGCGTTTCTTGGAAACACTTATCTAATGGCGTTGTTTTTCATGTTGTCTTGTTAATTGGTGTTGGTGCTAAGTTGGTAATATAGCATGTTTTGTTGTAGCTCATCTAACTTTATGTTGACTGCTGTCTTGTTTTTAGCTCTTGGAGATGTCCTTTAATGCACTCGGAGACATAGAGAGCAGTATTCCTGTCAGTCCCCTGCATCTTGCTGTAAGTGTTAACACACGAGGTCACCTCTGGTTGTAATTTGCCTGTTAATCAGACTAAATGCTGTGGCTGACTCTCATCTGCTCCCCCAGGCTGACAGAGGCCACTGGCAGGCTCTGCGAGTGCTCACAGAAACTGCAGCCTATGTGGACATGCAGGATGCTGCTGGTCGTTCTGTGCTCTACTTGGCTGCACAGAAAGGCTATGCTCGCTGTGTGGAGGTCCTTCTGGCTCAGGGAGCCTCCTGTCTCCTCAATGACAACACTCTCATGTGGACTCCAATTCATGTTGCAGGTACTGCTGCTTACAGATAGCACTTGTTTTCTGATTGTTGCCTTGAATATTAAACTGCATTCACTGTTTTTTACCAGCTGCCAATGGTCACTCAGACTGCTTGAGGATGATGATCGATTATGGAGAGGAGGGAGATCTTACCAACGTGACAGACAAATTTGGCCAGTGAGTTTGTTTTTCTCAAAAACGTGACCCGATTTAAAATGCTTGAATGTCGTAAGCTAATTTTCCTAAACGCACATAAACGAGAACGTGTTTTTATTCTTCAGGACTCCTTTAATGTTATCTGTTGTGGGAGGTCACACTGACTGTGTCCACTACCTGCTGGAGAAGGGTGCCCTCCCAGACGCTAAGGACAAGAGGGGCTGCACAGCTTTGCACAGAGGGGTAGGTCAAAGTCTCTTCATACGTTCCTGCAGCAGAGCATCGATGTTATGATAATCTGAGGACGAGTAAAGGTTGATCTAAACAATCTTTCTTCTCATTAGGTTAAGGGTGTATTCAATTTAGGGTTTCCTTAGAGGCTCTCTGGATTTGCTTGTCCTGCTGTATAATACATTTATATATATTTAGTGCAATTAACCAGCTTCTAATATATTTGAACTTTGATTCATTTCATAGATTATTTTATTTACTGTATTTAAACTATAAGGTTACTGTTATCAAGTTTTTAATTGGTTGTTTTGTCAGATTCTCATTTCTCCTCGATGTGTTAACAGGCAGTGTTGGGACATGATGACTGTGTAACGACTCTGCTGGAGCACAGAGCTTCTGCGTTGTGTCGGGACGTCCAGGGTAGGGCTCCGCTGCACTATGCTGCCTCTAGAGGCCACGCAGAGATACTGGCCAGTCTGGTGCAGGCCGCCGTCGCAGCCGACTCACAAGATAAATTGCTGGACAACAAACAATACACCCCATTACACTGGGCTGCTTACAAAGGTTTGCTCGAGCTGAGTGACTGAAAACTGCTAAACCTCGAGCATTAATGATGCAATTAGTCACTTCTAAAATCTGTCGTGTGCTTGTTTCTAGGGCACGAAGACTGTTTGGAGGTTTTACTTGAATTAAAAACAATTGTACATGAAGAGGGAAACCCTTTCACCCCCCTGCACTGTGCTCTGTGAGTCAATATACGTTGGTTGTCAAAACATTACATTTAGTGTAAACAAACAAACAACAAACAACACTTCTTTGATTCAGAGTAAGTACTTTTGTTGACTGGTTGTTTTTTTTAGGATGAACGGCCACAGCGGTCCTGCAGAGAGACTGCTGGAGTGTGCCGGCGTTCAAATGATTAACACCAGAGATGCCAAAGGAAGGTAAGTCTGAACTAAAGCACTACATTCATTCAACTGTGGATGACACAGGTTAAGGAAAAGCTGTAGACAGGAGGGGTCTTAGGCTTGTATGTTTTACCTGCAGCTGCTTCCTGTATCGTACGTATTTTATTACATTTAGATGAGAACATAAAAATATTTTCACTTTGACATGAAGTGAAATCCAGAAGAGAATTTTCGGTGCAGCATCGATGTTGCAACGAGTTGTAAATGAAAATGAAAGCGCTCCACTTTCTGTTAACCCATTTAACCTTTTTTTTTTCCATATTTGTTTTGGTTAAAAAAAAAGTTTATGAAAATTTAGCATCTGTGTTGCCTGCAGTTTTCTTCTAATACACCTATTAAATAACGGGTCCCCAACCAGACCATGGACCATGGTGAAGTGGCAGCTCTAACCACTTGACCTCCGTCCTGAAGGCTGTAAAGCAGTTACTCAAAGAAGAATATTAAAAAATTAAAATGAGCTCATAGGGTGATTACATTTAAATGCGTTGTTTTGTTTTGTAATTATATTGAAGGCAACATTTCGAGGCACCTGCAGTGTGTCCCATTAATCAATCAGCTGGACCTACTACTGTGTTTTTCGGTCTATAAGTCAGTTTTTTTGCATAATTTGCATGCCCTGAGATTTAAACACTGAAGCGACTTACTTATGTTTTTCCCCATATTTATAAACCAATTTTAGGCTGAGATATGACAGTTTTCATTCATTCTGACTAAAAATATTGAACACGACCATTTTCAGTCGCCAGATGGCACTCGAGTTGTATGGCATGCCGTTGTGTCATGTAATAGGTAAAAGTTGCTATTAATAACACAATAGGCTTGCCATAGTCTGCCACCTTCGTTCTGCTCGCTTGGAGCAACCGTCACATCAACTTCATTTCGCTGCACCGCCCTGAATAATGCAGCTGATTGGACCATTGAAGAGCATTTATTAAGTGAAAGTTCAACTGAGACACACTTTTAATATAAAATCGAGCAAACAATTGTTTTAGGTGTTTATCTTGTTAAATTTTGAATAAATGTGCAGCGTTCCTCCTTCCTGATTTCCTCCCTGTCTGTGCTCCCGGAGCACCGAAGCAACAAATACTTTTGAAAATGCAGCTCATTTGATCATCAAAGTGCATTTATTAAGGAAAAGTTCAACTGAGACGCACCTTTACTATAATTTGGAGCAAACAAATAATTGTTTTTAGGTGTTAATCTTGTTAAATTCTTGTTAAAGTCCTCCCGTGCACGTTCCCGCGGCCGTCATTTGACAGCCAATCGATTTTTGGCACAACACCGGCCCACGTTTCTGGGTTGTGCGGTGACGCGTAACAAACACGACGTCAGTGGTGATGCATAATAGATGCGACTTATAAAGCGAAGCAACGTATTTAAGGATTTTTCCACTTTATTAGACATATTTGGACTGATGCGACTAATAGGGCGGTGTGGCGTGTACGGCGGAAAATACAGTAATTGCTGTGGGACAGACCAGTAGCTCCTACTGATTCAGTGAAGGGTTTCACTTTATTATCGCTAAGAAAATATGCTGTGCATGTGTTATTAAAGAAGACCTAATGATAACATTTAGCTACAAAGGTAATGTTAGTGTAGGTCTTTATCAATATGCTAAATATTATTTATGTGGCAGTGGTAGGCTGGTTTATGCTGTGATAAACACCGCCTGTCTGTATTTAGCACATTCTCATTACTCCCCCCAGGTCACTGCAAATACTAAAGACCAAACTGTTATTTTGATTAGAACACACTGAGGATGGTGGAGGTTACTGATTTATCTCAATAGACCGTTTTTGACAAACACTGACTGTATGAGCATGTTAGCTATAATTAAATACAGTCAAGCGGTAATAGAATGACACGTCAGTGGGCTCGCTCACGGTTAATTACTTGTCTAGTCTCAGCTGGCAGAGGAAAGCTCAGTGTGAACAGATTTGGATGGTTGAGCAGACCTCCACCAGGTGTGTGGATCAGCTGTTTCCCACAGGAGTTGTGACGTTCCTGACATCTGAGGAAAACGTTTGGGAGCCTAAAAGCTGTCCTCTCACAACAGCTGACCGTGCTGTCTGTCCTGTGCCTGTAGGACCCCGCTGCACGCTGCTGCATTCGCTGAGGATGTCTCAGGACTTCAGCTAGTGCTTCGCCATGGGGCAGAGATCAATGCTGTGGATAAAGGTGGACATTCTGCTCTGATGGTGGCTGCTGACAAGGGACACAGTGGCACTGTGGGTACGTCTTCTGCCTGCTGGGAGACACTTGACAGCGTCTTGGGTTTCACAAAAGGCCCTCGTTAAATTAACAATATGTTCAAGTGGAAATTGACACTTGGTTTTAGATTGTTTTTGGAGAGATATAACGAGTAGAAAAGTCCTAATTTGTCCTGCGGAGTCATTCTTAAAAATGATGTCAAATGTAATAAATGCGTTTGTGTTTTGGTGCCACCCAGCCATCCTCCTCCACCGGGCCAAGGCCGACCTGACACTTTTGGATGAGAACAGGAACACCGCCCTGCACCTGGCTTGCAGCAAGGTATGCAGAGTTACTCATGAGTCTCCATTAAGAGCTGCAGATAATCTCAACGCTAGCACTTTGCTAATAAGAGAATTTAAGAAAAAAATGGCTATTGGGATTTGTTGTGCTGCCAAAATGACGTTTTCTAAAAAAGAAAAAGCCCAAACATTTCCGTTAGATGTTCAGTGTTTGTGACAGTTCTGTGTATTTTGTTCCTAAGGCCCATGAAATGTGTGCTCTGCTGATCCTGGGAGAGATCCACAGTCCCACGCTCATAAATGCCACTAACAGTGCTCTGCAAATGTGAGGACATTTTTTTCTTGAGAAATTGTTCTTTTCAAAATAAATACCACCTCATGTAGTTGTAACTTTATCACCCAACACTCACTGCACAAACCACGTCTGACTAATGCCATTTCTGTCTCTACCATAAAAAAACATAACCAGAGACCTTGTTTGTTTGTTTGTTTGTTTGTGTCTCCGTTTGTCTACAAGTATTCATACACATATTTATACATTTATTCTTACATATTCATTCTCATTAATGTATTGATGGTGTTAAGAGCAATTATTCACTTTCTATCAAATATTCACTTAGACATGAATAAATTAATTATATATCTGTCAAAAAGTCTTACAAAACATATTGACCATAACATACAAAAGGACAGATTCATAATTTTTCTTTCTGATTTTTCGCACGACAAAAGCTTTGAAATGTTTCTATTTGAAACTGTAAGAGATTTTTATTTTCTCTTTTTTTGCTGCTGTTTTCATTTTTAGTACACTGGCCAAAAAAAAAGTCACCACCAAAAAAAAGGTCACACACTAATATTTAGTTGGACCAACTTTATCTTTGATTACATCATGCATTCTCTGTGGCATTGTTTCAATAAGCTGCTGTAATGTCACAACATCTAATTCCATCTATTACTGCAATAATGTTTCACCAAGATCTTGCATTGATGACTAGACACTAGTCATGATGGGTGCATCACTTCACCTGCCTCTCTTCTTACCCTCATGCACCCGTCACTCTGGAACAGGGTAAATCTGGACTCATCAGATCACATGACCTTCTTCCATTGCTCCAGAGTCCAATCTTTATGCTCCCTAGCAAATTGAAGCCTTTTTTCCAGTAAGCCTCACTGATTACTGGTTTTCTTAAGGCTACATAGGTGTTCAGTCCCAATCCCTTGAGTTCCTTCACATTGTGCGTGTGGAAATGCTCTTACTGCCACTATTAAACACAGCCCTGAGTCCTTCTGTTGTTTTTCTTTGATTTGATTTCACCAAACGTTTAAGTGATCGCTGATCACGATCATTCAGGATTATGTTCCGGCCACATTTCTTCCTGGATGACAATGGGTCCCCACTATCCTTCCAGTTTTTAATAATGCGTCAGACAGTTCTTAACCCAATTTTAGTAGTTTCTACAATCTCCTTAGATGTTTTCTCTGCTTGATGCCAATGATTTGACTCTTCTCAAACAGACGGACATCTTTTCCACGACCACGCGATGTGTCTTTCAACATGGTTGTTTAAGAAATGAGAAGCAACTCATTGCACCAGTTGGGGTTAAATAACTTGTTGCAGCTGAAAGATAATCACCCAGGCAGTAATTATCCAATAGGAGGCTCGTACATATTTGCTTAGTTAAATCCAGGTGGTGATATTTTTTTTTGGCCAGACAGTGTATATTATGAATTTTTGAAACTTGGCTTATTGCGAAAATTAATTTGAAGCAACTTGAAGTTTGATGTTCCACACTAAACAAAATAACAATTTAATGATCATTAGTGCTTATAATAATGTTCAGTTTGCTTTTACTAAATGTGTTTCATGTTGACACTGTTCAAATCTTTTTTAATTAAATGTTTTTTTAATTATTATTACATATAAATGGTTATTCTGCGTCTGTTCTCGTCCAGGCCGCTTCATCTTGCAGCTCGAAACGGCCTGGCTACGGTGGTGCAGGCACTGCTGAGTAGAGGAGCCACAGTCCTGGCTGTGGATGAGGAAGGTGAGGCACTCCTAAACTCATTTAAATCATTTTTAACTTTTCTTTAATCTTACACCCAGATGTAAACGAACATTGGGAGGTTTTCTTTAAAGAAGTCCACAGAGGTCACTGAAATCACTTGAAACTGACAGAAGTCATCAAACAAAGAGTTGTTAAGTTAAGCAAGTAATGTTAGATTATGTTAAATTAAAAATACCTACTAGACAAATATGTAAACTAAAAATGTGCATCGGCCATAAAATAACTCACGGATCGACCTCAACCCAGAACCTAAAATATAATCCAAACTGTTCACTGGTCTTCTATAAACTTTGTGCATTTGAAGCTAATTTTGTTCCTTCATGAATAAATAAAAACAAAGTTTGTTTTGAGCTGTCAGAGTAAAGCACTATGTATAAAATCCAAAGTACTCTCTAAAGGTGAGGTCTTGTCAAAGTTTACTGAGATTTTCATGTGGGTGGCACCTCTTGTGATCATTAAACTATAATAAAAGTTTAATTAGTGCAGGTTGAACGGGCCACGTGTGTGTACTCATGTGGTTGTGTTGCTGTTACCAGGCCACACCCCAGCTCTGGCCTGCGCTCCCAACAAGGATGTGGCGGACTGCCTGGCTCTGATCCTATCTACCATGAAGCCTTTCCCTCAGCGGGACCCTTCCTCCTGCTCCTCCTCCTCCCCCACCGTCACCTCCTCCGCGGGTCTCAACCTGCTGAAGCACTGCGGTATCACCGCCGCCTGCTCCCCTCTGCCCAGCAATGGCCTCCACAACGGCTACGTCAAAGACCGCCACGGTGCAGCGGTTGGCCTGGACGGGTGTCTGTCTGAGTGAGGTCTCAGTCAGCTGCTACTAACATCACCACCCCCAGGGAGCAACTACCTTAAACATGGTCAAGAGGACCAGAAGAGCACCCACCCACATGTCTGTTTTCTCTGTATGTACGTGTTTGTGTGTCTGTGTGTGCGTGAGTGTTTGGTCTTCTCTTGAGGTGCAGTCAAACCTATTATGCAATTAGATCCCATTCCTCCATCTCCTAGTAGTGCTTAATGCGTCGAGGTAGATTGCTCTACAAGGTCACTCCATCGAGTCGAAGCATTCAAGATAAACACTAACAATCTGGCCGTGTCCAAATTATTTAACCCTTTAAATCCATGCAAACATCGTTCTAGAGCATGGAAGTGTCCGTTTCAGCTGTCCTCTGCATCTCATTCAGTAAAAAACATTAATCCACTGAGGTGACCTTGTAGAGGATCTTAGAGCCTTCACTAAAGAATGATCAAAGATTTTTTTGTTATTTTGAGGGTTCTTTTTTTAATTTGTATGTTAGCCTAGATTTTATGAAGGAACCACACAAGGGAAAGACAAAAACATCTAAATTTTGCTCAGAGTGCAATGCTTTTTGTACTACAGTACAATCTGAAATTTGGAAAAGGGTCTCAAAGTTGTTATTCCATATTGTGTGATAAATGTACGGCCTAGAGTTGTTTGGCATTTTAAGATTAATTTGGTAATGCTGCTGAATTCATTAGCATGTCTCCTTCCGAAGGAGAGCCATGTTGGGGTCAGCACACCCCCACGTTCTAAATGCTGACCTCCTTTAAAAAAAGATGCTAAAAATAAGTGTTTGTTAAGCTAGAATGTTTCTAAGCATATAAGTTATGACCAAAGTTGATCAACACTACTATGGCTATAAATTATTTATTTGAGAAGAACTGTACTGTATAGAGAAAGACAATAGATCTTGATATACCTCGTCAACTCGTTTAGCAGCTGCTTCATCTTCACCCAGGGTCTGTAGGCCTAAGGTTCTCCGTTTGTAAGACTGGAGAACCTCTGTAGGATAGTGACTGACTGAGGCCTTGTTTATTTCTAGATTAAGGCTTTACTAGTAATATCTGCCAACAACACCTCATTAAAGCATCATATATTTGAGCACATAAATGAACAAGCCATTTCAATTTATTATTTCCCCATTTCTTAAACAGTGTTTTATTTTTTTTTCTTCAACAAAGATTTTAGATTTGAATGGCCTGATTAGAAGAGAAGGGGGTTTCCGTTTTAAGGCACTAATAATGTTTTGTTGTCTTGACATTTTGAAGTTGAACTGGCCATCAACATAGTGGATTTAAGGTCTGACTAAAGGAGTATTTCCTGGAGCTGATGAACTTGTCTTAAGAATCTAATAGTTTGTAATTGCAGCTACTTTGTGGTCAACTCTGATCCGTTTGAACAGATATATGTATTGGGCAGTTTTAAGCAATATTTCTTTTTCTTTTCTTTTTTTTTTGCCTTTTTGTTAAGTGTTTTTGAATAGACAATCACTGTCACAAGGGCTTTTGTTTCCCTAGAATGTGTTTTTTTTTTCTTTACGTTTCCTTTTTTTAATTTATTATATCATGAAAATTTTACCTAAAGACTAAACGAATGGCTCTGTATGTGCCGGGCATTTTACTGTCAGTGTCAATTTTAATGCACTGGACTGCCTTTGTGGCGTCTTATGAAATGCCTTTTGACCCATGCCTTCTATACAACGTATCATTTCAGTTTGATTGCTTTATGGCAGAATATGATGAGCCCTGAGATGGATTATGTTGCCACCCATTTGAAAGCAACCGCGCTTTAACCACAGTGACCTCACTGTAGCTAGTGTGGTCAAATAAATATATCTGTTTTTTTGCCCAGCTTGTAACTTATCTGGCATTATTGATAACCAATAATAGGTATCCCTAAATAATAAAATGGGGCTAAATAAAGGAGAAGGGTCTTTTGTTAGGCCAATGCCCGTTGTTTAGATTTCAGGATCAGCAGAAATCCAAATAAGTGCTTTTTGATATTGATTTTGTTGTCTCCTCATTCCATTTTCTGGTGTTAAGCATACTAAAGATGATTGTATCAGACCACTAGAGCTGTTGGTGACTTTAGATGTTATTTCTATGCTTTCTCGTTTAAAATCGTCTGGTGATGGTTGGATTACACCGAGTCAGATGATTTTTCCTTGGCGTGATTACTTCTTATCCACTGGTATTGAAGTGGCACAATTGCACACGTTAGTTGACTGGATGAGAGATGAGGACCTAGACTAGGCTCTGTTCTGTAAGGCTCTACGAAAATAGGTTTTTGCATCGTCATTAAAAAAAAAAAAACTTTTAACTGATAAAAATTGTCTTCAGAGCAACGATCTGAACAAGTTGTTGATTTGTACTTGGCATTTGGTTTGACCTCCAGCACTGACTGAAGTGAAATAGAACAAACTGGCAAAAGCTCAGCCTTTGTTCTCTTGATCCGTTTTTATTAGAATTGCATTCATATGAATAACAAAGATAGGTACATTGTTTCGTTTTTGTAATCTCAGGAGTCCTGCTAAAGCAGCAGGTACAGTTTCTTAATTCAATCAGATCTCTGCAGGATGATTACGTCTAAAGATTTTTTTTGATGGGATGTTCCAAAATGGCATAGTTTTTTAGCTCTAATCCCATAGCACTTAATTAGTCGAGAACACTTTAGTACATTCAGGTTGTAAGTGCAGAATAGAGCAGATGTAATGTATGTACTGTGTTTACATGCATGTGTTGCTGCTGAATACAGGAAGGTGGAGATACAAAACAAGAGGCTGCAACAAAATTGTACAACAATGCATTATTTAAAAGAAAATAGTGTCTTTAAGCACTTAAGGACAGTATCCACTGCCCTCGGACTTATCTCTTTCTGGGCAGGTGGCCCAAGAGCGCCAAGGTGTTACTACCCAGCCTACTGTTAACATTAGAGACTTTTAACTACGTTGTGTAAAGTCGATGTGATCCAACAGACACCTCAGGCAGGCTCCCAATACTCTCCATCCCCTTCCTGCCACCTGTAGGTGCTGTCAGGCCAGCCTGTCTTGGGCAGGGAGTTTTTATTTTATTGAAATTCTTTTTTCCTTTCGTCCTTATTTATCTAGTAAAAGGAGTCATTGCCCCTTGCAATGATACTTGATGTAATTTTTTGTTATATCACAGTATTTGTGTGGTTGTTTTTTTTTTTTGTTACATTTTAACGTACCAGTAATACCAGTGATTGTGCATGGAGCTAGATCACAGCTGTGATATAGCTACTGTTAAACAAATGGAGCATATACAATATATTTGGAGTCAGAGACAAAAAAGCAATGAAAGGTCCAATTGTAGCAATAGCGTGTGTGTGTGTGCGTGTGTGTGTGTGTGTGTGTGAGGGAGAGAGAATGAGTTCTAGCGTGCAGCACAAATATTGCACTGCCATTCATTTAGGCCAATTCAGTAAATCATAGCATCATTGCCAATGGAAGATTCAAGTGCGGGTTGGATGTCTTAGACTTTTTGTCACATATAAGGCCTGTTTGCCAAAATGTGTTGAGAGAAAACCTCTTAGTAAAGCAGCAATGGATTTATGCATATGTTCAAGCAGTTTACAGTCTGACCATCAAATCTGAGCCATGAATTTTCTGACTTAAATGAATGTAGGGTCAGTTTAGAGAGGACAGTTTGCTTTCTCCCAACTTTAAACTGTTGCTCTTCATTTGTCTTGCATAGATGAATATACAAGTAGCATGTAGTAAAATTATTCTCTTCTTCTTCTTAAAATGTGTGTGTAGTAGTCTTCCTGCATAGAACGTCTGGATATGTTTAGGTCGTTTCCCCTTTTTTGTCACTAATGTTGGAGTTTTAGGCCTGCCATTGTAAAATATCACTAATTCTACTCCCTAATACAGTTTTGATGAAGCCTACATGATAAACCGAGGGCAAGAGTTAAGATGAATATAACATTCACGTTCATCCATTCCATTGAGATTGCCTTACAGTATGGTAAAACAAGAGGGACACAAAGGTCTACAGTAGATAAGATCACACATACTCTTAAATAGCCTATATTTGACAAAATGCACCTAAGCTACACCCATTTAGTGCCATAGAAACCTTGATTTGCCTTTAGACACAAATCACATTTACTTAGAAACATATTCAGACGTAAACAAGAGTTATTAGTTTTGTGTTCGGAGCTGCATGTCTGCTCATCCATTATATAAGAAAAGCTGTATAAACATTTGCATGAGATAATAGTACTTAGATGCAAGCGTTCAGTTCAGTTTTGGTGGTAGAATTATATTTTAAAATTGGAGATTTTTAAAAGCATATAAATGGTCCCTTTAGTATTGGCAAAGCAATCCATTGTTTGTGTGTTTTACAAGGTGGTTTATAAATGTGTGTTACAAAGAGAAAAACCTTTTTGATGTCCTAAAAAGCATGGTATATACAACGTTAAGGATTGATTTGCCTCAATGGATGTCTTGGTTCTTACTTGAAGTAAATGGCAAATTTCAATTCCACTCTGATCCACTGTTGAGCCTTTTGCCTTAAAAGCTTGAACAGAAAATTAAAACACATGGCAGCACCTGATCGGTTACATCACCAGTGGAGTTGTGCTACTCAGTTTGATCGCAAAGAAATTGGCTACTTCTAGTCCTTACAGACACCTTTTAGGTGTCGAGAAGCACACGAATAAATCGAGGTAGCACATCGCTCTGGGTCGCCGCGGTGCCGAGATCGTTCCGAGAGGTTGAATATGGCCATATTTTCCACTGTGAATGAGTAAAGTCAGAATTCACTCGTAAACAATCAGCTATGGCTTCTCTGTTATCCAGAGCTAAATGACACTGGGAGTTGAAGTTTTGTACCTCAAAAAAAATGACAAAGACAGGAAGGATGCGTCTACAGCTATGCTAACAAAGAGTTCAAACCTTGTAATCCATCTCGTGGGTTGTGTAATTCTGCTTAAACCAGCCTAAATCAGATGTTGTGGAAGTGTCTGATTAGTTACAGTAGATGTCATGTTTCCTACCTTTTCAAAGGGCAGCCAGCTGCACCTTGTACTTTTATTGGACCTGCAGTTTTACCTCATTAGTGATCTTTTGTGTGACAATGCTGACATTGATCGTGTGTTTTGTTTGGTTTTTGTTTTCTGATGTCGGTCTCGTAGACTACTTTCAAGTAGTGTGTGTGTGTGTGTGTGTGTGAGAGACTTCAAGATAAGCATGTCGTACCTTAAACATGCACAAGCCTGTTTTGTTTTTATATCTGAAGCTCATCCTCACCCTGTTTCAACATGTTTCTCTTAATTACAATCAACAGACGTGTCTGTTAATTGGTGCAAGTCAGAGTCCAGGGTCCAGCGTCGTGTCAGGTGGGAAACGAAGGTAGCTATAAAACTTTACCTCTGCAAGTCAAACCGATGCGATTTTACTGATCGGGTAGTGCGAGTTTGACCGCCTTCCCAGGCTGAACATGTGGTTATTCATCCCCCCGCCCACCAGTAGGACCTGTGTATGATCAAGCACAGAGGTGGCATGGTGCCTTTTATTTGTTACTACCGAAAGGTACGGTCTTCCATTTGTATTTCCCGGAAGCCTTATGAAGGGGGGGAAATAAATCATTCTGAACAGGCTTGACTGCAGTAGATGGACCCCCTCTGAGCATTATCATCAAATTCTGTTTGACGTTAAAAGTAAAAGCCAAAATAACACTTCTTTTCTTAGACTGAATTTTACTAGAACTTTTCAGTGTTGCAGAAGAAATTGCACATGGCTGATGCAATTTTCGGCACATCAAGTGATGAATGAACGGGGGATCAGTAGATTGAAAGCACAAATCCAAAGAAGGCGCCTCAGAGATCAGTAGGTTTTCGCAAATCATGAGAAGCAAGGGAGCCTGTAGACCAAATTTAGGCAAAAATGTGTGAGAAAAAGGCATCTCTCTGCTACGTGCAGAAAATCCAAGTAACACAGTAACTGTAGACGCCATTGTGTAAAATTGCAGAGCTGCTTCTGATTCTTCTTCTCAACTGTTGGGTAACTTCACAGTGCAAACCAAGTTGTGACATGATGTGGTACCTACATTCAGCATCAGATTTAGGTGAATTGCTTGTTGTGACTGTGTTGCAAATTGATTGTGGAAGTAGTTTTGTGTTCTTTAGGCTAGACTGACTATAAGTAGGATTGCATTAGTAGCTGTGTGCAGTGTTAATAACAGTGTGATCATATTCTAGAAGTGATGTAACATTTTGTTGTCTTTCTACGACATGAGGCATGAATTATCTTCTGTCAAGCTGACCTCGTTTGAAATAGATATAAGTGCAATAACCTCTTGTTTACCATCGCTTCCTCAGTTGAGTACAAGTTAATATGCCCTTTTTTTAACACCAAAAGTCACTCGCCTGTAGCAAATGAAGGATTTCAAGTGGTCCTCTTGTTTGTATTCAGTGAGGTGTTTGATCGTGGAGTGTGTGAAAGTCCGTTATGAAAACTGTGATCAACATCAAATTTTTAAAGCTGCCTGCTCAGACACAGGACCGTGCACAAGCTGATGGTTGGACTAATTGTTTTGTTTTTTTTCTTCTGATGGATGGACTTGATGGTATTGAAATTTGGACTTCTGGTTTTCGACCAGTGGACGCGTTCCTTTGCATGTGTAGGTGTGTTTATGCATCCTCTTAACCTCCGTGAATGAAATGTTCTCTCACAAACATTTAGACCTGCTGTCAGTGATACAAGGGGGGAAAGAAAATATAAAATGCCTTATATTGTTTTCAATGTTAAGCATTAAGGGTTCTTTCGTGTCCTTCCCTTTTCAGTGTGTAGCCCGAAGCTTTTTCATAGCCTGTTATTTCACAGTTTGTTACTCGGAGGTCCCGAGATTGTGGTTTTAGAGAAACATTCCCTTGAAAGTGCCGTTTGTTTTCACCAGCAGAAGATGCATGATTGGGACAGGGATGTGTTTACACGAAGGAATAAATGTTCGAAACATGTTCCAGTGTTTACTGTTGAATTTGTTTAAATGAATGAAACTAAAGTATTTGTGCAGGTGAAATAAGGCAGCAGTCTTCTGATGAAGCACCTTATTGATTTGCTTCTTCTCCCACCAAGCAGCCATATCAGAGCGTTTGCCCGTTAGGAGCCCCCATGAATGTGCTATTAGGAATAGCCTCCTGTAGAAAAGGATGTATACTGTGTGTTCTGTGGCATTTTAGTAATAGACCCTTTTGTGTGTGTGTGTGTTTTTTGTTTTTTTTATATTAGTCTGCTTCACTAAAGAAGTTAGTGCAACTCACAAGCTATTACCAATACTCTAAAAACTGGACTTCAAGCAGGCGTTGATCTGCTGCTGAGGCAGCCTTGATTCACTGCAGATTAACAGAGAAAAGGAGTTGGGTAAAATAAGCTGCCTCATTTATTTGGATTAGCCTATTTGAGGAAACGAACCCTTAATCTGAGAGGAATGACTCCTGATTCAGGGCATATGATGAGTTACAATCAAACAGTTTCACAGTGCACCTTCAAAAAATGTGGAAAAAATGAACTTAGCTCCTCCCCCCTCCCCCCGACATTCCAAAGTTTAATTTTCTACAGTCCTCTTATTGAGGAAATCCTTTTGCTTTGCTGGTGATCGAAGTGGGCATGTGTCTATGACAGGGTTTCCTTTTTAGCATAACGCTGATTACCTCATTTACAAATCTGCAAATATACTATTCTACTGTGTGTAAAGGAGTTAATGCTATCACCAGCAGCGTGGTCTCCAGACCAGTGATGACAACAGGACCAATGAAGTTACTCTGTTGACATTAGCCAGTTTAAAATTATTGACCAGTTTAGTAACATACGGTTTAGACGTGATTTACACTTTTGTAAGGGCCAGACGGGCCTCTTAACATTTCTGCACTAAATAAATCACCACAGCTGCTAATCTGGTTAGCTTCAGGATCCATCGGGAAGCTGCAAATATAGTTTTCAGATATCAGATCAATATGATCTAGTTCTACAAAATGAAAGTCTGTTAAAACCGCTGCTCAAATGTTGACTGGAGTAGCAGCTGTTGGTAAACATTAGCATGGTTCAGTAAGCCTGTTTACCACATGAACATTTAAGATCATGCTAACATCACTCGCTGTTTGTTTTTCTGTAGCATTTCTCCTACCTCCTTGTTTTGCAGCTTTGAGTATTGTTTGTCTTTCCACTGATTTTGACTTTAAAAAAGTCAATCACCTGACAGGAATACAGATTTATCATAAGCAATTGTAAAGTGTGCTTGGTTGTGCCGTGTGTGTGTGTGTCTACTTGACGTTTGGAGAAAAAAAAATATTTATGAGAAGCATTTATACGACAAAATACCACTGGAATGTGAAGCCAGACAATGTTATGATGCAGATTATGATGATAGTCTTTCCCCTTTAACATTCAGTGGCAAACAGAGGAACCATTTATCTCACACACACAAAAAAAAAACACTTCTCATTTCTTTGGTTTTCTGCACATGCTTTTCTGTCTAACCCTATAGTATACAGTAATTCACGTTTACAGCTTTATTTTGGGTCAGCCAATGACGGCCATGCAGTTGTACTGATATCACAGGTTGTCACAAGGACGGTGGGTGGGTTTGATTCTGTTTGAGGGACCACTTTAGGCCCCTCAAGCTGGATCTTTACGTCCACCTGTTTACTCTGAACCAAATTCTAGCTACGTAGGCATCTATCTTCACACTGCCCCAACAGCTTACATCGGGCTCGACTACAAGGGGTACAGGACAAGGTGAAAGGTTTGAGGTTTTCTGACCACCCCCCACACACACTCATGCCAACTCCAAAGACAGGACCAGTCCAACTCCCTGTCGCCCATCCAGCGTCTCACCTAAACCTCAAGCCATTCATGTTTCTGTTTTGTTTCTTCAACAATGCAATCCTGAAAGCACTTTGCCTTGTTATTCCTTTGTGTGAACATGTGAATGATAAATTTGTTACAGAAATGTTAAATATGTAAAAGATCATTCACTGTTTTGGAGAAACCTGCATCTGTCTTTCTGACGTTAAAAGAAAAAAAAAACAGTTTAGTGACATTAAACCTGAATATATTTTATAAAATGTTTGCTGCAGCCAATTGGTCTTGTCATTCAGTATTGTGGCTTAGGGTTGTTTGTGTTCAATAAAGTGCTATTGCTAAATATTTTCTGTCTGATGGACCTTTTTTTTTTGTGGGGGGGGGGGACAACAACATTGCATTTGTTTTACATTAAATGAATATAAATTATTGGCTGGGTGCTGAATTGAAATAAACATCAACTTGGAATGGAAACTTTAAAAAAAATTAATTCAAATGGGGAAGTTTGTATTTCAGTCAGCAGGATCATATTTTTAAGTTCATTCATTCAACCTTTAGACAGATAAATCACATTGAGCCTAGAAGACTCATTTACAAGTGAGATCTGTTTAGACAGACAAAAAGTTGTGAAACTGGATTCACGTAGGAATTGGAGGTGAAAAAATTCCTATTATACTTTTTCTTGACTGAGAAGAAAAAACTGATATTAAAAAACACCTTGCACAAACAGCACAACGTGACAGACATTCTGCAGAGGGGGAGAGACGACGAGAGCGGTGAGCAATGTCGAAGGACGCACTCGACATGAAGAGTTCTGTTAAGGATGTAATAATCAACCAGTTCCCTCTGGTGAGATCTGTAAACATTCTCGAGTGATGTTGGGGAATGGCCAAGGATAACGCCTATGAGAATCCAAGAGTCCTGAAACGATGATACAATGTTTCTTCAGCTGGTTTCATCTGGTTATCAGTTGGAATTTCCTCGATGGGAGGAGGAGGGGGTGGTGAGCGTCAGATTACATGTTCTCTAGGCAAATTCAGATAAGATGGCCTTCAAGGCCAGCCAGGGGAGCCAAATTCAGATAAACGCACAGTTGTTTGGGGACAGGCAGAACTTAATGATGTCTACCTTGAATCTGTTGGTCCACTCAGGTTCCGAAATGTCCAAATTACATGGTCACACCGATGGAACGTGCCTGAGTAAAATCCCTGAGATCTGATCCATTCTGCCAAAAGCATTTGAGTCTGGGTACTCGGGGCACGAACCAAGCCATCATAAAGGCAAGCTGCGTGATAGGGACCAAATTTGCTGCTGAATCAAAAAAGCAGGAACCAGTTATCGTAAAACTAATTAAATATGCATCCTTAAAATCCACAAATGGCAGCAGAGATAGACACTTTAAGTCAATGAGATATCTAGCTGCGTGCATGCAAACAGGGCAAATCGGCTCGCCTAAAGCCTGTCTCCTCTTCGAAGAAATGTTGTAAATTGAGTTGAGGGACCAACTGATCAAATCAAGTCCATAATTATGGTTCAGAAGATATGCAAGAGAGGCTCAGAAGCAGTTTCACAGACGGACAGAGCAGCAAAGCGGAGAGGGAGGGGAGGGAAAAAACGTCTGACCTCGGCAAAAGCAAGTGGTGAAGTGATAAGTTTAGTGGCAATAAGTTAAAGTATTTATCTGTTTACTGAAATGTATTTCCCAAACATGCCTGTCTTGTGGAACAATCAACAAAGACAAGAACATATCGGTAATATTGAACCAATGAAACTCACAAAAGTTCACACAATAGTTGAATAACAGAATTACCAAAAAAGATTAAATGCAAAAGTGAAATACATCTTTGTATTCACTGTGGTTGGCTTTATCTATGAATACCTGTGAGCGAGTCATTAGTGTTTAAACTCATGTTCTGTATAAATAAAGGTTCCTTCTGCAGAACCAGTTCCTCATTCTCTACATGGAGCACGCTCTCTGCAGCACTTGATTTCCTTCCTCTTCACTTACATACTTGTCATGTACAGGTCATTCTCAAAAAATTAGCATATTGTGATAAAGGTCATTATTTTCCATAATGTAATGATAAAAATGAAACTTCCATATATTTCAGATTGATTGCACACCAACTGAAATATTTCAGGTCTTTAATTGTTTTAATACTGATGATTATGGCATACAGCTCATGAAAACCCAAAATGCCTGTCCCAAAAAATTAGCATATTTCATCCCACCAATGAAAGACAAGTGTTTTTAATACAAAAAACGCCAACCTTCAAATACTCATGTTCAGTTATGCACTCAATACTTGGTCGGGAATCCTTTTGCATGAATGACTGCTTCAGTGCGGCGTGGCATGGAGGCAATCAGCCTGTGGCACTGCTGAGGTGTTATGGAGGCCCAGGATGCTTCGATAGCGGCCTTAAGCTCATCCAGAGTGTTGGGTCTTGCGTCTCTCAACTTTCTCTTCACAATATCCCACAGGTTCTCTATGTGGTTCAGGTCAGGAGAGTTGGCAGGCCAATTGAGCACAGTAATACCATGGTCAGTAAACCATTTACCAGTGGTTTTGGCACTGTGAGCAGGTGCCAGGTCGTGCTGAAAAATGAAATCTTCATCTCCATAAAGCTTTTCAGCAGATGGAAGCATGAAGTGCTCCAAAATCTCCTGATAGCTAGCTGCATTGACCCTGCCCTTGATAAAACACAGTGGACCAACACCAGTAGCTGACGTGGCACCCCAGACCATCGCTGACTGTGGGTGCTTCACACTGGACTTCTGGCATTTTGGCATTTCCTTCTCCCCAGTCTTCCTCCAGACTCTGGCACCTTGATTTCCGAATGACATGCAAAATTTGCTTTCATCCGAAAAAAGTACTTTGGACCACTGAGCAACAGTCCAGTGCTGCTTCTCTGTAGCCCAGGTCAGGCGCTTCTGCTGCTGTTTCTGGTTCAAAAGTGGCTTGACCTGGGGAATGCGGCACCTGTAGCCCATTTCCTGCACACGCCTGTGCACGGTGGCTCTGGATGTTTCTACTCCAGACTCAGTCCACTGCTTCCGCAGGTCCCCCAAGGTCTGGAATCGTCCCTTCTCCACAATCCTCCTCAGGGTCCGGTCACCTCTTCTCGTTGTGCAGCGTTTTCTGCCACACTTTTCCCTTCCCACAGACTTCCCACTGAGGTGCCTTGATACAGCACTCTGGGAACAGCCTATTCGTTCAGCAATTTCTTTCCGTGTCTTACCCTCTTGCTTCAGGGTGTCAATGATGGCCTTCTGGACAGCAGTCAGGTCGGCAGTCTTACCCATGATTGTGGTTTTGAGTAATGAAAAAGGCTGGGAGTTTTTAAAAGCCTCAGGAATCTTTTGCAGGTGTTTAGAGTTATGTCGTTGATTCAGATGGTTAGGTTAATAGCTTGTTTAGAGAACCTTTTCATGATATGCTAATTTTTTGGGACAGGCATTTTGGGTTTTCATGAGCTGTATGCCATAATCATCAGTATTAAAACAATTAAAGACCTGAAATATTTCAGTTGGTGTGCAATGAATCTGAAATATATGAAAGTTTCATTTTTATCATTACATTATGGAAAATAATGACCTTTATCACAATATGCTAATTTTTTGAGAAGGACCTGTAGTTGTATCACAAACACAAAGTACTTCTAAAGTTCCATTGTGCGTCAAAGTACTGTAAAAATATTACAAAATATACATTGTGTTTTTGAGCAATAGTTCTACAGGCTTGCTTTAGGATAGGTTTCCCTTTGGTACATGACTAAAAACCTTTTTTATCATAAAAAGTACTTGGGATAATTTAGTGTTTTATCTAAATAAAATAGTGAATTTAGCAATAACAACAACAACAACAACAAAAACAAATTATAGCTGTTTTATGTAGCTGCTGGTTACAAAGATTAAATGTTTTTGTTCGATTAAGTGTTAAAAGATGTCAAAATTATTTTTTCCTTGTAGCACCAAAGTATCCTCTGAAGAGATATTTAAAAGTAGACATTTGCAATTTTTTATTACTAATTTTTATTTTTATGGACTTGTAGCTAGCATTTAAGATCATGCACATGTCATGCACACGCCAAGCTAAAATAAAATTTAAGCTGCAGTTTACATAAATTTTTTCGATTTATATTTTAGTCTGCTTTTGACATCATCCTGTCAGATTTGTTCTGTCTCAGTCTTTTGCTAAATGCACATAAAACCAAAGGGATGTTGTTTTCAAACAGGAAGTCCGTTCCAGCAGTTCTTCCTTCTATCTTACCTTTGAATGGAGATTCTATTGAGTTTGTTGATTCCTACAAATACTTGGGTATTTTGGTCGATTTGCATCTCTTTTTTTAAACCTCATGTTGAAAACTTGGTAAAGAAACTGAAAGTTAAATTGGGTTTCTTTTTCAGAAATAGATCTTGTCTAACTCTGAATGTTAGGAAATGCCTTGTAATTGCAACTTTCCTTCCCTCCATTGACTCTGGTGACATTATTTACGTGAACTCTCCTGCTAGCACCCTGCAGATGTTGGACACTGTCTATCACGGTGCATGGTAGTTACAGCTGTAACTACCGTACCCATCACTGCACTGTGTATTCACTGGTTAACTGGTCATCATTAACTTCACGTAGACTCTCACTGGTACATTTTCATATTTAAAACACTTCTTGGTCTGCTGCCTTCATACATCTCCTACATGTTACTGCAGGAGTCAGAGTCAGAGTCAGAGTCAGAGTTTCTTTATTGTCATTCGCACCTCATGTGGTACATGTGGTGGAGCGAAATTATGTACACGGGGTCCCAGTTACATCCAACAATAAAATGTCTAAGAAAAACAGTAATAACATCTAAGATATGAACTAAGAAAACATCAACTAAATATACACTAAGCACTCATAACATAAAACATTGAACATCAGCACAAACATGAACATGAGTCTGTGAGCAGATGTGCACGCATGAACACATCAACATTGAAACAGATCAGCAGCAACATGAAACAGATCAGCAGCAACATGATATGGTTTTTCACAGTGATTATTCTAGTTAGAGATTCATGAGTCTAACAGCCTCAGGGTAGAAGCTGTTCCTCAGTCTAGTGGTTCTACACTTAATGCTCCTCAACCTCCTTCCTGAGGGGAGTGGGGCAAAAAGTGTGTGTGCTGGGTGGGTGGGGTCCTTCATGATGCAGGTGGCCCTCTTCCTGCATCTGGAGGTGTAGATGTCTGTGATGGTGGGGAGACTGATTCCAACAGATTTCTGTGCAGCCTTCACCACTCTCTGCAAAGCTTTTCTTTCTGCAGCTGTGCAGCCTCCATGCCACACGTTGATGCTGGAGCACAGGATGCTCTCCACTGCACACCTGTAGAAGGAGGTGAGGACTGAGCTTCCCAGACCAGCTCGCCTCAGCCGTCTGAGGAAGTAGAGTCTCTGATGAGCTTTCTTGATCAGGCTGGTGGTGTTGTTGCTCCAGCTGAGGTTGTCATTCATGTGTACACCCAAGTACTTGTAGCTGGAGACCACTTCCACCGCAGATCCTCTTATGTTCAGGGGGGTGTAGGTGTTTTTGTTCCTTCTGAAGTCCACAATCATCTCCTTTGTCTTCTTCACATTGATGTGAAGGTTATTCGCTCTGCACCAGCTCTCCAGGTGTTCCACCTCCTGCCTGTAGCTGGACTCATCATTGTTTGTGATGCATCCCACCACCGCTGTATCATCTGCAAACTTTACAATGTGACAGCCTGGATGGGTAGCTGCACAATCATATGTGAGCAGAGTAAACAGAAGGGGGCTCAACACACATCCCTGAGGAGAGCCAGTGCTGAGGGTTATGGTGGAGGAGGAGAGGTTGTGGATCCTCACTAACTGTGGTCTGTTTGTTAAAAAGTCTAGTACCCAGGAGTGCAGCTACAGCGTGCGCTCTCAGGACATTATTACCTGCAGTGTTCCCTCAGTGAGAACTGAACTTGGCTAAAGGACCTTCTCCTACTCTGCTCCTGTTTCCTGGAATATCTTGCAAAAAGATCTGAAGCTCTCGACCTTGACCTCTAAGGGATTTTAAACAGCTGCTAAGTTCATAGCAAAAACCAATGTAGACGTTCCTGTTTTTAGTATTTTACACCGCTTTATAATGTAGCAGTTTTTGTTTCATTTTTTTCTATTTACTTTTCATTTTATATGGTTTTTATATGACTGTTGTTGTTTGTACCTCATCTGTGTTCTTTGTTTAAAACAGGTCTCTCTTGTAAATGAGTCCTCGTGGCTCACTGAGCCTAACCTGTATAATTAAAGGTTGAATGAATGAAATTTTATATTGTTTCTGCGTCATTACGTCACCACTTGCCTTGGAGTTGGGAAGCCGTTTCCGACCTCTGCGTCATGACGTCACGCACTCCTTGGTATCGGGGACGCAGGAATGTATGATGTAGCGGCCAGGACGTGATTAGCAAGCTGCTAGGAACGGTACGACGCCAGAAAACACTCAAAATCGTTGCAAAGATTTGTTTTACTTAATGTTGGAGTAAGTATATCAGTCAAGTGTCACATTTCGTATAGAGTATCTGACTGTAAACGCATATTTGTCATTGTAATTTTGTCAAAGTGAGCTCAGACTGGTTAGCTCTATTGCTAATATTCAAGAGAGGAAGCCGACGTTAGCGTAGCTGCTAACGGGTAGCAAGTTGGCAAACGTTGCATATTCATAAATCGTGACAACCAGGCTTTGCTGATATACCACGTCAAGCATTTGGATAATTTTTCACCACTATACAAGTTTACTCTAGTTACTTGTCCTGGGGCTTTACAAGTTAGTGTCAGAAGTCAAATAACATGCATATTTGAAGAACAGTAAGCGATGAGGTTCAGCTAACTTTAGTGCATGCTTACTGTTTTTTTTTCATCAGTAACCATTTAACTAAGAGAGCAAACCCCATTAGATGCTGTAGTTCTCCTGGAGGAGCTGCACAAGTCCACATGACATTATAGCTACAGGTCAAGGGTACTGTTTCATGTTGGTATTATCATATGATTGCGTTGTCATATATGCAGTGTTTAATTACTCAAGAGATAAAATTGTAATTGGTGCCAACAATTTTAATCCACCCTTTAGTTTTGCAGATAGTCATATGTAACTTAAAAATAATCTATCTCAACAGTTTGAAATGTATAAAGTTAGGCTTCAATTTAGTGTTAATCGTGTCATATGGAAGATGATTGTTTTTTTTTGCATAAATGATGAATGTAAAAATTTGCCCATAAAATTGCTGTATCATTTATTTTGCAGGCAGTGTCTTATTGCTTGTTCAGGAGGCTAATTATTTCTGCCAGATGTGAAGCATCAAGACGATCTTAGGAGCTGAATGGAAATATTTCAGACATTTTGTGTATGAGGTAAACACAAGAACCACAGTGCTGTAGATTAGGGCTACACAACTTATCAAAACCTTATCATTTTGTCACAATATCTGTGAGCACGATATTACAAACGAACCACGGTAAACCACGATCATTTAATATAAGGTCCTATTTAAAGCATCATGAATTCATGTTCTGCATGCCAATGATATATTTGGTCAATTCAATAGACCAGGGGTCACCAACACGGTGCCGCGGGCACCTGGTCGCCCTCAGGGATCACGTGAGTCGCCCGCGGCATGTTTTAAAAATAGCACTCATCATCAAGGAGCACCGCATATAAATGGTCATTAATTATGTGGTTTTAAATTTAACATTTGCATGGATGTAGATTTGAAATGAAAATAATTAATGAAAACTTAGAATAAAATGTTTTGCGTATACACAGCTTAGCAATTGTCTGGAGTCAAAGTTCTGAATGATGCGGAGATCTGTTGAGATCTCTGTGAGCGCCACAGCCACAGATATTTTTACCTCCCTGAGGAGAGGGGAAATGGCAGAAAGGCTTAAAATAAACATTATTTTCACAGTGATTGGGAGGAAGAGTTTTTTTTAACAGTTATGAAAGACAAATGTGTGCATGTCTCATTTGTGGGGCGGTTGTGGCAACATCAGTTCACCACGATGTGAAGCAACACTTCACCAGCTAACACATTAGCTTTAATGCTAACTTGCTACCTATCAGGGCATGATGGGCTGAAAAACACCAGAAGTTAAAGGCAGCTTTGAGCAAACACCAGTGTTTCTTCATGAAGCATTTTCACGTATGGAGGTCTCGAGAGATGTTAGAAAGCCCACATTGTTTATGTGTAATTGTCTTGTTTACTGAGCCAAGTGCTGTTTAGTTATAGCTTGTTTATATCCAAGTTCATAATTCCTATGCTCTTAAATGCACCATAGCTGGTCTGACGCTAGTGAACGCAACTCTCTGCGTGTAAGAATGCCTGCTGCTTGTATTAGTTTTTCTCTCCGACACAGACAGATCCTTGCTGTTCGAGCATTTGCCTACACTTTCCTGGTTTACTGCTGTGTGTAAATGCCAGAAGAAACACAGCAAATAAATGAACCCTAAACTGGATATCTTTATCCGTGTTCTTTAATGGGAGTACAACTTCCTACTTTGCCACTCTAAACCAGTTAATTTCCTGGAGAACACCGAACCTCTCCTTTTTAATAGAAGCAATGAATAATGTGAAAAATATTTTTGTTTAAAAAGAGTAAAAGGTGTGATGATCAGTAGAAAATACTGCAGATCTGAGGATCGGTACTAATGTTACATTTAAAAATACAAAAACAGTGTATTAAAAAACTACACTGAATTTCAAATGTTTGAGATTACAATAAAATAAATGTTTTATGGTAAATATCTGTTTACTGTTATAATAAATCATCTATTAGGTCCCCTTTGTTCCTAATCAGGTTCGGGGTGGGGGCTGGAGCCTATCTCAGCTGCCTTTGGCACCTTCACCTTTGGGTGAAGACAGGGACAGCCTGGACAGACCTCAGTCCATCACAGGGACACAGACGGAGACAGACAACCGTCCACACTCTCAGACACCTGGAGCAATTTAGAGTCACACAGAAGAGCCCAAAAGAAACTTAGAATTTGAGTTCTCGATTGAGAGTTCTTTTCACTAATTATCAATAATAATTTATCATATCTGCCATGCTAAACCATTATACGTCATTATTGTGAGGAGTCCTTAACATTCATCATTATATATTCACATATATGCAAATGTATTATTATTAATACTATAATTAAAGGTGGGTTATGCAAATTTATGTTTTTATCAAACAAGTAGCCCTTCGTGTCACTCCGTCCATCTGGAGTAGCTCTAAGTCTCAAAAAGGTTGGTGACCCCTGCAATAGACTCACGCTGCCTTGATGCCCAAATCTGGCTTCAGTTTTGAAAGTGAGGAGTGAGGGGAAATAAAGTGGGTTTATAATATTTGATATTGTCATTGCTGTATTAAACAATAATATCAATTGTCACAGATTTTTCTAATAATGTGCAGCCCTACTGTGGATAATTATTTTAACTCACCGGTTGTCCTAAATCAGGTTTAAATTTAGTGTTGCTTATATCCAAGCCCTAGATTTATCATCATCTTAGTTTAAGCAATAATAGTTCCACTTCAATGGGTTGTTTTCATGCTGAACTCTTTTTGAACATGCTGTCTGAGTGGTTGTGCGTAATCAGACTAATTAATGTTCAGTGTAAAATCTGATAGAATTTTTTGGTAAAAGCCAGAAAAGGTAACTTAATAAGGTAGTCCGTTAGGTTACTAAGGTGAAAAAAAGACAACTAATCAATAATCAAGTAGAAAAAGCAGAGGATCAAAGTAAAATTGACTGTACTGATAAATGTTATCACTTCAACTTGAAAGACAACTCTGCTTGCTAAAACTTTACTGACATGCTTAAAACCAACCAGACGTCTCCTTTACAGCTACTTAAGAGTATAATGTGTGTGATTTTTTTTTTTTTCTTCAAACATGTACACCCAATCTGCAATTGTGCATGTGATCTAAAGCTGCTTTAAAATGTTATTTATTTATTTGTTTGTTTGTATGTTGTGTTGCTCAGGAGGTTGTGGGTAGTGTACCATGGGGTACGACATTACAAGATTCCAGGGTGAGGTTGATGAAGACCTGCTGTGTCCTATATGCAGTGGAGTGCTTGAGGAACCGGTGCAGGCAAGTATCCTTTTCTATAGCATTGGCTGAAATATGGTCTACAAGTAATGTTTCCATGGTGTGTCCTAATCTTTTGTATTGTATTCTTTATTTCAGGCTCCACACTGTGAGCATGCCTTCTGTAACGCATGTATAACACAGTGGTTTGCCCAGCAACAGATCTGTCCTGTTGACCGCACAGTGGTGACCCTAGCTCACCTCAGACCTGTGCCCCGCATCATGCGCAACATGCTTTCCAAACTTCAAATCAGCTGTGACAATGCAAGCTTTGGCTGTACAGCTACACTAAGGTTGGACCAGCTACAGTCACACCTCAAGGACTGTGAGCACAACCCCAAAAGGCCCATCAACTGTGAGGAGGGCTGTGGGTGAGTTTTAGAAGAACTGCTTGTATTGACCATAAATTTGTTTTTAGCTTTTAAAAGAAAGAACAAAATCTATGTTCTTCCTTAAACCCCTTATATTGTGGGCAGCTGACTTGAAACCAGAAAGTCACATGCCATGCCCTTATGTCATGGCGTCCTTAAGCAAGACACCTATTCTTTAACTGCTTCCTGTGCAGCTTAAATAGCTGCCCATTGCTCCACTTTGGTGTAGATTTCATCATCATATGGGAACATATGATGAAGACGATGCACATATCACATCTCCAACAGTGACGAGTTTACAGAAACAGAATCCTATAATCAAATATATACAATATAAATGGTAAATGGACTGTGCTTATATAGAGCCTTTCTATCTTATCAAGATTTCAAAGCTCTTTACAATCTGCCTCATTTACCCATTCATACAGCGCTCTACTAGATCTATACAAAGAATAATCAGCGCTTTATCACATTCATGTACCGATGGGACACACATCGTTTCAGTGTCTTGCCCAGGGACACTTCGGCATGTGACTGCTGGTGGAATCGAACCCCCAACTCTTGCATTGGAGGACGACTGCTTTAACTACTCAGCCACAGCTGCCTCAATTGTTTTTAATGATATCTACCCTCTTTTCACGTACCTGGGTATGTTACATTTGTATTCATTACATTTTCCCCTGTTCTTTCTGTTTGTGTGTCTCAGGCTTGAAATGCCCAAAGATGAGCTGCCCAATCATAACTGCATCAAACATTTGCGGGGCGTCGTCCAGCAGCAACAGACCAAGATTTCAGAGCTGGAGAAAACCGTGGCAGAACATAAACACCAGTTGGGGGAACAAGTAAGATTGTTTTGCTAGAGAAAGCACTTCTTGTGTCTTGTCCTCAATAATCATGTTTTACAAAAGTTCATAGGTTAATTAGTTTAAGTGTTTTGTCTGAAAATTATCTTGATGCATTCATAAAGCCTCATTGATTTTGCTACAATATATCTTCATAAAAGTGGCTTTAATAAGAACAAGATCTTTATTGTAATGAGTGACCACAGCCAGTGATGAAGAGTGGTTACCAGACTAGTCATTTAAATTTAATGGACTTCTGTTAAACGCAGTAGTACAGGGTTAGTCAACCGGCGGCCCACGGGCCATTTCTGGCCCATGGGTGACTTCAATCCAGCCCACCAATGACTTCATTTAAAAAATAAATTTTATTATTTTTATTTTGTGGGGTTCTGAGTTTGAGTTTTGGGTTCTGTTTATTGCTTTTATGATTCAATGCAATAAAATAAACAAATTTAAAAGGTAACAGATCATCGTAAAACTTGGTTTATTTACATAATGACTTTAATCGCTGGATGTCCGGTCCCTGAGCTGCTGGCTTTCAGTAACTGTGACCCCATGAGCAGTTTAGTGGAGTAGCCCTGCAGTAGTATGTCCATCTTCTTTAAATCTTCTTTGTGGTTTTTAATGTCCAGAAACGAGATATCCAGCTGCTAAAAGCCTACATGAGAGCAATCCGCAGTGCAAACCCCAACCTGCAAAACCTGGAGGAGAGCATCGAGTACAACGAGATCCTGGAGTGAGTGAAGTTTCCGTTTCCTTTCAGGAGTTATTTTAATATCAAGCTAGTCTTCAAAATGTCTCTCTCCTTTTCATTTAATTATACCTTCAGGTGGGTGAACTCCATGCAGCCAGCCAGAGTAACACGCTGGGGTGGCATGATCTCCACTCCGGATGCTGTGCTGCAGGCGGTCATTAAACGCTCCCTCATCGACAGCGGCTGTCCTCTCTCGATCGTGAACGACCTGATTGAGAACGCCCACGAGCGTAACTGGCCGCAGGGACTGGCCACTCTAGAGACACGGCAGATGAACAGACGCTACTATGAGAACTATGTTGCCAAGCGTATTCCTGGCAAGCAGGCAGTGGTGGTGATGGCCTGTGAGAATCAGCATATGGGGGAGGATATGATCCTGGAGCCCGGCCTCGTCATGATCTTTGCGCACGGAGTGGAGGAGATCTGATCACTGTACAGTTTCCTGCATCGATTCAAAGACAAGTGAGAATATTTAGCGCTTTCACTATGGGGAGTTTTTTTCCTCTTTTGAAGTGAAATCTGCAAAAATCTGGCTTATTTAAAATAAAATCTTAGGCTCACTCCTAAGCTCGATACCTATGCCTTAAAGTAAGGACAAATACTTTATGAACCTGGCAACTATAAACAATCTGATCAATGTCGAGGATATACGGTGAGACATGTTTACAAGGTTTGTATTTAGTGCATTATGTGATCTGATTGTTCTGATCCTATTATGGTAATAAACCAACATTTAATGCCCTCCGTTGTATAAATACCTGTAAATACAAATACTATATTCAATTACAAATGGTATACTCCTCACTGTAATTAGCTTGTGATTCGTTTGTTTCAGTTCTGTTTGCTAAGTGTTACTGTCTGGAAGGATCTGAAGATTTCTGCGTGCTTGCTTTAGCATTTAGTTTCTTGTGAATATTTCACAAGGCGTTGTGCTTCTCAGTTTAGATTGTTCAAACCATCTGTGCCATTTGTTTTATTTATTGTGTTGCCTTTAATGCAAACATGCTTGAAGATATTACCTTTTGACGTATGGAAAACTGCCTTGGGTGAATTTGCAGTTTATTGCTGGAAGGAAAAAAGAGTGGGGAGGAGGTTTAAGTGTTTTCTTTGTTGCCTCTGTTGTACATAAAGTCTGTAAGTTGGGTCCAGCTGAAACGTTTAATTCGCAGTTTGACATTTGAATATGTTTAATTTGAAAAATAAAAGAGATCATTTTATATGTCAGATGATTCCGTTTCAGATTTAAATATAGATCTTGTTCTTCACAGCTGGCAAACCACTTTTCAGTGATGCTTTATGACTAATCATAGCCTGAAGATTGTATAAGTGTTTGTGAAGTCGTCCTTAATATTTTTGAAGAGAAAGATGCTTTTCCATTACTCTCATTGCTCTAGTAAGATAAGCAAAACTTCAGCTGATGGTGTAAAAGCCCAAGCAAGTGGACTGTGCCCTTTGTTCTTGTTTATTCTCGTTAATGTTTTGATCATGTCTGTTATATATCTTGTACAGGTAATGTAATAAAATGTTAAAATTCACTTTTTCTTTAATTGAAGAAGGGTTGGGAATAAAATGTAGTTCCTCATTTTACCTCATCATGTCATCAGAGAGCTGTGGGGGACTAAAGAGTACATCAGATGACTGATTCATACGAAAACTGAGGGTGTTGATGAACTGAGCTGTGAAGTAATCAGGATTATGAAAGTGAAGACAAGTTTAGCCACTGAACTTCAGGAGGATCTGGCCTGACTCACCCTCCTTTTCACTTCCAGACACCCACATACTCTCCCTGTCTGTCGTCCTCTCCGTCCACATTGTGGGGCCTAATCCATTACCATTGTGGTCAGTGGAATGAGAAATTGTGCATTTCCAAATGCCCAGTCTGACTTGTCACATCTATTGTGTACTCAGTTCATGTGGTGTGCTGCACGATGACCGTGCCTCTCACTCGTATTGCAGTTCTACATTGACATTAATTCAAATGAACTGTCAGGTTTTATTTAATACTATGAAAACCATTTCAGAGTGTCACAATTTAACAAACTATTAGTCTAAAATAAATTTTAAAGATAAGTGAAGGATTGTAACATTTGGAATAAAACTATGATTTGGGGGTTTTCACAACTCAAGTATTTTTTTCATGCCTGTTAATTTGTACAGTAGTCGCTACTTCACGCTTCGTTTATCACGGTCTCGCTCTATCAAGGTTTTTCAAAATAAGATTGGACATGGCGTGCAATTGGCTGATTAATGGACGAGCCACATGCGCGGCATGGAATCATTTAAAATAATTATTTTAAATTATTTAGCACCTGCTGCACATATGTGCAGCCCACAGCTGCAGGAGAAGCTTCCTTCTGCCGCGTGTCATCTCATTCTGCAACGGAAAAGTAGGCGTGACCGAGAGCGCTTGCAGATGGCAAAGGGGGCTGAGTCACAGAGCTGAAATCACGAGAAGGGGTTTTCATCCAATCAGATGTGGCCCTCCAGATACGCCTTGTTTTAATGTCCAATCA
The DNA here is from genome assembly GCF_014905685.2 of Nematolebias whitei. Taxonomy (NCBI): domain Eukaryota; kingdom Metazoa; phylum Chordata; class Actinopteri; order Cyprinodontiformes; family Rivulidae; genus Nematolebias; species Nematolebias whitei. Next base: position 14,768,405 of record NC_056508.1, read on the forward strand.
GATGTGGCCCGATAGCTTTCTGTATTTGTCTGCAGAGATACTTGGAAATCATGACATGCTGTTCTCTTTTAGAGTGTTTAGAGTAGAAACATTGTTTAGAACATTGCAAGAGTGAAGGGTTTATAGTGCCTTCATACATACATACATACATACATACATATATATATATATATATATATATATATATATATATATATATATATA
>NC_056508.1:14768618-14823450 GCF_014905685.2 Nematolebias whitei
TATATATATATATATATATATATATATATATATATATATATATATATCCTCCGATAAACGAGGGAACACACAAACATACCAGGTAATTTTAATTGTGCTGCCTGTGGATCTAGCGTTCATAAATTAATAGTAAAATATACCTATCAAATATAAACACAAATGCTTAAAATGTAAAAGTTATATTGGACATACAGTAATAATTGGTATTCTGCTGAAGCATTAAGGTAATTTTTCTTTGATCTTTGCGCACTGTTGGGTGTTCAGCCTAATGATAAATAATAACAAAACTAAAATACATGATTGCTTATAATTAACATACAATGTTGTATTTGTAATATATTAAATATAATGTGAACTTTATAAATTTGTATGATGGAAAATACTCGTTTCTGATTGGCTAGAGGTGAATTCAAAGGCACGCGCAAACTGCTCGTGGACTTCATAGCATGTAGCTAGCTAGGTACACATTTGTACCGTTAACTGCTCTACTCTATCTCGGTTAAAAGTATGACTTCATTTCATTTTAGTGTTATTTGTTATTTTTTTAGAAATGACCACTGCTCCTACAAGTATGTAAATACAAATTTATGTAAATATGAACAACAAAAGTGTATCTGAGGTCTCATAGCATCAAGCTAATAATTAGCGGCTGTTCCTTTAGCTACCAGTGCATAGGTTTTTAAAAGATATGTGGTATTATTATTATTTTGTTGCTATTATAGGTTGTGCTGTACAGATCTCAGTATTTATTTTATGTAGAGACGTTTCTTACTTACCTTTGGCTGTTTCAGTCCGTTTTAATTAATTTACAGAAGGCTCCTTAAAACTTTTATGAATGAAGTATAATTTGTTTTGTTTAGGTCTATTACATTTATTCTGCATGGATTTACTTTATTAGAGCGTAATAATGATGCTGAGTTAAGGCTCATAGTGTGGAGCTTGCAGATGGATGCCTGCGGCGGGCTGTGGAGGAGGGCAGCCGAGGCGGTGCTTGTGTTGGACGGGAGGGGAGCTCTCACTCCCTGCCCTGCTCCACTTCACTGCCTCCACTCCGACGACCTGCCGCCTCCATTTGAAGTTTTGCTCTGCCTCTCGGCCCCAAGCAGGGTCGTACACGGCTGCAGCGCTGCACCACGACGAGCTCGGTAAATACGGATCAAAAGAGCAGAAGGACGGATCGTCGACAGAAAGGTAAATGAGCCGCAAACACAGTAACTCGCGCTGATTGAAGTGTCTCGGTCTTAGCCACAGAATAACGTCAAACACCGAAGGATAATTTTAGCCCTCAGGTTTTGCGTTTCGTCAGTAGCTCGCTGGAAATACCAGCCGTGAGTTCTGCACATGTGGTAACAACAGAGTAGTTCACTCAGCAGAAAAACAAGCATGTCTGCTGAGTGCTCTGCTTTTTATTGGAAGGAGCACAAATAGGCATCATTTCAGTTCCCTTTGCTGAAATGACTGATCATATCAGGTTGCTCAAGTGAGGACACTTTCTGATGACCACAGGCAGGTACATGTTTGACAAGTCTACTTTTTCTTTAAATTGTCAACACAGTTTACAACCTAATATGTCACTAGCAAATGGGTTACTGTTTGTATGTGATAAGATATATCTGAGTGACACGCCTCTGATTATATGTGTGTTAAAGGATATTTCGCAGTCCTGGTGGCAACTCTGAAAAATCACCTGCAACACACATGGAGCATCTCAGGTTACACTGTTTAATGCCAGTACTGTGACTGCCAAGTCTTTCATGGTGTGAGGTGGGCGTTGGTGGGCACTGTCACTTCTGTGAGGTCATTGTTTACTTACAGCTCCCGTTACTCTTATTTTCATAGTAAATGATGAGTGTCACTTTCAGCTGTCATGTTAAGTGCAAAATCACAACATAAAGGAAAAGGTAGATCAAAATGGTTTCTGTTCCTCGCGCTTTTTTATGCTTTTTGTTATTCATTTGTTGTTGTAAATGTATTTAGGCCACAGAAAGTCGGCGCTGTAGTTAGGTCAGTATTGCTCCTTTTTGATGCTCACATGTGAGTCAATAACCTGTGAGTTCATTTAAATATTGTTTACTTGGTGGTTTAGTTTGCGTAATGAGGTGAAGCTGTTTTAGTCCAGGAAATAGTGTTAAAGATTATTTTGTTCATGGATTATTTGGCTTCTCTAAATTTAGCAGTTCTATTTTGTTTTTAGCCCTCACTTCCTTTATTATCTCCTCATCGAGCACTAATCATGTAATAGCTGCTAAATATGAATTTGTGTTTTATAAAACAGCACCAGTGAGCACTTAACATGTTGTAACTTGTTCTCTTGAGTTAGTTTCACTAATTTTTGATCTTTAAAAGCAAATTTAAATGTTTTATGAAAAAACATCATCATCCCCACTGAAAATACTTTTTTGTGTGTGTGTGTTTTTTTTTACAGGGAATAAAGTAGTTAATAGTGAGAGTGTAACATATACATCATCGTATGGTAGTGCTATGAACCGACTAAACGTCTCACACTTTCTGATGATCCTAATTCTTTGAATTACTAATATGATAGTGGAAAATATTATTAAAATGATATTTTTGATCACATAAAAAAAAATCTTTTTTTCCAGTTGTTGGTAAATCCGTGGGAAACTAAAGATCTCCTCATACATATGCAAATACTTCTACAAATAAAACTGTGGTTGTTGTATGACAGCATGCTACCTTGCAAGTCTGGTCAGGTTGTACCTTTTTCCCTCTTTCTGTCGAAGCACAGCTTGCTGTTCTACAAGACTGCCTCCACAAAAAAGCTATTACATAAGTCACATTCAAGTCTGAACTCAGAATGATGGGCAGTCCTCACTTTGAAGCTGGGGAGCGAGTGAAGTCTCGCCTACATTTTCCAAGAAGTCGGTGATTCATTCTGTGGTTGAGGTCCTTTTCTATTTTTCATTTTTGGCATGATTTACACTCTATATTTATTGTGTTCTATTTTATCCAGTGTTTTTTCTAAGTGGAGACTGTAGCATACCATCCGGTTCCTCACATATCACCACAGAGTTATGAACAAGGGAAAGCCCTGTTTTGAAACTCTGCTCAGCTGTGACTACACAGATTTATTGTTTTTTGTCACTACTTTTGAGAATATTCCTTTCTATTTTTTGTTTAGAAATCCCTTATTCATAATGTTCTTTAGCATAATTTAGCAATTTATATCACATATATAAGAGCCAGCATTGCATTTGGCAGGGAGTCAAGGAAGGGAAAAGCTTCAAAACAGCTTCGTTAGTGGTTCTCTGAAGCTTTTAAGAGTTTGAGTAAACATTCAGAAGCGCCTCTTTTCTCTGATAGTGCTTTGTAACTTCTGTTTTAAGCTGCAAAGTAGCCCGTTGAGCTAACTGTCCATTTATAGTAAAGACGTATTCGTTGTTCATGCAGTGAGTCATGGTAACATCTGCATGTTGAATGTAGTTTGGAGCATGGCCTCTGTTTAACACTGGTGGTACTGGAGGAGGCGTAGCCAAAGGGGGAAGACTCAAAGCTAACTACTGGGCTCCCCCTGCCTGAGCTGGCTGATTCCTTTTCTGTCTGCGGATCCTCCTACCTGTTAGTCACCCGTATCGGTGCTTTGACGGAGAGCAGCTGATGGAGGGAAACTCTTTCCGTAGCAACCGTGCATGTCGCTGCGTTCCCTCTATTAACCTGATGCGATCTGCTCATGCTTCACTGAAGACAATGTTGTCGTTTCAGGAAGAACACAACAGCTCAACATTATCACTTTTTTTGTTGTTGTTCAAAGAACCAAAATGGTCTTTTCCAACCACAGAATGACAACGTCAGTGACTTACACCCTGCGAGTGTTGCAAAAACAGCAGATTTCCTTGACTTGAGGCGTGGGCGTTACGACGCCTCGCACAAACATTAGCACTCATGGAAAAGGTCGTCCCTGTAAAACAAAATGATTCCTGTAAAGAGAGCGCTTTTATTGTTGTTGACAGCTTTACATTCTGCTGTTACAATTAATTATTTTACTGTGTTATGTCTATAAGGAAGTTATAAATGTTGCTTTCAGAAGCTGTAGCTCAACATTTAACGGTGATGTCTTTTTTCATATTTCCTCATGGTAAATGTTGTGCACGTCTTTCTGAACTGACTACGTGGAGCAGCAATTTGTTTAAACGATAAACCCGTCCTAAATGACATCCGATTTGCTCACATTTAGACCTTTCACACATCCACACAACATTTTTCCACATTAATGTTTCTATAAGAAATATAAACAGTTCCCTCATAAAGCAGCTGCCATTTAACTGTAGTCCACCAGCGTGACCTTACTGAGAGTTGAGTCAGTCACACGGTCTGTATTTAGTCTTTTCAAGCTTCAGGCCCTCTCAAACCCCCTGAAATATTTATGCCTGCTTCTGTACGCTCATTAAGTTGATGCCATTGTTTTCCAGAAGTCCATTCCATGTTTCTGAAGGCAGACAACTGGCTCTGAATGTATTACTCTATTCATTTCTCCTCTAAGCACATGGAATGCTTCTTCCTGTGCGCCGTGTTCCCACCGGCCCTGATTCCCCCCTGCATTGTGCATGCAAATCATTATCTAATCAGGAAGTGAGGAATCAGATTACACAGATAGGCTCAAGATTGTGATGAAGCAGACAAAAATAATGTTGCTCAGCTGGAGAGAGAAAAGATGAAAACATTACTGCTCTTGATGTCACATGATGTTGGAGAGCATAAAAGTTAGTAAAAAAAAAAAAACCCAACTCTGGTAAGTTTCTAAAATAAGACTTGCCCAAATAAAGTCAAACGCCTATTTTTAGTTTATTTATAAGACAATGTTTGAAGATGGAGTCTGGAGGATGTTTGATGGATAAACAGTCGTCTGGTGATCAGTCGAGTCGGCTTTTCATGATTCCTTCATGTGCCACTTTTCTGTCAATACTGGCCGGGCCCACCACGTTGGCTGCATAAACAGAAGTGCTAGGCAACGCCGCTGACCTTTTGAGGGAATTAAGTGAGAACAGTGTGGACTTTCAGAGTCCAAGGAGAGCTAATGGATCCAAATCACAAGTAGGCAGTGGAGGTTATTTCACATGATTGTTGTCTCCGTGCGTTCTTTATCCTTTTGAGCACTGATTGTTCAGCGCAGGGAGGCGGCCGCCACTCGTACCTGCAGCAGCTGCACTCGAGCACGTGACGAAACCTTTACAGTGCACGCCTTCTCATCCGCCTCAGTTTAAAACTACTGCGCTTTCATTTAGTGTCTGTGGGGGATAATATGCAAGTTTTTATAACTAACCAGGTACAAAGTTGATCTAGCTTTAGAGCTAAATATTCCCTCGTAAGTTTTTAAAAGAGATTTTCATAGTTTACTAAAAAAAATTAACAAATCTAAAATATTTAATTTTTATCTGTAGATTGTTTTGTTTTTAATTGTATAAATGTATATCATTTAACTCTAAACAATTTATAAAGCCTGGCGAGGTTTATTTTCTCCATGTAGCGCTCTTTGTGCTTGTGTAGCTTCTCAGTCGTCCGGCACAACAAATCCTTAAACAGGCAACTGGACTTTGTTTCATGTTAGACGAAGATGTTTCGTTTCTCATCCTTCCAACTTGAATGTGCAGGTTGCATCACTTTAAATTGTCTGTCTCTTTTTAAACTTTGTTGTTTTACGTTCCATTTTCAATCTGTATGCAAACATTTAAATGATCGTTTTAACTTTATCAACGGGTAAATAAAAAAAAAAGAAAGCAATACAAAGTTGCATCTGTTGCTTTCTATTGAAGTGTTCATTTACAGTACGGTAGTGTAATACTTTTAATGGAAATGTAATTTATATGAGCCCTAGTGCAGATTGTTGTGATTACACAATTAAAGGTCATTTAAAAAACAATAAACCTTCTGTTGTTTTCTTAAGTAAAGCTGCCAAAGTTACCAATGTGTTCTCGTGCAGCAATCGTCTGCACATGCAGTTAAATAACTTCACAGCAGCAAAAATATTTATAGTTTAACATGAGATGAAGGTTTGACATGATCAAAAAGACTAATGGAAATAATGACCATGTGCAAGAACGGGACTCTGCACGTTTGTTTAATAATTTGCTAATACATAATAGATTGTACACTGTTATCCTAATTTATTGCATATTGTAGATAAGTGCAGTGCATGTGTTGATACCAGAGTACTGATGAGTCAAATCATCTGTTGTATAATTCCTCTTATGACAGACCTGACGGATAGTTCACATTTCTTGGCTATAAATATTGATTTTAACTCCTTGAAGTATTTTTGAGGTTTGTCGGTGCGTTACTTGTTGAGCTGTTTTAAGTGTCGTGCACTGTGGACAGCAACATCCAACAGGATGTCCAGGTGACCACTTTCATCTGTCCATCAACTCCTTTCTCTCGTCTTTAATGAGTAATGAAGCGTATATGTGTCTGCTTGTTCTCCTGTTGGCTTCCATTATGTTCAGCAGCTGCTTAATGCTGATAAAAGCAACCACAACAAACGTGCACGCCTTGATCCAGGCCTCACTCCCACCTGTACATGCTGGGACACGTCGTGAGTTTTGCTGCACTTCAGAGCGCCTTCTGTGTATCAGCTGCAGACGAGTCGTTCACTTTCGACCCCGTGTGACATTTAAGTCTTCTTCTTTTTCATATGTGGGGAGGCCCCCTGCTCAAACCAGACTGGTTTTTGTAACCTCTATTTAAAGATGCTTTGTTTGTCTCTTCTATCTAACACATCACGTCCCTCTTTCCTAGTCTCTTTAGCAGTCCCTTTGTCAAAACCTAATTTGGGTCAGTGAGTCTGAAACAGATTTGAGGTGCAGAGACTCTCTAGAGTAAAAGTATCGTGGGTCTCTTTTGGAAGACGTAATTTCAGACAGACCCAGTTTCATCTGGCTGGTTCCATGTTCTGATGCTGTGGCTTATAAGAGAACGTGTTTACAAATAATCAGAAAAGTATCTTTAAGATTTTCACGTGTGCACGTTGCACTTTCTTTCTGCTTCCCCCTCAGTGGTTCATTCTCTCTTTACAGTTATGGATTGCTATAGTGAGAGATGGAAGATGCTATCTTCTGCTTGCAGCCATGCTTTTATGCTCTACAAAGAAGCTGTCTGCTGTTCACCCACCTTCTCTTTTCTCTCCGTCTACATCTCACTGCTCCTCTCGCCTGTATGTTCACAGGCAGTTAGTGCAGAAGCAGGCACCATGTCCGCCCCCACAAACCCAGAGGTGAAGGAACTGAACCCTGTCGACTTTATCCAGCTACAACAGTACATTGAATGTGAGTACAGACAGGCGAGCAGGCGAGCAGGCGGGCGGGCAGCTTCTGCAGCGCTTAACATCCCTCCCCGCACACACTTCCACCCACACACGCTCATTTACACTCGCTCATGATTTCTCATATCTGGAGGAGGCAACAATACTCTACCACGTTTATTTATTTATTTTTTATTTTTTGCAAGTTATTCATACACATATATTGTTGTATTTCAGACAAATACATTTTTAAATAACATTTAATCAGATACCCACTGAAGATTTAAATTTCGGTGAACTCTTTTTATTTGCGCATCTTTGTGACGTGTGTGTTGTTGCTTCCAGATTGCAGCTTGAAGGTGAAAGATGTGCTGAAGGAGTTCGATAAAGATGGCAGACTGGCCCAGCACAGGCACGGAGAGGTGAGGGGACAGTGTGTCCTGATGTACGCAGTCAAGTCCACCCCTCCATAACTGACTCACACTGATGTCAGCTGCACATAAACCCAGCAACGAAAGAGTTATGAGCGCAGCTGTGCTAGTGTGAAATGGGACTGTGATTCATGTATATTGGACAGTTATTAATTATCCTTTTCTGTCTAATTAGATTTCTACCTATCGATCAATTCGACCAAGCTGTCACATTTAGGCAAGGCTGCAAATGTAAATGACCTCCTTAGGTTTGCTCACGTAGCAGGTCCTGCTTTACAGGGAGTCCTCGTGCAGTATAAGCACAAATGTAATTAAAAGTAGATCTTTAAAGTTCTGTACGACAGCAGCCCACACTGCCAACTAATTAGTGCCGAAAACAAATGTACTCGTTATTGATGGGATCTGGCTACATTCAGTTTTATTTAAAAAAATCTTAAATGTAAAGTTTGACTATGGGAAATGAAAGAATCGCCTGCTGCCCGTCCTGCCAGAGTTTGAGGCTAAGATGAATGTTGAGACACGATGAAGCTATGATGAGGTCAAACCTTGAAAATAATATTCTGCACAAACTCCAGCATCACTGTGAGATCTCACGCTCAGAATATTTTTTTGAATAACTCAGTTTTTACCACAATAGATTTGAGCTTGATATCAGTAACACTGACTGAATTACAGACAGCTTTGTGCTCGTTCATTACAATTAGTCAGTCAATTAAGAAACAACTAATCAGTTAGCCAAGTTAAGTTAAAGATGTTTATAAAGAGTCCTTTCTGAAAGTTTTTTTTAATCCATCCAGTTGTTTGTGAGATTTTTTGCTAACAGACAAATGGGGTCAACTTCAGCAGTTAAAGCAAATATCTCACGCAGTGTGTAGCGCTTGGAGTTTGTGACTCTCAGCTACTACCATATGTATTTTTAACACATTATCTGTGAAACTGCCTGAGTTACAGCCATTTTTGTGTTTTTGCTCAGTTGTCTGTGGCAGCTACACAGACACACAGACTCCAGTGATTACTTTCTGAGAGTTTTGATCAATTTTGCCAGTGGTTCACAAGTTATTTTGCTAACAGGCAGACACACAGACACGTGCTAAAACATCATCGTCTGCTTTCAGCAGCTAGCAATGCATAAATGTTAAAATATCAGAAATGTGTGAATAAATAGAGCGGTGAAATTATTACTTGTACATTTCTAATCGGAGTAGTGAGGCAGTTCCTCTGGGCTTTGTCCTCCATCTGCTGGAACAGGCTTGATGAAGCTCTAAGTGTTACTGGGGCATCTCTGCAGGGTATCAGCCAGGAAAGGAGAATAACATCAACATGAAATGGATTTATGGTTCACCATTGTCTGGGGAATACTGCTTGTTAGCCCCACAGCAGAATATCATGTGACTCCAGTCCATCTGTCAAGCCGAGCAGATGGAGTGGAATCTTAAATCAGGAGCTACTTTTTATTTTTTTGTTCGTTTTATCTTACTGGCACACACAAAAAACTGCAATCAGACCAATTTCAGTTGTGCATATTTTTGCATTTTAACGGTGTCTTATGGGTGAGTAGTGTCTTGGATTTTTGAAAGCATTTTAATCAACACAGCATACATGCACCTAAGATCAAGATGTTTTTTTTTTACAAGTAACACAAAATTTTAAGTGTTAGTTTCAATGTGCTCATCACCTTCCCTTATCTTCACAAGAGTTGAATTAGAAAAATGCAGAAGCTACTAATCACACCATATAAAGAGAGTTCAGCCATTTTATTGAACATACTAAACCAGTTAAAATCAAAATATACCTCTCATTTATGTCTCCCCTCCTCAGTGCATAAATGAAGAAGGCTTTCGTCAGTTCCTGAAGACTTATTTAGAAGTGGAGGATTTCCCTTCAGATCTCTGCCAACGACTCTTCCGCTCCTTCCAGAACTCTAAACCCACCCAGGAAGACGGCACTAGTGAGATTATTTATGTATTCAAGCAACTCATTCCCTTCACTTTACAGCAGGCCCTTATCACTTTACATTATGAACTATTTGCTGCACAGTCGTTTATCGCTGCGCGTCTGTTCAGCGCTCTTTGTGCAGAAATGATAAGCAGAGTATTTACAGCCCTCTCCCTTTCCTCCATCTCTTCTGTAGAGGAGGTCTTCCTCAAGGATGTTTCATGTTACTTCTCTCTCCTGGAGGATGGCCAGCCCAGGGATAAACTAGAATGTAAGTCCTTTGTTTATTTTCTGACCAGGATCACTTAAGTGACGCTCTTTCATTTCCTCTTTCATTTCCTTGTTCTCTTCAGTTGCTTTCAGGCTCTATGACAGAGATGGTAATGGAGTACTTGACAGCTCTGTAAGTTGTTGAGACAATAGTTTGCAACACAACTCTAAAAATATTTTATCATACCAGGCACAAAACGTTTAATGTATGTATTTGTGTTTGTTATTAGGAAGTAGATCGGATTATTGCTCAGATGATGCATGCTGCAGAATATCTTGACTGGGATGTGTCAGAGCTGAAGCCTGTAAGTCCCAGAATGCTCTGTCCTGGAAGACAAACGTTCTACAAACCAATGAAACTGAGCACAAACTGTACTTTCATCTCTTGCCATAAATTCAGTGCATCTACAGGTAGACTCGTGTTGCATCACACGTAGAGCTCATCCTTTGAAAGATAAAATGTCTTATATGTAGAATTCACTGATTGCCATGCAGGACTGGTTTCAGAAACCATATGATCATTTTTACGTGGTGAAAATGTGTGCGCTGATTGGATAATAGGTAAATCTGATTTCATTAGGTTCTGAAGGACATGATGACAGCGATTGATGCTGACAGCAGCGGCACAGTGTCTCTGGATGAGTGGGTAGAAGGAGGCATGAACAACGTCCCCTTGCTCGTCCTGCTGGGTTTAAAGGTGCATATTTCATTTTCTTAAGGTATTAGCACTAAAAGCTGAGCTCAAGCTTTTCTTAACAGCAGGTGTGTGAAAGTAGCAGCTTGTTTGAAATCTTGGCCTTGTAGTGCTTCTCCTCTGTCCTTTGCTTCCTCCTCCTCGTCTCTAAGGGCCTTTATGCCGACTCAGTGTTACAGGGTGTGGTAATGTCATCCGCCCTATGCGAGCTCTGCACCACCATAATGCTGGAGTGTTTTTCCACCTACTCTGCACCATCTAAGTGCCAGCATAAAACATCAACTTCTGCTGCTGCTGTAGAGAGAAAAGAAATCTGACGTACACGGTGCACATAAAAACACCCTTCAATCTGCACAGACCATGCTTGTTTTGTAAAATATGTTTTTTGTTGGTCAGAATGTAGAAGCTGCACTGCAGCGATCTCAACCCACAAACTTGATTCTATCTATTGGTTTGATTGCAACAACAATGCCAGGGACTTCCCCTCTAGCTATTTCCAGCTACCACTGGACATTCGAAGCGTGGGGTGTGAATTCAGCCCCCTCAAAGTAGCTGTGTGCGGCCCACTATACCTCATGCAGCTGGAGAGAGGCAGGCATTATACGTCACGTCATAAAAAAGCATTTTTGTGTTTATTCTGTGTGAGGGAACCGGTTGCTCTGCAAACACACAGCCCTGTCCTATAATCTTGTAATGGTGAAGATGTTAATCAGGCTTAATTTGAGTTTCCATGATGGTGTCCACTATTAATGGCATTGATGTGTGGAGTTACTAAGTACAGCACACTGGGTGAGCTTCATTCAGACAAAATGAATCATGAATGGGTGAAATAAAACAGCAACAAAAGGCCACTCTACATGCATAAAATGTTTTGGTAAGATTATAAATTTAATTAAAGGCACAGCATTCCTGGAAGGAAAGCATAGTACTCGCAACATTTCACGCCAAAATTAAGATCATCTTAAAATGAAGACGGATGGAGTTATTGCTATTTTGGCCAAATCCTTCAAAATAACTAAAATCTCATGCAATATCGTCAGATGTCACACTTAAAGTATGTGTTTGGCAAAAACATGATTGCCCACCTTTCAGAAAGTTCTATTCATAGTACAGATGTGTTTGAAGAACATCAACTATGACTTGTTATCTAACCAGGTGGAGTCAGGTCCTCTGGATGATTCTTCTTTGTTGAAACGTTTCATCTTTTATCCAAAAGACTTCTTCGGTCTGAACTGACCTGGTTAGATTTATCTACCTGGATTATTGAGCATGCATCAGGACTTTATGACTTGTTGTGTTTTTCCCTGTCTTGCCATGAATGATTTTTCCTTCAATGATCAGATGACCCAAAAGGACGGGCAGCACCTCTGGAGGTTGAAAAACTTTAAATCGCCCGTGTACTGCAACGTGTGTCAGAGCATGCTGCTGGGTTTGAGGAAGCAAGGCCTGTGCTGCACCTGTGAGTACCTGAACTCTCCAGAGGAGGGCGACACTGCAGGGACGTCAAATATTCATGACCCATTTTTGTCCTACAAATTACACATTTGATACAGATTTTAATTAGATATTTGTGTGTACTGCTGTGCAGGTTGCAAGTACACAGTTCATGGACGTTGTGCTAACAAGAACCCAGCTCCTTGTACCAGGACGTACGTCAAGTCAAAGAAAGAAACTGGGGTATGCTGGTGTCTCCACAACAGTCTTCACAGTAAAATGCAGAGTTTAAATTATATTTGATCCTTCTTAATACCTTTACATGAGAACATGCGTCCCACTTTACAGGTTCCAACGCACGACTGGGTGAGTGGGAACTGCGATTCAAGAAAGTGTGATCGATGCCAAAAGAAGATCAAGAGCTTCCAAGGCTTAACGGGCAAACGCTGTGTGTGGTGTCACACCATGGTGAGGAAACATCTTACAGTGTTAGTTTTTATTTTTAAACATGTAATGCACCTACAAGATGTAAAAAAGCAGAACTCTTGTTTTACAGATTGTAGTGTCACTGCGTCATATACATTTAGAGACTGTTTTTGAAATAATGTACCCAGCTGATCACTTTTCAAGTGAGAAGACAAAATATTTGGTCATATTTACAAACGAAGAGGTCATTTGCTGTTGGATAACCCCAAAAATATTTTTATGCCTAAACTCATAGCCGAACAAAACATGGATGAGCACAACACCCATCTGCATGCTGAAGGTCCAAATATAAAACTGTTGGTTTATCTGGGCCGGCAGGAGTGAACATTTATTTAAAATCAGTGTATAGAACAAGACTTGCAGGGTTTTAAATTCTGTTTTTATTTATCAAAGTGTGTGAAAGGGTTTGGATGTGTTCAAGTTATGAAAATGTTCTTTTAAATGCTTTAAACGTCCAAGACAGCAGAAGTGTAAAACGTATATATTCCTACGTATACATTTAGATTCTGTCAATCACAACTGCTGTGAGGTGTGATGTAACATGTCATCTGTTTGTGTTTTTCAGTGCCATGATGACTGTGCAGACCAGGAGCCAACAGAGTGTACCTGTGGACCGCTCAGAGACCATGTCCTGCCTCCGTGGGCAATATATCCTGTTATAAAGGTACAAAATGATCCTCAGTGCAAACTGCGCCTCACACACCAACACAGAACCTGTCAGTCAGGGCTGTGTCTTGTTTTTGATAAACACATCCTCCGTGCTGCATTTTAATGGATACATTGAGTAGTTTGTTTCTTATCCTTAAATTAAAAAAAAAATGCTATTAGACTGTCACGTTATGTATTTATTTCTTACAAGTATATGCTTTTGTTTTTTTTTTTTACCCAAAAGGAGAGACCAAACAATGTGAAGAATGGCTGCTCAGGGTCAACGGATGAGAGTGACCTCAACATTACTCCTGAAGGACAAGTGCTGCAGGTGGGGTTCTTATCATAATGAGCTGATAACCATCTATAGACTACTGGAAGATTAGTTATATTTATGTTTGTTGCCAGTAGCGTGATTATAAGTTGTTTATACGCCAACAGATCAGCCCTGTGCCAAATACCCATCCTCTTCTAGTGTTTGTCAACCCTAAAAGTGGTGGGAAGCAGGGAGAAAGGTGAGTCCAGAAAGATTACCGTATTTTCCACCGTACGCGTCGCACTGCCCTATTAGCCTCATCAGTCCAAATATGTCTAATAAAGTAGAAAAATCTATAAATATGTCGCTTCGCCGTATACGTTGCATCTATTACGCATCACCGCTGACATCCCAGAAATGTGGGCCGGTGTTGTGCCAAAAATTGCTGGGCTGCCAAATGGCGGCCGTGGAAGTGTGCACGGGAGGACTTTAACAAGAATTTAACAAGCTAGACACCTAAAACAATTAATTGTTTGCTTGAAATCATAGTAAAGGTGTGTCTCAGTTGAACTTTTACTTAATAAATGCACTTTAATGGTCAAATTAGCTGCATTTCGCCAGGGCAACGCAGCTGGTTTGACGGTTGCTCCAAGCAGCGAGCAGAACGAAGGTGGGAGGTTATGGCAAGCTGATTGTGTCATTAATAGCTGGTGAAGATTCTCAGTCATCCAGGACATGGTAAATTCAAAAAAGTTCAAGAAAAAATCTATAAAGTATAAAGTCAGTGGTTCCCCTACCATTGTACAGGCCCCACCCCGCCAACAAAACTGAGCACCCCGCCAAACTGAATTTGCCCCTCCCACCCCCAACCGGCACTGACGTATCACTAAGGTAGCGGCATAAAATACAAGCTCTCTAGCTAAAAAACCCAAGGCAGCACTCACATTGCCTCTTCCCTCATGCTGAACGCCCCCCGCCCCCTCTCAAAAATTGTTAGTACAAGCTGTGCTCAGACATGTCTCCGTCCCCCCCATCAGCAAAAATCATGGATGAGATAAGCACCCCGCCATGGCAAGCTAACTAGGGGAAACACTGAAAGTATAATAAATAAAGTCCAGTTGTTTTTTGTCTTCAACTTTTTGAATTTGTCATTTTAGCCACTTTTACCTATTAATATGATACAATGGCATGCCTTACTACTACTACTACTACTCTGCTGCCATCTAGTGGCTAAAAGTGGCACTGTTCTCTTTTTTTTCAGTCAGAATGAATGAAAACGGTCATATTTCTGCCAAAAATTGGTTTATAAATATGGGGAAAAAATCCATAAATCTGTCCCTTCGGTGTATAAGATTCAGGGCATGTAAATTATGCAACAAAACACGACTTATAGGCGAAAAATACAGTACATTTAAGAACACAATCTTTCCAATATGAGGACATTGTTCAAATTGCTCTCTTACTCATTCCAGAGTCCTGCGTAAATTTCAGTATTTACTGAATCCAAGGCAGGTGTACACCCTTTCAAATGGTGGTCCTGGACCAGGGTGAGTTGTTTCAGACCACATAATCCTGAGAACTTGTTTAGCTCAGTTTCATTGTGCTGTCCTCATCATGATCTCTGTTTCAGACTTAGCTTCTTCAGACACCTCGAGGACTTCAGAATCTTGGTATGCGGTGGAGACGGCACAGTTGGCTGGATTCTCGATGCTATAGGTGAGCTTGTCAGGTCAGTTTCTCTGAAATGTATAAAAATATTCCAACTCATCTTATTGTTTTCTTGTGTTCTGCCATGTATTGCACTCAGACAAAGCCAACCTTCAGGTACGGCCACCTGTTGCTGTACTTCCTCTGGGTACAGGAAATGACCTTGCACGATGTCTGCGTTGGGGTGGAGGTGAGAAGGTTTTCTTTGAACATAAAATTAATGACATAGTTCAGATTTGTGCACATGAACAAGCCCAGTCACATTTTCTTCTCCCACCCAAAGGATACGATGGAGAAGACCTGGGTCGTATTCTTAAAGACATCGAGGGCAGCTCCCAGGTGCACATGGACCGCTGGAGCGTGCATGTGATATCAGATGAGATACAGGAGAAGGGGGATCCAGTGCCGTATGAAATCATCAACAACTACTTCTCAATAGGAGTTGTGAGTTTCTCAGCCACACAAGGGGAAGTGTTTGTTTTCAGTTGGTGGGAATGTTAGCTGCACGGCTCATTGCTTTGTTGTGCTGCTCTGACAGGATGCCTCTATTGCTCATCGCTTTCACACAATGAGGGAGAAACATCCTCAGAAATTTAACAGCAGGTACGTGTCTTCATTAAAACAGATTCATTTTGTTTTCATCTAATGCAGCCAAAGAATCAGACACATTCCACACAGCAAGGCTTGGTTTCAGTTCAGAGTCCTCAGTTTTATCAAAATGTTCCTGTTTCCTGTTCCTGCCAGTTTAACTTCAAATACACTTCTTTTGAAACTGCAGAATGAAGAACAAGTTGTGGTATTTTGAATTTGCCACTTCAGAAACCATATCTGCTTCCTGCAAGAAACTGAATGAAAGCTTAACAATAGAGGTAATTATAACGGCTTGTTCGGTCTTTAAGAATCAAGCCTCTAAAAAAACATCTGCTAACTACTGATTTTGTTCTCTTTTTGTGATTTACTGTACTTTGTCCAGTGCTGTGGCACTCCTCTGGACCTCAGTGGCTTCTCTCTGGAAGGAGTTGCTGTCCTCAACATTCCCAGCATGCACGGTGGCTCCAACCTCTGGGGTGAAACCAAAAAAGTGGACACTAAGGGGCTAACAAGTCAGGATGAGCCTGAGGTGATCATCAACCCAGAGGTCCTGAAAATTACTTCTCAAGGTATGTTTTCACTGACCTCAGCTCTATAAAAAGGTGCAGTTAAACCTTTTCGCATCATGTGACGTGTGTTTAATATGGAAGTTCCTTTTAGCTCTGCAGAGCCCATTAGTTGATTGTTTTTTTTAGCAAAGTCTAAATCCAGATTTGCAGCTGTTATCGGTTAAAAGCTCATAAACTAACCATACTGCACAGCCACAACACAAAACCACGTACTGACTAATTGAGACGGTAGCTGGCCTGTCTTTTGTTGGCTGCATGTGAAAACTGAAAACTCCTCAGCAGACACACCACACCAGAGGCTTTGCAGAGTCTTCCTCACCGTCATCACATAATTTATTTCAGAAAATCTCAAAATAAACACCTATGTGAATACATCAGTTATCACTCGTCCTAAAAAGAGTACAATGAGCGAGCTGCTGATGTCTGGTGCTGTCCCATCATGTGTCAGTTACGTACATAAAGAGTAAGTAGATATCAGAAACTGTTTAACTTTAACTGCTGCAAACTAAACACTGAAATCTGTCTTCTTTGTTCACCATATTCTGGCCCTGAGCGCTCCGAGTTTCCAGCTGTAAGATATCTCTTTAGCCGAGAAGTAAAAGAAAACTTTATAAAAATAAACAAAAAAAACATTTTGAGCAGTTTTTAAAACAACTATGCAGACATATGGGAACACTAAGAGGTAGTGACAGAAACTTGTTGTTTTCAGTGTTTGAACAGTATGATACATGTAGTGAGAACCTGTCAAAGCTGTTTTTCACCTCGGAAGTGTGTCTACATTTCTATCTCCGTTAATGCGGCCCGAACCACAACGTCTACTCCCACAAAAGTTATATCAAAACGACCGGCTCGGCCCCGTGATGTGTGCTATTACTTTTATTGGCATTTCAAGTTACAATGGCGACGTAAGTTGTGAACAGAGACGCAATATTTCCACCAACTCCAGGAACTAGTTGGTGACTGCCCACTTATTATTCTACACCTGAAAAACGTATCTTTTTCAACTTTATTGCGGCCCAAACCGCAACGTGGACCCCCACAAATGTTATATCAAAATGACCGGCCTGGCTCCAGGAAGTGTGCAAGTACTTTTATTGGCATTCGCAGTTACCATGGCGACATATTTTGCTAACAAAGATGCCAAATTTCCCACAGGAAATGAATAGGAGAAAACGCTTCAGAGAAACTGAGTAACGTATGGAGCCATTTTGGTTCAACATGCAAGGAAGGCAGTGCATTATGCAGTGCATGGAAGGAACCTATTATCATTAATTATGAATTAACAATGTTAATAGTTATTAATATCAATATAAATTATAATTTATATTGATAATTAACATTAGCATAAATTATTAATATTAATATTTTATTATTAATAATAATCAATAATGTATACTAATAATCACTATTAATAGTAGTGATCATTATTAATAATAAATGTTAATAATTATTAATTTAAATATTTATTAATAATAATAATAACGTTAATTAAAAGGCAGTCTTGATTCTACTCTCCTGAGTGTCAGTTAACTTACTTTGTTTTCAACGTTAATGTGGCACGAACCACAATGTGAACCCCCACAAAGTTTTATCAAAACGACCGGTGGCAGTTGTAGTTACCATGGTGACATTTTTTGCTAACAAAGACGCCATGTTTTCCCACAGGAAATGAATGAGAACATTCCTCACACTAACTGCTGTCAAGTCACATGACCAAGAGTGTAGAGACGAAACAGAAACTCAGTGTTGGATTTGTTTGAAACTCGCAGAACGTAATTGGCAGATGTATCTCTAAAACTGATTAACGTTTGAAGCCATTTTGATTCAAGATGGCTGCCACAGCAGCCTCAGCAAACACATAATTGACTATAAATCTGTTTTTTTATATATTGGGATGAAATTTAGTAAGGTTGTAGCTGAGAGCGATTTGTTGTTCATTCCTAATGCAAATCAAAAATCCAAGATGGCCAACTTAGCTATAAAAGAAACAAAAAGAGAACTCTCCCATTTTTTTAGCGATTCAGCTGAAATTTGGTATAGAGGTAGCTGAGAGCGAACCCAAACACATATTACTTTCAATCAAGAATTTAAATCGGCAGCAGCCTGGCAGTCCCCGTCAAAGTTTCTCCAGGAACTTTCTAGTTTATTTATTGAAGTGCTCAACAAAGTTGAAGAACTATTAATCTCCCATGTTTTAATAGATGTCTAAAAGGCTACTTTACAGAAATACCTTACGGAATAATTGAAACCAACCCTCCTGTGATGAGGCGATGTGCTTTTACTCATGTTTTTGTCCACTTGAGGGCAACAGAACAAGCTTTAAAGACAGCAGAAGTTCAGCTCACAGTTAGCCAGCACGTTTAGACGTGTTTGTAACTCAGCATTTTGTGATCTGATTGTGTTCTCCTGATCTAAACACATTTTAAATACAAGACCATCATAACCTAACCATCATGGCTCTCATGAGCAGTTTACACTGGTCAAATCCCAGCTGGGGGCCTTTCTGGGTGGAGTTTGCATGTTCTCTCCGTGCATGCGTGGGTTTTCTCCGGGTACTCCAGTTTCCTCCCACAGACCAAAAACATGCATTTTAGACTGACTGGTAACTCTAAATTGTCTCTAGGTGTGAGTGAGAGAGTGAATGGTTGTTTGTCTCTATATGTCCCTGTGATGGACTGGAGACCTGTCTAAGGTGTCCCCCACCTCTCACACAGTGATTGCTGGAAAGCTAATTGGATGGATGGATGGATGGATGGATGGATGGCACTTAAAGGAAGACCTTTGCACTTAACATATTTATGAAGGCAGTGTGTAAAATGTATTTAATTCATTCATACAACCTTTATTTTTAATTGCATTCATTTCACAATCAGTACAGAATAAACAAGGTTTCCAGCAACTCTGGAAGGACATTTGGGAAAACCTGGAAAAATGACTTACACATTTTCCACACAGGGAAAACTCGGGGAATGTTGTTTCATGAAATGCTGTAAACTCAGATTAAAATGACTGAGTTGTTGCTCAAAGAGAAGCTCATTTCTGACCATAACGGGGCCTCACTCCATGTTTGTGTTTGTCAGATCTCAGTGATCGTCGGCTGGAGGTGGTTGGCCTTGAAGGAGCCATGGAAATGGGACAGATCTATACCGGCCTCAAAAGTGCTGTGCGGCTTGCAAAAACTTCCCAGATCACCATCAGGTACAGAGAGCCGCCGGGACACGTTTTGACAGGTCTCGGTGCTGCTAACGATTTGTACCTGATGTAGACTGGTTACCAGTGCTCAAACCAGACCGCTCTGCTTTTACCCTTTTTGTATTGAAATCACACATTTGCTGCTGGTTCATTTTGTGAATTTCTCTTTACACGCAGGACAAAGAAAGCATTACCCATGCAGATCGACGGAGAGCCGTGGATGCAGCCCCCCTGCACGGTAAAAACACATGCACAGAAACCCCATGGCAGCTTTACTATCCAAGTGCTTCCTCCTGTTCGCAGTGAATCCACTGAAATGTTGGATTTGATATCGTTGCGACTCACGGGATAATCTGCATCTCATATTTTCTTTTCAGATTCACATCACACACAAGAACCAAGCCTGTATGTTGATGGCTCCACAGGCCAAGTCCTCAGGTTTCTTCAAGTAGAGCCCACAGACCGAGTGCACGAGCTCACTGTATACAGACTGACACTTTAATCATAGAATCAGTGTATGGTGTAGAGTATCCACATTATTACAGAACCTTTCAAGCATCTTACGGCTCCATAGCACACATTTCTAGCATGCATGGCATTGTATGACAAGAAATGTTTGCATCGTGGCCAAAATGATTTTGACCAAACTATCTCAGTGTTTTCATTAATTTACACTGCTGCTGTCTCAAGACTTGACAGGAAGTGGAGGCGCTGCTCTTTAGAAACCTCATGTAAAGTTAGAATGAAGTATCCTTCACTGATATCTGACGTTGGTGTAGAAATACACAGTACAAATATCTGGCTTCATGTGCCTTCATAATCTATCGTCTTTGTTGATGTAGAAGACATTCAGAGCTCGTGTGTGTGCACTTTGAGCAGAGACCATGTAGTATTGATGATTTGTTGTGGCTGTAAATATGCTGCTCTGAAAGCCAAATATACAGTACGTTAAAAACAAACGAAGAACGGGAACGAGTAAACAGAAGCTGAAGGTGTTTGACCTGTTAGTACTTACTTCAGAAGATACTTGAAAGTGTTTAGGGCCTGCAGCGACCGTCGTGCTGTCTCCGTTTTTACCCAAGTCTTCGTCCTGTGGACCAAATTAAGGTTTTGTGTTTGACTGAATGCAGAGAGGAACTCTTCTGACAGCATTTAAAGTTGGTGCACGTTCAGCTCTGACTCAATTTGACAAGATTCAATGTATCGGCTCCGACTATTTATTCTCATGTATGTAGTTTAATTTAAATGCTTTACTAGTCTTATCATTTCAATATATCATGAGGTTGTAAATGTAATATTTCTGAAATAACTGGTAAAGATTTTAATAAACTGTCTGGACTTCGATTCTGTTTCACTCATTTTAACAGATTGTTTCTGCTGTAAAGAATTCAGTTTTACCTCAAGGGTGCATGATTACCTTTTAAATCTGAAGCCACTGACACTTCTAAATTTACTGCTCAGCCTTTGATGTTCGTTTGACCTTTGACAATAAGTTATAGATTGATCTTCAGAAAACATCTTTTCTTTATACGTTGGCAGAAAAATGTCGAGTGAACAAACTTCCTCAACAGACGTTGGGTCGTTCACAGATGTTAAACGTAGGTGGATCTAGGAACAAGTGAGACGGCTTTAATCGTGAATGAAAAGAAGGAGCACTGCTTGAACATGAGTGCTGGAGCATCGATCAGATCCAACATGTTCATTCAAAAACAACAAAACATTTTAAAAAACTGGGATCAGCCTTTGGAAGCGTTAAAGCAACAAGACGATCTGTAAATTATTTAAAATGATTGATTAGTCCCACATTCACATCACATATTTATACTTTAATCTGTTTTATTGCTAAATTATGTAAAGTGAAAGATTTTCCTACAAACGTAGGCAGCTACTTTTTTCATGATCAGAAATTAGTTATTGATGAACTGCATCACATTACAAGTAATCATCGTGTTCCCATCAAATATGAACGTTTTAGATGCTTTATATTAATAATAAGAAGGGGGAGTGGTGGTGCAGAGGTTAGAGAAGGTGGGCCTGTGATTGGAAGGTCGCCGGATCCCAACAACATCAAAATGTGAGCGGAAAAGGTGAAACCCACACCTGCCTCCACCCTCATTTACCCCACTCTGGGCCCTTGAGCAAGGCCCTTAACCCCTGGGCACCCTAGATGGCAGCTCTGCTCCACACAGAGGGCTGTGGTAGCTCGGTGGCTGTGGTCTGTCAGGAAGGACATCTGAAGTCAAAACTTTTGCCAAGTCTTCGTGCAAGTTATTTTTCTGTGGAGACCCCTGAAGAAGGGAGCAGCCAAAAGAAGAAGAAACAATAAAATTAGTTTATTATATTTTCTTTTATGAGATCTCTTGATTTTTCTTAAATAAGTCATTTGATAATTTTTTTCTTTTCTTCTTTCGGCTGCTCCCTTCTTCGGGGGTCTCCACAGTGAACTAAGTCGCACGAAGACTTGGCGATTATTTTTACACCAGATGTCCTTCCTGACACATCCACAGACACCGAGCTACCACAGCCCTCTGTGTGGAGCAGAGAGCTGCTTTCTAGGGAGCCCAGGGGAGCAGGTGGTGGGGGGTTAAGGGCCTTGCTCAAGGGCCCAGAGTGGGGCAAATGAGGGTGGAGACAGGTGTGAGTGCTTCACCTTTCCCACCCACATTTTTGATGTTGTCAGTACCAGGAGTTGAACCAGCGATCTTCCGATCACAGGGCCACCTTCTCTAACCTGGAAGCAGTGCCTGCCATAGCACTGGCAGCACGAGGGCTCAGTGGTTAGCACTGTTGCCTCACAGCAAGAAGGTCCTGGGTCCAATCCCCAGTTGGACCTGGGGTCTTTCTGTGTGGAGTTTGCATGTTCTTGTCGTGCTTGCGTGGGTTTCCTCCCACAGATCAAAAACATGCATGTTAGGCTGCCTTCAGGGCTCTCTTGCAAAATAGATCTGTGCTCTCAATGGGATTTGCCTGGTTAAATAAAAGGTTAATAAAATAACCTGTGTGCCACCACTCCCGAAGTCATTTGATAATACAATTCACTTTTAATAATTATTTGTAAATTCGCTCACCTTTTTTTCCTCTATATAGTATATTGTTTTATATGTCAGTTGAAACTATTATAGCATTATTGTTGATTTTGCTTCACTGTTCTCCAACTTCTCCGGAGTATAACAAACATGAAATGTCCGAGCTGCACCTGAAGGCACCAGATTGGCCCTGGTGTCACTCACAGCGCAGGCCCCGCCCCCCGGCAGGATGAAGGCGACGCTCAGTTCTCTCCTCCACGTCGAGGCAGAAACTCTGGAGCGCGTCGGGACAGCTCCCAGCAGGGCCGAGCTCAGAGAACAGCGAGGAGCTTTGCTTTTCATCTCCCCACAACAATGACGTTCAGGAGGCTCAAGAAGGTGAACTCCAGCGCTCCGGAGGCTGGACCCGCCGGACCCGCATCTCAGGACTACGACATTTATTTCTCTTCGTCCAAGTCTGACAGCTGTAAACTGGAGGGACCGGCCAGCTCCTCGCAGGTTTACAACTACAGAACTCTGGCTTATTCTGGCGGGACGCTGCCCAGAACCTACAAGAAGGTGAGACCAACTTTCTGCTTATCTTGAATATTGGACGAGTTAGAGCTACAGGACAAACCGGGACCAGGACTCTGACCCCGCAGAACTTCATCAGGACTGTCCTCGTGTTTCTGCTGAAAAATGTGACATCTGCCCCAAATCCCAAATAACTTGGTAACGATCTAAGAAAATACAAGTCATGCCTTTAAACTTTATTTGAGCTGCATTCAGTCAGTGTCTCATTGTGGTCACCATGGCAACAACACCTGTGTCTCTCACTC
This sequence comes from Nematolebias whitei, assembly GCF_014905685.2. Taxonomy (NCBI): domain Eukaryota; kingdom Metazoa; phylum Chordata; class Actinopteri; order Cyprinodontiformes; family Rivulidae; genus Nematolebias; species Nematolebias whitei. The sequence goes on from NC_056508.1 coordinate 14,791,928, forward strand.
CCTGGCAGACTAAAAAGTAAGCCTCAAAAACACATTTCTTGAACCGCCAGCAGTAAAAAACTGGTCGAGTCCATGAACTTTTGTGTTTCTGCAATGTTTTATTCTAGGACAAGTTTAAAAAAAGTCCATCCCAGTTGGGTTGTGCACTCTCTGAGGGGATTTAAGAGAAAACCAAAAGTCCTAAAGCTTTAATAGAGACGCAGTGAGTGAAAGAACACAGAAATATTGGTGTACAACTTGTACTAACCAAAGAAAAGTTTGTTTGCAAAGGTATTTTAAAGTTTAGACAACTCCAAGTGAGTGTTACCATTTGGGTCAACATCCTGTAATAAAATCACCCAAAGTCATAAAAATCATGAATGTGTAGAAAAATTCTTCAAAACATCCAAATGCCAGTTCAGTCATTGAAAGTCCAAATTTCTGTCCCGTTCAAACTTTGAATGATGTTCACAGAGCTCCGTCAAAATCCCATCATTATGAATACATTTATTTAGTTTTGTGTGAAAAGGTGTTTCGTGCATTAACACAACCTGAAGTGATCTTTAAGACAAGAGCTCAAGAGTGGCTCTAACTTTAGTTTTTGTCGTGTTGCTCAATCCGGCTGGTTTTTCTCCAATAAACCTAATTTAATCCCCATTTTTAAGTTTGAGCTTTGTACAGTGAAGTGAACTGGCTCAAACTTGTGCTCGCTGCCTCCCCCCCCCCTGTGGTGGGGGAGGCAGCGAGCAGGACGTACAGTGTTCAGCAGAGAGGCATCGTTGTGGACAAACCCACACATTAGCAGTTTGCAGTATTAACAGTGAGGGGCTACAACACAGCATTGTGCGCTCTCAGGAGCCGAGACCCTGTCCAGACGCCCCCGTCAGACCCAGTGGGTCACTGGGAATAAATGCTCTCAGTGTTGGGACGTAAAGAAAGCGGCGTTTTAGCAGGCAGAGAGGCCGCAGCACAAAGATGGCTTTTATGGGAGCAGCATTTGAAAATGATTGACTTGGAACAGAGGTGGATTGATGCAGGTGATGCAGCCGAGGCGTCTGGACGGACACCTTTCTTTTTATTTACACAGTCAGGTTGGGCAGGGGCCTGACCCGCTGCTGACTCCTCTCCACCTCTCAATGCTGTTATTGTGGAGTTCACCACAGAGTCCTGTGTGTTTCTTTTAATAGACTGGAGTTTGTGTGAACGGCTCAAAACGTTGCTCAGAGAGGTTGGAGCGCTTCAGCTGGTTTACTGTCAGTTCAGGCTCCGTTCTTCTGGTCTTCATTCCTCACTTGAGGTGAACAAACAGAAGCCAGACGTTCAGTTCACAGACGTAATGGCTTTAAAATCAAAACAAGCTGCCTGGCACGCGTCTGCTATTCTAAAACCTGCTGGGCCGGTCTTTGTGTGCAGCAGGTGTGTCCAGGAGATGTTGAGGAGCGGGGTGGGGGGAGCCCTGATGACTGATCCTGCACTAACCTCACGCAAGTGTCTGAAACGCTTCATGTCTGTTTCGTTTTCTCCTCGCAGGGCGGCGGCTCGCAGAAGTGGAAACCCCTAACACCGTCACCAGAACCACAAAGGTGCAAGCAGCATCCCACTACTCTCTGCAGACCTAACTCTTTGTTGTCCTGTCTCTCTCTCTGTCTCTGTCTCTGTGTCTCTCTCTCCGTCTCTCTCTCTCTGCCTCTGTGTCTCTGTCTGTGTCTCTCTGTGTCTCTCTCCATCTCTCTCTCTGTCTCTCTCCATCTCTGTCTCTCTCTCTCTGTCTCCCTCCATCTCTGTCTCTCTCTCTGTCTCTCTGTCTCTATGCAAATCTTTTCACCTCGACATGTCCCCTCGTGTGACAGCGAGGCCCTCTCGTCCACACTGCGATCCTTTGTGGGTAAAGTCGTGGCTGTGTGGGACTTCATGGAGTTGTCATGAATTTTCATGTCCTCTGCCGTGCAGACGTCCTTCGGTCTCACAGATCATTGTTCTGTGTCCGTCTGTGACGTCCAAACTCTGGGGGACACACTGAGTCCTGTCCACAGAGCAGAATCTCACATAGTGCAGCTAGATGGCAGCACGATGGATCAGTGATTGGAGCTGTTGTGTTGCCTCACAGCAAGAAGGTCCTGGGTTCAATCCCCAGTTGGACCTGGGGTCTTTCTGTGTGGAGTTTGCATGTTCTTCTCGTGCTACGTGGGTTTCCTCCCACAGACCAAACACATGCATGTTAGGCTGCCTCCAGGTCCAGACCTCTCCTGTAAAAGAGATCTGTGACCTCAGTGGGACGGGTTTGGTTAAATAAAGGTTCATGAATAGATGAGGATCCATGTTAGTTTTCTGTAGATTTCAGCTCCTCGTTGTTTTATTCTCCATTTATCTGAAGCCGTTCAATAATTCTGAGCAGACTTTAAGATTATCAGTCGTTCAATTGAACAGATGTCGAATGTTTTCTTTGAACTTTCTGTTGGGTCCAACCTGCAGACGTTCAAAAATGACGCGCAAAGTTGTGTCGTGGTTGATCTTTGACGGCCACAAGTCGAGTGTAGATTGTGTTTATTTAAATATCTCATGAGCCACTGGACTGATTTTAATTAAAACTTTCAGAATCATCGGACGTTCATCTATAATTGATTTACTTTAGGGGCCAGTTCAAGATGGGCCCCAACAAGCTAAATTGGGAAATGATTTTTTTTTTTTAAAGACAGTTTTACAATTATGGAGCTCATCTTTGCGTCATCATAAAAATAACAGACAGATTTTGACACGAGATAATTCAAAGTTCATGCTCATTCATCCAGGTACAAAATCCAGTAATGGCCAATCAGGTCGTCTGGATGGTTTATTTTTTTGTGGAAAGATGTTTCGCTCTCTATCCAGAGGGCTTCATCAGTCTGAGGAGTCCCATGTAAACTGTTTTCCCCTGGTTGGCAAACTGGTTGGTCCACTTAAGGAGTGTACTGCTTAATGGGGAAAACTGTTTACTTGGGACTCCTCAGACTGATGAAGTCCTCCGGATAGAGGGCGAAACGTCTTTCCCCAAAAAATAAACCGTCCAGATGACCTGACTGACCATCAGTTGGATCACTCGTAGCGTTCTTTTCTACACAACTTCTTATTTTCTCTTTAAGATGATCTTAGCCCTGACTCTGGTTTGGAAGGCAGCGGTGGATTTGTGAAGCCTTTAACTCTGGATATGTTCACGAGGAAAGAAAGAGTCTGGATAGAAGGAGCAACTTTTGTGGGATTGTTGCAGCGTGAACTCTGCAGAGCTCAGTTTTCAGCTTGTGGGACGACGGCAACGTTAAAGTTCACCTGGAAACACGGCTAATGTTTGTTTATTTTCTGTTTATATAGGCAGTGAGATGTGCCGTCTGCAGGCAGATTAGAGTCTGCAGGCAGATTAGAGTCTGCAGCGTCTCTGCTTACACCGTCTGTACACAACGCAAAACGTCAGTGTGCAAATAAGTTAGAGAAGCTGACAAACGATGACTTTTTCAAGTTGGAAATGACCGAGTTGTCCAAACAGCTGCAGGTTATTTCATGTGTGTTGCCAAGTGTCCATGTAAAACCTGCGACCAGCTGCAGTTCAGTAAAAAATATAACTTGTTGATCAGATATCTGCCATCAGATTAGATGCAGACTCATCTTTTCCACTCCCTCAGACGAACTCAGAGAAGACGTGGTCAAACTCCAACGTTATGTTTTTATTCAGGCAGGTGGCGTTCCTGGAGAAAAAAGAAGAGGAGACGTTTGGCTTTGAGATCCAGGTAAATAAGATTAACTCAGATTATATGCAGTTTACAGAACCTCTTCATTGTCAAGTAGCAGATTTTTTTGCACGCCTCATGTCTGACAGCAGATAATCTACCACTGTTAGGGACAGAAACAGGCACTTTCTTGCCTTCATCTTAATCTGAGTGTTTCCTGTTCCAGCAGGAGAGGAAGGTCACCCAGCAGTCAAATAACCCGTTCATTTAATCCCATGACTCGGGGAGAAAAAGGGGATGGTTTTGTTTGTTCTCCCTCCAGCATTGGTATTTTCAGCTGCGTGGTTTACTCTCACGCTTTCCATCTAGTACCTGCTCCCCTCTCACCCCCCCAGATTAACACAGATGTCTCTGATTCCTCCTGAAGCTCCTCCTCACGCCGTCCCCTCCGTCATTCAGCAGTTTGTCCAAACAGTTAATGCGTGCGAGTTTAAAACGAGGCTCACGCAGTGTGCTGGTGTGCAGATCGGAGCGGAGCACTTCTTGGAAAAGACGCGGTGTTCTATTTACGCCATCGTTTCTGGCGCTGCCGCCCTTCCTGCCTGCGGCCCGAAGGAAGTGAGGCCGTGAGGAGCAGCCTGATGGTCGGCCGTAAGTGTGGAGCGTCCCTCTTCCTGCAGCTTTTCCTCTCCCAGCTGCAGTAAAGCGGACGTGGAGCTGAGGCTCCAGCATGTAAATGTCACATTTGCCTATCAACCATATTTGCGTGGTCGAACCCAGGCAGATCAAAATCGTTGCAAACTTCCATTTGGCGCTCCTTCATAAACTGGATCTGCCGTTAAAAGCAGGGAAGGTTGACGTCTCTGCCGTTTTGGAAATCAAATCGATCGTTTTAGCTTTTTGTTGTTGCTACAGCCACAAGTTTAGTTTTCTTCTAAGCGGGATGCTGACGGGTTGAAACTTCCACATAAAGAGGGAAGTTTATTTATGTCCTACCAGCACTTTGACCTTTTTGCAGACACGCTGCAGTGACCAAAACAAGGAAGAGCACGCAAACGCACATGTGGAAGTAACAAAACACGTTTCCAAGGCAACAAAATGTTAGCACCGTTCTTTGAGCAAGAAAGTACACAGATCTTTTAGGTCAAATTGTCAAATACAGGTGCTGGTCATAAAATTAGAAAATCATGAAAAAGTTGATTTATTTCAGTAACTCCATTCAAAAAGTGAAACTTGTAAATTATATTCATTCATTACACACAAACTGATATATTTCAAATGTTTTGTTTTTATTTTTTTATGTTGATGATTAAAATTGACAACTAATGAAAACCACAAATTCAGTATCTCAGAAAATTAGAACATTACTTAAGACTAATTTAAAAAGGGATTTTTAGAAATGTTGGCCAACTTTAAAGTATGAACATGAAAAGTATGAACATCAATACTTAGTTGTTGCTCCTTTTGTCTGGATTACTGCAGCGATGCAGCGTGACATGGAGTGGATCAGTCTGTGGTACTGCTCAGGTGTTATGAGAGCACAGGTTGCTCTGATAGTGGCCTTCAGCTCTTCTGAATTGTTGGCTCTGGTGTATCACATCTTCCTCTTCACCATACTCCATAGATTTTCTATGGGGTTAGGGTCAGGTGAGTTTGCTGGCCAGTTAAGAACAGGGATACCATGGTCCTTAAACCAGATACTGGTAACTTTGGCACTGTGTGCAGGTGCCAAGTCCTGTTGGAAAATGAAATCTGCATCTCCATAAAGTTGGTCAGCAGCAGGAAGCATGAGGTGCTCTAAAACTTCCTGGTAGATGGCTGCATTGACTTTGGACCTCAGAAAACACAGTGGACCAACACCAGCAGATGACATGTCACCCCAAACCATCACTGACTGTGGAAACTTGACACTGGACCTCAAACAACGTGGATTCTGTGCCTCTCCTCTCTTCCTCCAGACTCTGGGACCTTGATTTCCAAAGGAAATGCTAAATGTACTTTCATCAGAGAACATAACTTTGGATCACTCAGCAGCAGTCCCAGGCGAGACAGTTCTGATGCTGTCTCTTGTTCAAGAGTGGCTTGACACAAGGAATGCAACAGCTGAAACCCACGTCTTGCATACGTCTGAGTGTGGTGGTTCTTGAAGCACTGACTCTAGCTGCAGTTCACTCTTTGTGAATATCCTCCACATTTTGGAATGGGTTTTGTTTCACCATCCTCTCCAGGGTGTGGTTATCCATATTGCTTGTACACTTTTTTCTACCACATCTTTTCCTTCCCTTCACCTCTCTATTAATGTGCTTGGACACAGAGCTCTGTGAACAGCCAGCCTCTTTAGCAATGACCTTTTGTGTCTTGTCCTCCTTGTGCAAGGTGTCGGTGGTCGTCTTTTGGACAACTGTCAAGTCAGCAGTTTTTCCCATGATTGTGTAGCTTACATAACTAAACTGAGATCATTTAATGGCCTTTGCAGGTGTTTTGAGTTAATTAGCTCATTAGAGTGTGGCACCAGGTGTCTTCAATATTGAATGTTTTCCACAATAATCTTATTTTCTGAGATAATACATTTGGGGTTTTCATTAGTTGTCAGTTATAATCATCAACATTAAAAGAAATAAACGTTTGAAATATATCAATCAGTGTAATGAATGAATATACAAGTTTCACTTTTTGAATGGAATTACTGAAATAAATCAACTTTTTCATGATATTCTAATTTTATGACCAGCACCTGTACAAGAAAAGTGTGTCGGCACATAGACGGGTACATGCACTGATGATAAGCTGTCATAATGTTTTTAATGACTTGTTTAACTCTTCCATGCTATAATGATAATAATTCAACTGTAGTCAAACAGCTCGGTTCTTGTCTCATCAGAAAAACTTTCTTCAGAATTCAGATTATTGGTCAATCCCATGCATGCTGTCAAAAGAGAAACTACCAGCTGCAGTCGATCGTAATCACTTTCCGCATGTTAATTGGTCTTGTCAAGTTAAAAGATGTCCCAGACCTAGAATAGTATTTGATCCTGTATCATTTTGACGCTTTGTTTACTGGAGAGTACTCGTGATAAATTTGAGCTTGAGCACTCTCCGTTCTTGTTTTTAAAAAAGCTTTTAAATTGTTTTATAATCTATCTACTCTGAAAAAGAACGTATCAAATAAATCATCAAAAGCATAAAATTCATAATGAGTGTTTAACTTCTGACTGCAAACTAATTTCACTTGTTTCAAGCAGGAATGACTGCTTTGTTCTGTTTTCTATCTTCATAAAATAAATTTAGTATTTTCTGTGAGCTGTTAGACATTTAATGGATTTTTCTCTATTTTCAGCTGTAAATTGTTCTGATCATCTGTACGATGAGCGGCTGGTCGTCAGATGAATCCAGTGTAGCCTTTGTGAGTTTACAGAGCAACACCTGCAGGTTCTCTGTGGGTTCTGTGTTCTTACCTGAGCTCCACCAGTTTATGGACATTAACAGACAGTTTGTTCAGACAACAGGAAACAGACCTCATGCCTCATTATTTGCGTCACATCTCTGTGGGCTTTGTGATAAAAGCTTCTTTCCAGCATTGACACACCGTCATGGCTTCCTCTACATGATGCAGTGTTGTTGATTTTTGCGTTGCACATCATTGCCACAACATTTGAGGACAGCAGATATCAGTTGTGTTGTGCAAAGTAATTCCTAGACGTCAAGAGAAAGGAAGGAAGACATTTATCTTCAAAATCTGTTCTCACTCTGTTTCAGACTTATGGTCTCCATCATCAGGACCAAAACTCTGTGGAGATGTGCACGTTTGTGTGCAAGGTGCACGAAGACAGCCCGGCTCAGAGAGCAGGACTCAAACTTGGTCAGTAAATAATACTTTTTTAATGCGTGTCTGTTTTTGTGCGCTCCTGAGCCGTGTCTGTGCCAGGGTTGAAGCAAACATGAGGGAAGTGAGCGTGACTGTTGGCTCGTCTCTGTGAGTCTTCATCAGCTGACACCGTGCACGTTATGTCAGCAGAAGCACTCGTGAGTTTGTCTTTCTGAAGAACTTCAGGAAAACACCTGCATTTTTCCACTTGACAAACAAATGAACTTCACCTGACTCACTGCGTTCGTCAGCTCTTCATGCCAGAAGGAATATATTAAACAGAAGTAGTTTTTGTTTATCAGAGTTGTTTTTGGTTCCTTTATTTAAATGGAAGCAATGAACAACACTTCCATGTTTACAGTGTGGATGTTGCTTTTATTTGGGCTTGATAAAAAAAGAAATGAATGACGTGAGAAGCGAGAGCGCTCCGCTCCATTTACAGCTAGTTTCACTTCTTGCTTTCCTGGCATGCTGCACCTGTTGTCCTCCGATTGTTGCTGCGAACACAAAGAGTTCCTGAAACAGACGATCGAGTCTTTGAGTCCACATCACATCTACACACACATCTGACAACGTGGGACCTTTTTAAAGTGTAAATAAAAACAGACTGGTGAACCTCTGCCTATTTTTACTTCTAGCTGACGTCGTCTCCTTAAAATCATCCATTTACCCAGTCCTCTTTCTGGCCTGCTGCCAGTTCACTTGATTAGTTACAAAACGCTCCTCCAGCTGTTCTTATTTGTAACATTTGTTCTTTCAGTCTGTACTTAACTTGTTCCAACATGTTTTCCCTAAAAATGGAACAATTTCTTGGATGGAACAGAGGTTAGCTCGATAATAGTAAAGGTATGGATGGACGGATGGATGGATGGATGGATGGATGGATGGATGGACGGATGGATGGATGGATGGATGGATGGATGGATGGACAGGCAGACACCGTCTCAACTTTTTCAGAATAGGGGTTTTATTTATTGCTTTGAGTCTTGTGGGGAGAGTGGTGACACAGAGGTTATAAAAGGTGGGGCTGTGATCAGAAGGTTGCTGGTTCAACTCCCTGTACTGACAACATCAAAATGTGGGTGGGAAAGTTGAAACACCCCCACCTGCCTCCACCTTCATTTGCCCCACCTTAACCCCACCCTCTGCTCCCCTGGATGGCAGCTCTGCTCCACACAGAGGCTGTGGCAGCTCGTGGTTGCATCAGGAAGGTCCTCCGGTGAAAACAATCATCAGGTCTTCATGTGAGTTACTTCACTGTGATGACCCCTGATGAAGGGAGCAGCCGAAAGAAGAAGAAGAAATTATCGCTTCAAATCTCCAGAGAAACCCAGTGACGAGAAAATATCAACAACTTTACTCTTCCTGCTGCATACCACACACATGCGCACGCACATGCGTGGTCTAAATAAAGTGTTTCTGAGCCGAACGCCACGACGGCACATTTGTGTTTCACATGTGTTGAGGTTTCATTTGGCTCACGTCAGCTGGCTGCGTCAGGACGTAACAACAGCCACACTGGACCGGAGCATCCTGAACTGTGGTGGCTGGCTAACATATGTTGTGTGTGTGTGTGTGTGTGTGTGTGTATGTGTGTGTGCAGGGGACACCATCACAAGTGTGAATGACACCACTGTGGAAGGATTTCGACACAAGGACATTGTCCAGCTCATCAAGGCATGCGGCAACTCTCTGAGGTAAACGGGCGTCTTTTCCTCACACGTAAAGTCGATAATAAGTTTGTGAGAGTTGGTCTGAGGTGTGCACTGTAACTCCAGGTTCACGTGTTCGTTCACCCTGGCTGCTAACTCGATGAACACGTGTTAAAGCTCCAAGTTTTGCATTTTAGTTTGCATTCAGCTAGTGCCAAAGAGGCCGAGCTCGTGAGTTCACGTTTCACTTCTCATTTTGTTGCAAACTGAGCACAAGTGGAAACTTCTGAAGCGTCTTAGAGAAAAATCAGAAATGTTGTTTGAGCTGAATTTGACCTGAAAACACCGTGACTGAAGGAAACGCACGAACATCAGCTTTATAAAGCTTGTGTCATTGTTCCTCTCTGGTCTCGGTGTTGACCTGGACGTCCGCTCGTCATAAAACGAGTGTTTTGTTTTTCTTTACAGCTTGCTTGTATTTATAGTTTGTCTTTGTATGTTGGTTCATTTCTCTGGAATCTCAAAGTTTATTTCCTGAACTTGTTGGAGAGTTCTTCCTACGATGGCTCCAGTTTCTGTTGGCAGTTTGCTCAGCGGGCGTTTACTTTGAACCACGCACTCTTCCTCGCCCTCGTCTCTGCTTGTAAAGGATTAAAGGGACAATTAGCGCCGGCAGGCTGTGGCTTTCAGGGCCGCCGCTGCTAACATATCAGAGTATCAGTGTTGGCAGAGCTTTTACAGACTGACTTCACACAACTTGAAACTGTGAGCGTGAAAATCAGCTTTCCATTAATGACTCCAAAGGATCAGCAGCGTGAGGGTGGAAACTGTGCTGCCTCTCCCTGCCCACTGCTTGTAAACGGACTTATGAAAAGACTCTTTCATGCTGTGGAAGTGCTGTTTTTGTTCTCGTGGTTTTAAGAAGTACTTCCTGTTGAGTGTAATAACTCCGTGGCCTCCTGGTTTCTCTTGAAGGCTGGAGACGGTTTACAGCGACTCGATCCGTAAAGCTGAGCTGGAGGCCCGGCTGCAGTATTTGAAGGTGAGCGCTTCTCTCTTCCTGTTGTACGGAGTGCTTTTACTGATAAACTGTGCAACACACACACACATTATGTTATTTAGTAAGTGTAGACACCGCCTCCCCCTCCCTCCACACCTGTCTCCCCATCAGCTCCACCTGTTGCATCAGCAGTTTGTGCAGCAGACTGGAGGATGGAGCTGCCTGCGAAGTGGCCGGAGCGAGCGACTTCTCTCCCTAAAGATTACAGCAGCTGTCCCGCACTAATCCTCTGAAACACAGCCGCCCTCTCACACACTAATCCAACATTTTAAACATGAACCTGCTGTTTGCGGCGCAGCAGAAGCTGCTGCACACACACCAGCACCGACACGTTAATGTCCACCTCAGACTGGAGCTGGTTCTCATATTTGTCCTTGTGCCCCTTTTATTTCATGTATAGTGTGTTTGCTGCACTGAAAAGTTGTTTTTATGTTGTTTTCTGTTTTTGTTTGCAGCAAACTCTTTATGAGAAGTGGGACGAGTATCGTTCGTTAATGGTGCAGGAGCAGAGACTCGTCCATGGTAGGTCATCTCGGCTGTCCTTAGACACACTGGAGGGTATTTTATTTTAGGCTCAAAGAGATGTGAAAAGGTTAGAATCATTAGACACGAGTCATTTTTAAAGTCATTAAACTTTAAAGATCCTAATGCAATGTTGTTATCTTACTGTTTGGTTTAGATTAGTCTTATTAGAAAAATGTTTAAATCGGGTCTAACTCTACTTTCATGTTTTGTTCTTTAATAGAGTTTCATTTGAACAATAACTTTCTGTTTATGCTTCCTCAGAGGAGGTGATGGCTAAAGATCAAGGTTTAAATAATAAAGTGCTAGAAGGTCCATCATTTAAATCCTGGAGCTTTGAACATTGTTCATTTCTGTTGACCAGATCAAAGTAGTTGACAAAAAGATCTCCTGTTGTGATCTCAAACCCACAGTGTCGTCGTGTTAGCATTCAGTCCTCGTGAACGTTGGAAGAGTGTTCAAGCTTGTTGAGATGAATACAGTTACTGCAGTGCAGCAGTTTATAGATTAAAGATGATTAAAATCTTGTATGGTAAGGGTGCGCACACAGCGCTGTTGCTTCACAGCAACAAGTTTGCAGGTTTGTCTCCTGCCGGGGACCTTCCCGTGGCGTTTACATGATCTCCCTGTGCACGCGTGGATTTTCTCCGGATACTCCAGTTTCCCCCCACTGAGCAAAAACATGCACGTTAGATTAACTGGTAACTAAATATTCCCTTCATGTGAATGGTTGTTTATCTGATAATGTGTGTAAATTTGTTTGTTTGTAAGCAAAATATCTGATAAACAACTGGACCAGTTTTATTTCAAACCTTTAGAAACTAATTCCTGGATAATGTTTTGGAGTCGGCTCCATTAACCAGAGCAGCCACAGATAAGCATCTCTAACAGATCAATAGCTATAACTCTGCACTTCTATGAACACGGAGCTGATGTTGGTGTGGTAGTAGCTGAGAATCCCCAGCTCCTCCTCAAAGTGCTCCACATCGTGCAAGAGCGCGTGATCTTGCATGGCGTGGTGCATGACGCTGTCATTCTAGCTTCAAACTGAGAGGGGACAGGTGAATCCTTTATTTAATGAGTACTAGGCCTTTGCTATTTGTAGAGTTTCCAAATCTAAAACCTTTTTTTGTCTTGCATTTTGAATTTACAAGATTAAAATGCAACTAATAAGTTTAGCATAATACTTGTTCAGTCCTCTCCAGTACTCACACCGTTTGTTTGTTTCCAGGCATAGTGATGAGCGATGCTGCTGTGTACGAGTCCCTCGAGTCAGCTGGTCTCTACGGCAGCCTTGGCGCTCCCAGCCCGGCGACTCAAAGAACCATCCGCTGCACCGGCAGCACCAGCAGCAGCGCCAGCTTCCTCAGCACGGCCACGGACGACGACCCCCTCTACCAAACCTGCCTGTACCAGGCTAACGGGAGCGAGGACTCTGGGATTCCTGAGAAAAGTCAAGAAAAGCAGAGGCTGCAGCGCCTGCGACCGACCAGTGAGCTCCTCACAGTGACCAAGACTCAGCTGACCCGCAGCGCCAGCACTCGCAGCTACATGAGAGGTTCGTCTCCATCGTCATCCGCCGGCTCAGGAGAGAAACCGGGAGGATTCAGCTCGCTGCAACGAAAACCCAAACAGAAGAGCTTCCGCAGACGCCTCCTTAAATTCATTCCCGGCTTGAATCGACCGCTGGAGGAGGAAGAGAGCAAACTGTGAGCAGCACGCAGAGCTGTTGGCTGCAGCTTCCCAAAGAACTGAACTAAAGACTGAAACAATGACTCGAAACAAACGTGCCAAAGGAAACGGCAAGCAGCTCCCAAGAGCCAAAGATGGAGACCAAAGAGAACCGGCTGCAAACACCAATGAACTTTCACACAAGTTAGTTTGTGTGTCTTATTTTAAGTTATTTATTTATTTTTACATGTTCTGTTTATGTACAAAATGAAGAACCTTTAGTTAGTTTCTTTTCTGCATGCATAATGTTTCTCCTGCCAGCCCCCCAACAAGTAGAAATGTGCAACAAAAACTTTTGAGACCAGTGGACACAAGATGACTCAAATCCTATTTTCTGTTTTCAACCCAAGTTCAAGTTTTCTAAAACAAAAAGGAAAAAAGTGACATTCCCAGTTTACACACTTCCTATTTGGTAAAAAATAAATCCGTTTTTTTAAGACTACTGGACTGCTGCTCTTGTTGGAGACGGGTTTTGTTTTTCCACATTTGAGAAGTTTCCTCAGTTTAAACTGGAATAGTTAAAATGCTTTAAAGTAAAAAAAAAAAAAAAACTTTTCTTGGAAGAAATATTTGTGTGAAATGAAGCTGCTAAATAAAAACCATCTCTTTAGCTTTGATTGTACCGTTTGTTCATCCTTTCATTATTTAAAGTGACTGGTTGTTCCAGGAGGAGATAGTTTGGTGCGAGGTGAGCAGAATGACGGCCGTCCCATCGACTCTGACACTTCATTGTTCGGAGCAAAGTGAGGAATGTGCAAAGAAAAGCTTGTCCTAAAATCCCAAACAGCCACTTTCTTTCAGCTCCTGCAGGCCAGCGCTGAGTCCTCTCCTCTTCCTTGCTCCCATGGCAGCTCCAGCCGTCCGAGAGCTTGCTGCTTGTGTATTTGTTGGATTGGGGGGAGGGGGGGGGGGCGTTGTAGCTGGGAGTCTTTTCATTCCTGGCTTCATCTGACCCGTGAGGTCATGGTGGTCACTCTCTCTGCCGGCTCTGCGCTGTTGATGCCTTTTGTCCTCCGCTGCTCTTTCACAGATGCATCAGCAGTGACGACGATGCTGAGCGATGGTATGCAGCCATGTGTCCTGGCCCCCCGCCCCCTCGGACTGTGATGAAGGGGAGGCAGAAGCAGTGAGGGGACAGACAGGATTGTTGTGTGTGCCTGCTGATGCTTCAAACATGGGTTTAGAATGAAATGAGTGTTTAATGAGGCGATAATTCTTTAAGATAATGACTCATTAAAACAAATTGGGGGGGGGGGGGGGGGGCTCTACAGAACCAGAGGGACCCCTCTGGTTCTTTAGAGAACCAGTGAGATCATTGGTGAGTGATTTTAGCTGCCAAACAGCTGGTGTGTTTGATATTACAACTTCAAACAGGTTTACAGATGCTACTGCTTTAGCAGCTCACACCTCCTTCAGCCATCTGGAGAAGGTCAACACTCACAGTATGTGAGAATGCTCTTCATTGACTACAGCTCAGTATTCAACACCATAATCCCCTCTAAGCTGGTTTCCAAGCTCACCACACTGGGCCTGAAGAAGTCCATCTACTGGACTTCCTCACCAACAGACCACAGGCAGTGAATTGGCAGTCACCTCTCCTCCACACTAGTTCTCAGTACCGGTACACCTCAAGGCTGTGTCCTCAGTCCACTCCTGTACTCACTATTTACACATGACTGTACCGCCAAGCACAGCTCTAACGTCATCCTCAAGTATGCTGATGACACCACCATCTTGGGCCTCATCACCAACAGCAATGAGAGTGCCTACAGAGATGAGGTGAAATCACTGACCAGCTGGTGTCAGGAAAATAACCTCTCTCTCTAAATGTCAGCAAAACAAAGGAGATGATAGTGGACTTCAAGAAACAGCGTGGAGGTCAGCACTCCACCATCAACATAAACAATGCTGAGGTGGAGCAGGTCAGCAGCTTCAAGTTCCTCGGCGTTCACGTTACTGAGGATTTGTCCTGGACTTTACAGACAGACACTGTGGTCAAGAAAGCTTGACAAAGACTCTGCTTACTAAGAAGACTAAAGATGTTGGGTACAAACACCGGCATCCTCGAACACCAGCATCCTCACCAACTTCTATAGGTGCATCATGGAGATCCTGCTGACAGGCTGCATCACAGGGTGGTACATGAACTGCACCAGTCAGAAAGCTCTACAGAGGGTGGTGCAAACAACAGAGGACATCACTGGTAGCTGTCTCCACACCATCCAGGACATCTACCACAGCTGATCTGCGTAAAGCACGCAGCATCTTTAAGGACCACACCCACCCAGCACAAGGACTTTTGTGTCTACTACCCTCAGGCAGACGATGCAGGAGTCTGCCATCACGTACACAAAGACTAAAGGACAGTTATTATCCACAAGCTGTTAGATTACTGAACTCTTGATAAATAAAACTGAACAACTGGCAACAACATTGCACCAAGCCACATCTGTGCCAACTAATACGACTAATATTATTGTGACACCTAATATGTTTACACTGCCTGTCGTCTAGGCAGATGACTGCCCGTCCTGGTTCTGGCTCTGGCTGTGCTGGAAGTTTCTTCCTGTTTAAATGGAGTCGTTTCTCTCCACTGTCTCCTTCCACACTGCACTTATGCAGGATGGAAGACTGCTTCAAAGTGAAGGTTTAATGCATTTACAGCCACAGACAGTGACACAATTCAATTCAGTTTATTTATATAGCGCCAAATCACAACAAAGTTGTCTCAGGGCACTTTACAGGAACATTCACATACATAAAAGCCAATTAGTAAAGTTCTCTATCTAAGGAATACCCCAATATATCCATAGCAGACAGCAGACAAGATGCATCAAGATGAGGAGAGATACACAAAAACAACAACAACAAATCCCAACATTTCAAAATACATGTTGAAGGGTGTCGATGTGGCTAAAGAGAACCAAGACTGGAAGTGCTGCTAGTTTCTCATGAAGGTCACCATGGTAACCACATACTGTATCTGTGTCTCTCACTCTGTAACAGCACTCTTAAGCAGCAGACAGAAACAAAAACTAAAATGTAAGTCTCAAACTATGGTCACACGTGAACTTTGTTTCTGCTGTGTTTTATTCCTACCGTGTTTAATGTAGGAGATGGGATGTTAAAAACGCTCTTCTCTTCCAGTTTTAAAGAAAATATTTTAAGCTCAAACATAACCAAAGTGTGGAGCTCAGCTGTACACTCTCCACATTCTGAGAGGATTTGAGAGGAAACTGTAAAGGCTGATTTATACTCCATCAGAAGAGCCAAAATCTGTTCTCGCCCGCGTCATCGTGAAACGTTGTTCTTCAAATGGACATTTTATCTTCCAAACAGAAATGTCAGTCAGAACTCCTAGTAAGCCCACCCACTGCAGGCCACGTCACAGAGACAGGACGGTTTATTTTCAGTTGATGATAGAGGAGTTAGTGGAGGACGAGCTGATATTTCTGTTGTCATCTGAGGAAGAGCACTAATTTGTAAATTTGTCACGAAAAGACTTCCACCATTTCCTACTGAAATGGGAACATGTCCCTACGCTTACCAGCCCAGGTGCCTTCTCTCCCAGTCAGCCCAGAGTTTCTCCATAATGTCTTCTCTATGCACAAGATTGTTCTATCTCATTCCACGCGTTATTTGACTTTTTATCTTTATTTTTATTATCTTTAATGCATTTGACTATCTTTGTAAGTTTTTCTGGAACTGCCACATAAAAATGGCTGTTTTCTAACAGCCTTGGCCAGCTGCTCCTCAGTGGCTCAGCCTCTTTTCCGCATAAACACGCCCACAAAGTTCTGACCAATCACACACCACTTGGCGCACACGCCTGCGAGACAAAAGTTCTGTCAACCACTTGTGCTCAGAACAAGTTCTTGTGGGCGGTGGAAGAACGAAGACGCAACTGGCACACAATCACGTCAGTAAAAACACATTTCAGCATGTCTGACAAAGTATAAATCTTTAAGTCTTGTAGCAGTGAGAGACACACCCTGTGAAAAAAGACTATTACTTTTTATGTATGAGAGTAAGAAGAGTTTGTTAGCAAAATTTTGGAAAGTTTAGACAGCTCAAAAGTTAGTCTGATCATTATCATCTGTTGAGTAAAAGCTATAAAATATATCATAACATTAGTTCAGTCATGTAAAATCCCACTTTCTTTGACCCATTTAAACTTTGAACAATGTTTCTACTGTGAAGTCTGATCTGCAGAGCTCCAAACACAACTGGGTTTTCTCAATCTTTTTTAAATCTTATTGTTATGAATGGACAAACCTTTCACAGTTTTTCTGAAATTTGTCCATGTTAAACATGTGCCACTATCAACGGTCCCAGCAACCTATTTGATGTAAAACTGACCCGTTTCTTTTCTCGTGCTGTGTGGCGTGAAAACGGTCACAAGCTTTGAACAATAAGGGTGTTTCAACGCTTTAGCACGACCACCTTTAAGATTGATTTCTTTCTTTTTTTTTAAGTTCTGAGATCAACAGAGAGATTAAAAAATGTCCCAGCAGCCCGTTAGTTGATGCTGATGTCTTTGTGCATTAAACCTCAAACTAAATTTAGACTGAAGTTTTGTTTTGAGCCATGTGACATCTCAGTGATGCACACAGAAACTACACCAAGAACAAGATGAACTACCTGTATTTTGATTCTGCTTACAGCATCAAGTTAATAATCTACAAACTGGTCTCATCACAGAACATGTTCTGTTAGGAAGAAGCAGGATCTGAGCCTGGGATCTCTGAAGGTTCAGCTGAGAAACGTAGTGATCCGGTCTTGTTACCGTCTGTCAGCAATGAGAGAAGAGGAAGTGGGAAGGCCCAAACTGAGCCTCTATGGCTTAACAAGTCAAACCAAAAGACTCTTTCTCAAGTCTTTTACGCGTCAGCGGTCACATCAGTCCCTCAGTGACTCCAGTTGAGCCATCGGTCTAGCCTTGTGTTCTTGTTGCTTAAAAATAAGGAAGCAGTTGGTCACTCAACTCAACACTCACACAGATACATGCGTGCAAAGAGCAGACGCCAGACATAACCACAAATGTTCTTCTCCAGCAAGAAATCAACCAGTCTGATACAAGGATGTCACCCAAAGGGGAACAGTTCTGCCATCATGGAGCGTGGGAGGTTGCTGTGTTGCGTCTGATGCAGGGAGTCTGTGTGGGCCGTCAAGACACAGGATGTGGGCGAGAAATGTGCAGGAAATCCACCATAAAGATAAGAGAATCCAACTGCCTGCAGGGCTCAGAGAGACAGCGTTGCGGGTACACAGATGTCTATATTTACACATCAGTTGGAGTGTGTGTTCAACACACACAGAGAACTTGTCACATGCAATAAACTGGACCAAACGACTACTTCAGGACAATGAGTGTAAGATGCAAAAGATGAAATTTTAAGAACATTAAAAGCCATTTCTTAAGGAAATGCATAACTCCTGCCTTCTTTCATCCCAGAGTTTGAAAGATTTAAAGAGAGATAACGATTTATTAAATAAGTAATTTGTTAGCGCTCAGAATACAATTTGGAAGTCACTTTCAGCTTCTACCCCACCAAATCTTGCTAAGGTTGATTAGCTTGTGCAGCCGTTCCTGCAAATCTCCTTTAAATTCATCCTCTGGTGTTTGGAACATGTTGCTAAAAAGACAGACAAATGAACACGTACGCTCGAGCAAAAAAGGCAGGCAATACATTTCGAAGTATCAGAGTTTGCAGATATGAATAACAAACAAAACCAGCCCAGTTGGTTGACTCGGCTCTTCTGCAGAACTGATCAGGCCCTAATGTTTAACATGTGAACAGCGGAGTAAATGCAAAACACTGTGGTCCTCACAATCTGCATCTGAGCATCTAAACTGTCAGTTTACTGAGCAAACAGCCCTGAGTCGATACCTTAGAGGTTATATTGTCTCTTCGTGGCTTCAGCATCCTCTTTTCTCAACTGTGGCTCATTTATTCCAACTGATATTTTGTTAATGAAAACAACACAACCTGCAACCTTTCCAGCCTGAAGTCATTTATTCAGCCTTGAGTGCTGAAAACTTTGGTCTAATAAATCATATAACAAGTCACTTTTCCTGAACACGTTTGCTCTTCGTCTAGTTGTGCTGAACAAAAGGAGATTATTTTGTCATTCTTTGTGGTTTGCTTGCTGGTTTGCAGTGGGCGAGCCTCAGCACTATATGGGGACTTGTTTCCACTCAACAATAAATGTGAGGCAACGCGTGACATGAAGTATGGTGGCAGTTGGGCCGTTGTTTGTTCGTGTTGTACCAATAAGTGATGGTACAACACCTGCAGCTGTCAGAGAAATCTGATCGCACAAACACACAGACCTGACCAAGCTGATTGATCGCTTGATCGCACATAATTTATTTGCAGTAAAATAGTGTAAGTTTTATTGGGTTATTGGAAACAACATACTTCTGACTACATGCAGCTCAGTTGATGTTATTAAGATCTTTAACCTGAGCAGACAGAGAAATGGAGCACATGTCACTTGTGAGGGGTTTGGCTAAGATGGAATAAGAATCTCTGTTTTGTCACTGTTCAGTTTATTAAAATTATTTGAGAACCATAGTTTTAATTCTTGAATACAATCAGAAAGGGAAATATTGGGAGAGTGAAAGTTGGTTTACTGGAGAGGTAGATCTGGGTGTCATCTGCATAGCAAACCAATACTGAGCTTAAGGACAATATGAAAAATTACAAGGAGATAAATAATAAACAGAAGAGGTCCAAGGATCAAACCCTGGGGAACACCAGAACTAACCGGAGTTGAAATGGACTTGAAGCATGTCAGTTGATACAAGTGAGTGCTGGGTGAAAAAATAAGAGGTAAACCAATTAAGAAGAGTGTTGGTGGTTCCTATAGCTGGAGTCTGTTCAGGAGAATGTTACGTGAGATGGATTCAAAAGCTCAAATTCAGGAGAATGAAAGTAGTCGATGGTCCAGAAGCAGCTGCCATGAGCAGATCGCTGGTGACTTTTACAAGAACTGTCTCTGTGGAAAGAAGAGGACAGAAACCAGACTGGATGTAAAAGGACAGACTGTTGTGACATTCCAGATAAAAACTAAATAAAAGTTGGGAATTTATGCCGTCATGTCCCGTTTCTGTGTTCTTTAAAGTTTGTAGATTTCCTGGATCACGCTGATGCTGATGCAGCACTGAGAGCAGAGATTAACCCAGGGCTGAAGCAAAGACATCAGATGCATTACAAAGAAATCAGTCCTCTTGATTTATTCAATGCTGAAACAGATGTTTGAAAAAAAAAAGTTACTAATACCAGAACTTTGTTAAAAACAAAACTTTTAAATAATGAAAGATTAACAGGGGAGTCACTTGTGTTAAATGTTATTATTTTTAAGTGCATATGAGACACACTAGATGACTAACGGGAAACTGTTGACAAAAACAAACTAAGGTTTGAGTCCAGGTGCTGAACCGGTCCAAACTTCCTATTTTATTTTATTATTATTTTTTCTTTAAATTTATACAATTTTTAAAAACAAATTAGGAAGTAAAATGTGTCGTCTCCACAAACATAATCGTCATAAACTTGCTTCCTGTTTGAAGGAGTCAAAGCAAAACTTGAAGTTTGATAATACGTTTTTTAATTTCTCTTTACGGCTCAAGTGTCAGACAGTCGTGATAATTTTGGGTCAGCACCCATTCAGAACCCAACAGCTGCACGCCACTAACACTTCTGTATGTGGGGGGGTAACTTAAATTTAAACACAATGAGAGGTCCAACAAGCCTGACCTAAGTACAACACATCTGTTTTTTTCTTCCTGGCCTGCTTTCAAAAGTATTACTGCTGAGTAGATTAAATCTGAATTTAGCCAGGATTATTAATATGACTTAGTGAAATTGTCCCAGAGTGTTCAGGATGAGCCTCAGATTAAATATTTGGTTGTTCAGCAGATTCTTCTTTTCTGAGATGATTTTATAATGTTTGAGAACATGAAGTCAGATAAGGAACCAGCTGTTATTGTTCCGTTACTTCCACCCTGCGTGCGCACACATTTACAGACACATCACTGAAACACCATCGAGTCAATATTAGACTGAAGTCGCTGCCATTTATAACGTTATTTCCCCTGATGACAAACATTTGAAAAATCATTGAGTGAGTTGCAGAAGCAATGAATCACTGTAATTATTATTATTCAGCGGATAATGTTCCATTGTTGTCACACTTTATTATGGTAGTTGTATAAGCAAAATGGAAAAAATTTTTTTTTTACAAATATTTGTACACAACAATATGATTTGGTCCGAACAAGTGAAAAACACCTCAGCCCTCTTCAGAGCTCAGTGGTCATACTTGACAGTAGAAACTCTACAGAGACTTGAATATGATGTTGGGTTTACAGGAACGGCTATAAAATGGTTTAAATCAAATTTATTTGATAGATTCTAGTTTGTAAATGTACATAATGAATCTTCTTCATACACCAAAGTTAGTCATGGAGTTCCTCAGGGTTCAATGCTTGGACTAATTTATGATTATTTTTTCTTTCGGATGCTCCTTTCTTTAGGGGTAGCTACAACGAAACTAAGTCAAACAATGACTTGGCAATTGTTTTTACTGTTTTTTTTTTTACCAGATGCCCTTCCTGACACAACCGCAGACCGCCAAGCTACCACAGCCCTCTGTGTGGAGCAGAGAGCTGCTATCTAGGGTGCCTGGGGGAGCAGATGGTGGGGGTTAAGGGCTCGGAGTGGGACAAATGAGGGTGGAGACAGGTGTGTAAGTTTCACCTTTGCCACCCACATTTTGATGCTAACGGTCCAGGGAGTTGAACCGACGACCTTCCAATCACTGGCCCACCTTATCTATCCTCTAAACCACCACTCCCCCTGGACCTATACTCTTTACATGCTTCCATTAGGTAAAGTTATTAAACAGCATGGGATACATTTTCATTGTTATGCTGATGACACACAATTATATTTGTCCATGAAACTCAATGAATCCAATCAGCTACTCAGACTACAAGCATGTCTTAAAGACATAAAAACCTGGATGACCCTTAGTTTTCCCCTTTTAAACTCAGACAAGACTGAGGTTGTGGTTTTTGGACCTGAGCATCTTAGGAATACATTTTTTTTCACTTTCTATGGATGGCATTAATTTAGCCTCCAGTCCCAAAGTTAAAAAAACTTGGTGTTATTTTTGATCAGGACATGTCTTTTAACTCCAATATTAAAAACATTTGGTGTTTTTTAAATCAGGACATGTCTTTTAACTCCAATATTAAAAACATTGGTCGGACTACTTTCCTTCACCTGTGTAATATCACTAAAATTATAAACATCTTGTCCAAAAATTATGCAGAAAAACTGGTTCATGCATTTGTCATGTCTAGACTGGACTATTGCAATGGTTTATTATCTGAGTGTCCAAAAACTGAGACAACTTCTGTTGTGACTTGGAGTTATGTAAATAAACTGAATTGAATTGAAACATCATTCAAAGTTTAAATGTGTCAAAAATAGTTGGACTTTACATGAGTGAGCTGACATTTTCTGTTTTTGTTCACGTATCATTCTTAAGTTTTGATGCTCACTTTGGAATAAATGCATTCATCCATCCATCCATTATCTTTACCTGTTTATTCCGTTTTGGGTCACGGGGGTCGCCGGTGCCCATGTCCAGCAATCACTGTGCGAGGGGCGGGGTACACCCTGGACGGGTCGCAAGTCCATCACAGGGACACATAGAGACAAACGAGACAAACAACCATTCACTCTCTCACTCTCTCACACCTAGGGACAATTTAGAGTTACCAATCAGCCTAACATGCATGTTTTTGGTCTGTGGGAGGAAACCGGAGTACCTGGAGAAAACCCACGCATGCACAGAGAGAACATGCAAACTCCACCCAGAAAGGCCCCTGGACCGGGGTTTGAACCAAGGACCTGCTTGCTGAGAGGCAGCAGCTCTACCAGTTGCGCCACCGTGCTGCGGAATAATTTTTTGCAAACACTTTTTATTCTTGGAAACTTTACGCCTTTATTAGAATTTATTATATGTGATGGACATGAGACCTGTCCAGGTGTCCTCTGCCTTTCGTGACTGCTGGATATGAGCACCAGTGACCCCCATGACCCGGAAAGGAAGAAGCGGGTAAAGATGATGGATGGATGGATTTATGCACCATATTATTGGTACTGTTGTCCTTTTTCGATTTTTCTCAGAGTGCATTTCAAACTCATTAATTCCAAAATATCTGAGCTCAGATTTGTTTTCTTCAAAACCGTAAAAGATCAGTTCTTTTTTACTTTTCATATGTCCAACACAATGAGAACATAAAATTAAGACGTATGACCCGAGCATTCTGCTGCTCACAGGTCAAGAGTGTTAAGACATGACTCACAGGTTTATCACAACAACTTTTTGTTTGAGGCTTATTTTTTAGTCTGTTTTCTTGTAAGCATAAAATTTTATGATACATATTTGAAAAATTGTACTTTTTAAATGATTTTAAATACACTTATGCATGTATTAAAGTTAAGTCAGGTCCTCTGGACAGTTTCTTTGTGTTGAAATGTTTCATCCTTCATCCAAAGGACTTCATCAGTCCAAAGAGCCACATCAAACTCAGTCCCATAAGTTGCTTACTCACATAGTGGGTCAAACAGTTTTATGGTGATAAGATGGTTGCTGGAGTCTGGAGTCTGCCCTCTCCCCCGTCGACTCCTCTGAGGTAGCCATGGCCAAAGTGGTTCAAAACATCAAAGTTCATGCTCAATAATCCAGGTAAAAAAAAATCCCATTTTTGAGATTATTCAGCTTGAACTTTGACACTTGCGCATGATTTTTAATGCAAAATGCAATTTTTTTTTATTTTGATCATATTCTAAACATACAATGCTTTTAATTTGGTTCAATAACAAATTAAATCTTTGAATGCGATTACATAATTATGAATAAAACAGAAAATTAAAGTCTGTCAGAGTCCAAGAAGAAAACAGATGATGCCCATTGGTCTTTTAGATTTGTCTTGACGTGGCTGATAAATGATGTCAGCAGTAAAAAGGACGGTCAGATGTTTCCTATAGACGTCCGCTGGAAAAGGAAGAAAGCCTTTTTGATCTACTTATGGCCAGTTCGGAAAACAACTGAACATTTTGTTTTAGCTTGCATTAAAAGAGTAATAAGTAGTAAATGTTCCAACCCAGACCATATTTTTTTATCCCCACCCTGTTCATGGAAGGGTTAAAGACTGAGCCTCTGTTATATAAAACGGCTGTGAATGTTCACGTGAGCACAGAAAGGCCTGAACTACAATAACAGGAAGTTTCATGGAGTTGTTTCTTTAAACACTCTCTAGTGACAGTTTGAAACTTCTCAGAAACTGTAAGGCATTCATGTACATCATTATTCAGAGTCACCAGCGCAGTTTAACACCAATATCCTGCAGACCTGTAGAGCTCCACACTTACTGAGCCCGAGACAGGCCTCGGTTACGTGCTTTCTGTCTCTGCAGACAGGAAGTGGCTGGGATCAATTCGTTCAGTTCGTCACATTTTTCTTCCAGGAGGCGCTGAACGAACTTGGCCTCCGTGTGCTAATCGACAGGACGCCTCGGCAGCGCATTGTCCTGATGTGCTGCCATGTCTGAGAGCTCAGCGTCTGGGCTGCAGGAATGCTGGAAGCTGTGGTGTTTGTGGGACAGAGGAGAGGATGTTGACTCACTCTTTTTTTTTGTTCCTGGCGAAGTGTGGAGCCCGACATACTGTACTGTGTTCTAAGAAAACAGTAGAAACTGGGAGCTGAGAATCACTTTATTATTGACACTGTAAACAACAAACAGCCTCTAATCCTCAGATGAAAACTTCAAAAACTCATAATTCCTGTTGAACTTCGAGCTCCACGATGTTTCAAACTCACACAGTGTGTGGTTTTTACTGTACACAACCGTGTTCTTTTATCTATTCACAAACTTTAGTCTTCAAAACGTTCTCACTCATTAGGAGAGGGCAGAACTGACTCATCTGTGGTGATGAAACATGCAACACTTCTGCGTAAAACAACGTTTCTGTGAGGGGGATGTGAGAGCCTAATGACAACTATGACAGGAGACACTCGACGTGTTGTAATACCACAATGCTCAAACTTACAACCGATTGTTTTAACACAGTGGAAAGAGGAAGTTAGTGCGTTTGCTTCGTCACTTTGTGGTTTCTGTGCCAGCTTCCTCTTTTCTTCTTAGAGAGTACAGTCGTTTTAGACAAACACATTTCAGCCGTGGACATGTAAATGATCATTATTTCAGTTTTATTTGAAATAAATCTATAATCTCACTTTACTCACTAGTTCCAGTTTACTTTGTTGTTCTGTTTTAGCATTAAAAAATAACATGTGTATAACACACTGAATGTGGCCAGTTTAATGAAAGACACTGTTGTAGCAGATCCTGTGGTAGAGTTCCAGAAAATGAGGCCGCAATGACTAAAAATACACAGTTCTGTTTTTACTCTTGGTACAAATACTGATGGTATTAATCCATCCATCCATCCATCCATCCATTATCTTTACCCGCTTATTCCATTTTTGGGTCACGGGGGTCGCTGGTGCCCATGTCCAGCAATCACTGTGCGAGGGGCGGGGTACACCCTGGACGGGTCGCAAGTCCATCACAGGGACACATAGAGACAAACGAGACAAACAACCATTCACTCTCTCACTCACTCACACCTAGGGACAATTTAGAGTTACCAATCAGCCTAACACGCATGTTTTGGGTCTGTGGGAGGAAACTGGAGCACCCGGAAAAAACCCATGCATGCACGGAGAGAACATGCAAACTCCACCCAGAAAGGCCCCTGGACCGGGGTTTGAACCAGGGACCTGCTCGCTGAGAGGCAGCAGCTCACCAGTTGCGCCACCGTGCTGCCAAATATAAATATACACTTACCTAAACTTTTTAATTAATTAGCGGTGTTGAAAGTACCATATTTTTTACCCTATAAGTTGCAGTTTTTTGCATAATTTACATGCCCTGCAACTTATACCCCGAACACCGTATTTATGGATTTTTCCCATATTTAAAAACACATTTTTGGCTGAGATATGACAGTTTTCATTCATTCTGACTGAAAATATTGAACACTATCATTTTCAGCCGCTAGATGGCACTCGAGCAGTATGGTATGGCGATGTGTCATGTAATAGGTAAAAGTGGCTATTAATGACATAATAGGATTGCCATAGCAACCAACTTCATCCAGCGAGCTGGGAGCAACAACCAAATTAGCTTCATTTCACTGCGCCGCCCCGAATAATGCAGCTGATTTGACCATTGAAGTGCATTTATTAAGTAAAAGTTCAACTGAGACACACCTTTACTATCATTTGGAGCAAACAAATATATTTTTTCTTTCAGCTGCTCCCTTCTTCCACAGTGAACTAAGTCGCACGACGACTTGGCAGTTATTATTTTTACTCTGGATGTCCTTCCTGACGCAACCACAGACACCGAGCTACCACAGCCTCTGAGTGGAGCAGAGAGCTGCTTTCTAGGCCAGCCAGAGGAGCAGATGGTGGGGGTTAAGGGCCTTGCTCAAGGGCCCAGAGTTGGACAAATGAGGGTGGGGCAGGTGTGGGTGCTTCACCTACCCCACCCACATTTTTTGATGTTGTCTGTACCGGGGCTTGAACCGACGATCTTCCGATCACAGGCCCACCTTCTCTAACCTCTGCGCCACCACTCCCCTGGTCTTTAAGTGTTTTTGTCCCAGCACAGATTCAATCATCTTTGGATGAAGGGGACTCATTGTGACCTAAAAGAAAGTGAACACATGCTCAGCGGGGCAGACGTTTTCTTTTCTAGCTGAAAGGAAACTGTGGTTCTTGCAGGTTTCTCCTCCGCCCCCCCGTCGGTGGCTTCAGTCTCAGTCTGATACCGAGAAGCAAGGCTTTGTGTAATGTGGGGATTTCACCTGCGTCAGTGCAATGGACCGTGCTAACTCTCCACAGAGTCCCCGTGCTCACTGTTCAACAACTGACTCCTGACCTCGGACACATCCAGGAAACTCTGAGACAATAACACCTTCATCCAGCTCCAGGATCTGGAAAAAAACAGGAGGAAACTAACTGGGAAAAAAAAGTTGCAGATGAAAGGGGCCAAAGGCAGGAGCCAGTCTGAGTGAGTCACTGGTGGCCGGGGTCCCAGACCTGGAGAGGAATCCTGGGACCAGAGACCTGGGACCTGAGACCTGGGACCGGTCTGAGTGAGCCTTAGAGGAGCTGCTGGGTCTGGGGAGTTCCTGGAGGGCTGAACACCACCTCCCTGCTCTTGAAGGTTTGGGGCCTCGTGCAACACTTCTTAGCTGTTGTCCTGCGGGACCTGTGAAAACATTCCCCACCCTCGTGCACGCCTCCACCAAGATCCAGTGACAACACAGCCAACCACCACAAGGTGCCCCGAAGACCAGCGGAGAGGAGAGTCCTGCAGGAGGCGTGAAGCAGAGCTGCTTCCTGTCTGAGGCTGTGACCGCATTAATGGACTGAAAGCAGAAAGTTATTTCACTTCAGGATTTCCTGCACAAATACAATTACTGTGGCTGTAAACAATGTTGTGAAACAGTGCAGCGGGTGGAAAAGTTTTATTTTGTGATTTCTGGTTCTTTTATTGCTTTTGATTCCCTCATCATCACCTTTTTAAAGAGAGAGCGAGTCATTTATAGCACAGATGTTTGAGACTTCTACTGGCGCCATTAAACATAAAACAGTTTAATTAAAACAAACGTTCAAAGGCATTCTTTATAAAAATCCCACGAAAATTTAAAAAAAGAGTGTAAAACAGCTTCAAACCTTTCTTCTTCTTGTCTCAAATTTTATGATTTTTTTATTTTTTAGTAGTGAACCTTTAAAGAAGTTCAGTTAATCCGATAAAAACAAAAACTGGTCTCATCTTTCTAACACTTGACTGGACGATGGTTGAACTCAGAAAGATAAAAAAAACATTTTAATTTATTTGATTTAGAAATAAATGATTCTGAATGACAGCTCTGGTCATCTTTGTAGAATCTAAAGATGCAGAGTCCCATGAGGACTTAAAGACAAGACATCACTTCATCAAACAAAACAAAAGGTTGACATGGCAACAAACATGAACGTGACCAAAATTACAGAGCGCATGCAGGTGAAACAGCAGGCCGGGCTGATCAGTTCACTCCACGCTTTCAGGTGAAACCGGAACATTTCTGTTATAGTTCGGTCGTTTGTGTACAACGTGGATCAATTATTAATCCAGGTCCAGGTGAGGACGTTTTGTCAACTCCCAGCATCGTTTCAAAGGAAAACACAGTTTGCATGAAATGACATGTGCGCACGACGAGCAGCAGAAATAACTGCTGCTGAACAGCTTTTCTGCGGTGGATGGCAGAGATCTGCTGCTCACCTTTTCAATAGATCAGAGCTTCTGACGCAGAATTAAAACTCATCCTCGGTCCAAACAAACGTTTACTCAACATTTTGGTCCTGACTGTTTTCTTGCTAATGACCATACGAGTCAAACTCAAGGCCCAGGGGCCAAATGTGGCCCTCGTTGAAATCTTATCTGGCCCTCAAGATGACATGTGAAACGTAAAATACTTTTATCTCATGTTTTTTTTCCATAATCTTTGATTATGATGTCGAAAGCACAACAGAGAACATCAAATGAGACCAATCAAACTCTTGTTGAGGAACCTGTGACCAAGACAAGATGTCGGGCATCTGATTTGAATTCATGTAGATTCTGAAATTGTCCCTTAGTTTGAAGAAGGTTTTAATTTTGGCACCCTTTTGTAAGTGAGTTTGACGCCCCTGCTCAAGGCTAAAGTGTTAGCGTGCCTTGCATGTTGTGAAATACAAACTTCACGGCGTCAGCACCTGGCATGGAGAGTACAGAGGGTCCAGCGATTCTTTTGGTCTAATCTAAACAGGGATTTATGTTTTCATCCATCCATTATCTTTACCTGCTTCTTCCTTCTTTTTAATTTTTGGGTCGCGGGGGTCATGTGAGGCCCATATCCAGCCATCACTGTGTGAGAGGCAGGGGGACACCTTGGACAGGTCTCCAGTCCATCACAGGGACACATAGAGACAAACAACCATTCTCTCACTCACACCTAAAGACAATTCAGAGTTACCAATCAGTCTAACATGAACGTTTTTGGTCTGTGGGAGGAAACTGGAGTACCTGGAGAAAACCCACACATGCACGGAGAGAACATGCAAACTCCACCCAGAAAGGCCCCATGACCAGGATTTGAACCAGGGTAACCTGTTTACTGAGAGGCAGCAGCTCTACCAACTGTGCCACCGTGCTGCCGTTAAGTTTTCAATATCAGAAAATCTATAATGTTTTCCGGAGCTCATTAATGTGTCAACGGGATCTGAAAGGACTGGGAGGAGCGATTACAAATGAAGGCAGCTGAGAGTGATGAATACAGGAAGCAGGTGTGAATGGTTACCAGAGGGGCAGGACTGTGGAACAAGGATGGTGGAGCAAATGAAGAGAAGAGAAAAACATGAGGAATAAACTTCATAACAATAAAAGAGCAACACAATCAAATAATGACCAAAATGACAACAAGGAGTAAATAAAAACTAAAATATATGCACCAGAATCAGACTTTACTCTGAGAACAATCAGCCGATGATTGTTGATTCCAGGATCAATAACTTCTGAACAAACTTGTAAAATCACGAACGTCACCTCCCGTCAGTGGTGTTCATGATGACACATCTACATTTTACACACAAACAAATGTTTTTGCAGAGACAGCTGTGAAATGAGCAGTAGGAACTGTTTGTAAATGAACACAAAGATTTAAATAATGCTCACAATACACAAATGTTTTAAATGAGCTAAACTCATCCACTGCATCTATTAACGGTCGTATTCAGGAATAAAAGACGCGGTGTTAGAGCATCAGCTGCGTCGGTCTTTGTCAGCAGGCGTTGCACTTTTTTCCACAGATAAAACCTGTTCAGAGGTTTCACCAGCACCGCCTCCTTGTGTGTAGCTGCAGTCCGTCTGTGAATCCACTGACGACGTTGGATCAAAGAAGCCTTCAATTATTTCTTTTTGTAAGTATTAAATGAACCATCAGGTCCAGTGAGGTGGGCTTTAATCTGGGTCAGGTTCGTACAGCCTTAGTCCAAATCAAACTGTTTTTGTTTGGAGTGTCACATTCATTCTGTTCATTAGAACATGCCCATTTAATATCTCAATATTTTTCAAAATTAAACTGTAATTTATTTTTTTTACTGAAAAACGGTTTAAAATTTTACAGTATATTTTTTTGTTGTTTACATGTTATTTACTGGGATACCCTCATCACATTTACAGTGTATAACTTTTTGATAATTTACCAGAAACTGAAAATATTTCATCTTTTAATAAAAGGTTGTAAGTTCAATCATCCAGGTAAATAACAACAAAACAGGTTAAATCATGTCGTCTGGACCAGTTTATGATGTAACCTTTTTTGTTTTTAATCTTTAAGTAAACAATTTGAAATGTAGTACTTTGTCGGGGATTGGTGGCGCAGAGGTTAGAGAAGGTGGACCTGTGATCTGAGGGTTGCCGGTTCAACTCCCTGTACTGACAACATCAAAATGTAGGTGGGAAAGATGACACACCTGCACCTGCCTCCACCCTCATTTACCCCACTCTGGGCCCATGAGCAAGACCTTTAACCCCCACCATTTGCACCCCCAGGTGCCCTAAATGGCAGCTCTCTGCTCCACACAGAGGGCTGTGGTGACCCCCGAAGAAGGGAGCAATCGAAAGAAGAAGAATGTAGTACTTTGTCATTGACTGTCAGCATCACATATTTTATGGTGAAATTCAGACAAATATTTACAGTATTTTACTTTCAACTCTACTTTTTTTACAAAGTAGTTGCTGAGTTTGATGGCTTCTATCAAAGGTCCTGAATAAACTGTTGTTTGTCTCGTTTGTCTCTATGCGTCCCTGTGATGGACTGGAGACCTGTCCAGGGTGTCCCCTGCCTCTTGCACAGTGACTGATGGTTATGGGCACCAGTGACCCCAGTGACCTTCAAAGGAAGAATCAGTTAAAGATAATTCATGGATGGATGGATTCAATTCAATTCAGTTTATTTATTATAGCGCCAAATCACAACAAAGTTGTCTCAGGGCACTTTACAGGAACATTCACATAAAAGCCAATTAGTAAAGTTCTCTATCTAATGAATCCAGCAGACAAGTTGAATCTTGGCTTCGTTGCAGTCTCCCATCCTGAGCAAGCACAGTGGCAACAGTGGAAAGAAAAACTCCCTTTTAAAAGGAAGAAACCTCCAGCAGAACCAGGCTCAGGACAAGCGGCCATCTGCATTGACCGGCTGGTTGAGAGGACAGGAAGGAGAGACAAACGAACACAGAATGGTAGGTCCAGGTATATCTAAAAGAAAAAAAACACACAAAAAAAACAAATGTTAATGATAGAAAAAGTAATTACAAATACAAAACATGTTGAGCAGAGTAAGTAAAGACAGTAGCAGAGTGAAAAGTGTGGTCAGTTTGTCCTCCAGCAGTCTAAGCCTATAGCAGCATAACTAAGGGACAGCTCAGGAAACCCAAGCCGACCCTAACTATAGGATTTATCAACAAGGAAAGTCTTAAGCCCAGTTTTAAAACTGGATAATGTGTCAGCCTCACGGACAGAGATTGGAAGTTGGTTCCACAAGAGAGGAGCCTGATAACTGAAAGATCTGCCTCCCATTCAGTTTTTGTAAATTCTAGGAACCACAAGTAAACCTGCAGTCTGAGAGTGAAGTGGTCTGTTAGGAAAATATGGAACAATAAGATCTGTAATATAAGATGGAGCTAGGTTGTTGAGAGCTTTGTAGGTTAGAAGTAAGATTTTGAATTAAATTCTGTATTTGACAGATGTATGTATGTATGTATGTATGTATGGATGGATGGATAGATGGATGGATGGATGGATGGATGGATGGATGGATGGATGGATGGATGGATGGATGGAT
>NC_056508.1:14823850-14835867 GCF_014905685.2 Nematolebias whitei
ATGGATGGATGGATGGATGGATGAATACATGGATGGATGGATGGATGGATGGATGGATGGATGGATGGATGGATGGATGGATGGATGGATGGATGGATGGATGGGGACATTCTCGTGTCCTGCTGTCAGACAACAGGACAGAGTTTGTCCTCTGCTTCAGGTCAAACTGAACCTTCTGAGGACAGACTCTTGTGATGACGACAGCCTCAGCATCTTCTCTGAACGTAGCCGTGGCTCTGAGCATCTTGTGGATACAGATTTAAAACAAAGTCCAACATGTGAATCGTTTAAAGGAGTCAAAATAAACCAAACATTTTAATGATCTGTTGACTGATGTTTTTGTGTCTACTCTGGTAAAAATGGTATGAAAGCAAACATGACCCAGACAAATATTTAAGTCTGGTACATCATGGTCCTTTTTATCTCATCATACATTATTTTTACCTATTCCTGACACTGTAAACAAAATAATATTTTAAGTTTTGAAACCTCTTTTTTTCCAGTCACAGTTTACCACCACAATACTGTTCAAGTATTTTTTGTCTGTATCCATTCTTAACTTAACTCAACAAAGTCTGAATCAAAAAGAAAAGTCCTGGATTCACATCTGTCTGAATCAACAGTAATTTTAAATGTTACATTTTGTAAACAACTTCCAAGTTTCATCACATCTTGGCTTAAAATTCAAACAAACAAGCAAACATTTTGCTTTTCAGATGTAACTAACTTAAGTCTAACTAAAGTCTTTGCTGCTAAATGTTATCAGCTACACTTTAATAAATGTTAATTTATTAAAATTACTTTAGCTGAAAACTTGTCAAAGGCGTCATGCTGCCCTCTGGTGGTCATCTACGGTACACAGCAGGTTCAGTCACTGTTAAAGGTCCATTCTTTCACATTTGAAACCTGCGATGTGTTTGGAGCAGCACGGTGGAGCAGTGGTAGAGCTGCTGCAGGATGTCCTGGTTCAAATCCCGGTCATGGGGCCTTTCTGGGTGGAGTTTGCATGTTCTCTCTGTGTGTGGGTTTTCTACAGGTACTCCAGTTTCCTCCCACAGACCAAAAACATGCATGCTCGTCTGATTGGTAACTCTAACTGGTCCCTAGGTGTGAGTGAGAGAGTGAATGGTTGTTTGTCTCTGTGTCCCTGTGATGGACTGGAGACATGTCCAGGGTGTACCCCGCCCCTCGCACAGTGATTGCTGGACATGGGCACCGGTGACCCCCGTGACCCAAAATGGAATAAGCAGGTAAAGATAATGGATGGATGGATGGATTTGTTTGAAGTGTCACATTCATGAAGTGGGGTTCAAACACCTTTGGCTCGAGGCCTTTTGTGTCACTAAAGAAAATCCCTGACAAATCCACACCACAAGCAACAGCAGGGACACTTAACAGGAAATATAGAAATGTGCTTAACAACAATGCAAACTGAATGAACAGAGAACATATCTAAAGTGAGTAAATATTTGTAGTGAGCAACTTTTATCTTCAAAACAGCAATAATCCCTTTTTAGTGCACAGGTTTTAAAGGTTTTTCAGCAGACAGGTTGTTCCAAACATCTTAGAGAACAAACCAGATCATCTGTTTCACATCCTTCTGTCTCTTTATGGAAGCTCATGATGAGATCAGGGCTCTGCAGCTCAGACTTTCAGCCTGTTCTTCTTTGACGCAGTGTTTAATGACACTGGTTGTACATTTTAGGTTGTTGTTCTGCTGCTGAACTGACTTGAGGCCAGTCAGATGCCTCTCACAGTATTGCATGATAAAAAAACAAAAGTACTCTATCTGCTTTTAGTAATGAGAAATAATGATACATTTTATTTCAAGGCACCTTTCATGGCACTCAACGATGCCATATAATAAAATAAAAACACCCAAAATAAGAGCGTTTTAGTAATTTTAGATGGGATGTTTCTAAAGAGTGAACCAGGTCGAAATTACTGTTGTGTGAGAGGGATGTACGGAGATGAGTGATGTTACAGCGGTGACAGTAGGCTGAATGGGTGATGTTATGGATATGGGATTGAAATGATAACATGTTGTCTAGGACGACACCCAGACTCTTAACCTGGGTGGAGAGAGGAATCTAAGATGCTGTCGATGGGAATGGAAAAGTTGCTGGTTTTTGCAAGGGTGGATTTAATGTCAACGAGAAGAAATTCCGTCTTGTCACTGTTTAGTTTGAGAAAGTTGCTGATGAACTAGGATGTGATATAAAGGCAGTCGGAGAGTGAGGTGGGTGGGAGGGTGGAGGTGAGGGTGGTGGACAGATAGAGCTGGATGTCTAACAGTGGAATTGGATATTATGTTTTCGAAAGATATTGCCAAGTGGAAGAAGGTAAATGATAAAAAGGAGAGGGCCAAGGACAGAACCTTGTGGAACACCAGAACAGAAGGAGTATGGCACTTAAATCAAGGAGGATGAGAACTGAGAGAAGTCTAGACTCCGCAGCTGTGAGGCCATTAATGATGCTGGTAGGAGCTGTTTCAGTGCTGTGAAGTGGGCGGAAGCCATAATCGTGGATCTGGGAAGCAGCCATTTTTTCTAGAATTTTTTAAAGAAATTGGAGTTTTGATATGGGTAGAAGGTTATGGAAGTCACTGGGATCCAATCCAGATGTCTTGAGGTTACTGCTGCTGTTTTAAGGAATGATGGGACAAAACCAGAGGCGAGAGAGGAAGGAACAGTTTCTGATTTTGGGGTAAGGGAGAGAACAGACTTTAACAAGGATAGTCAGAAGGGGCTCAAGCTGACAGGTGGATGGCTTTACGCTCGGACCAGGTGGGATATTTCAGCATGTGAAGGAAGTGTGACTGAGTGGGAGCAGGCGTTGGATATTGTTGAGCTTGTTATTGAGAAATGTGATAATAGAGTTACAGTTATTAGCTGAGAAGTGAGAGGGAAATCTCATCTTGAAGGCAGATGGTAGTCAAAATAAATATTCATAATATTTTCTTCCTTAATTAGCTCACTTTGCATTTGTAAATTAATAAAAATATTTACAGTTTAAATTTGTTGAAATAAATAATTTCACATATTTGTAAAAACTTTGAACAATAATATACAGAAAAGATGTTAAATGTACAGCATCACATAGGAATCACTTTCTGATTTTTGTAATCCAGTTATGTGAAATGTGCTTCATTTGTCTAATATATAAACCCTTTTTGTTTATTTATTTATTTATTTATTAGAAATTTTACTTCTAGCTTCTAGATGGGCTTTTTGGTAGTCTTGGTTGGCCTTTTGAGATTTTACAATTTTAACTAGCATTTTGCTTCTTTTCACTTTTAGTTACAGTTTTTTAATGTTTTCCATCTGTTTTTACTCCTTTTGTTTTACTTTGTTTAAGCTTAAACAATTCAGTTTGGGCATATTTCAGCATGTCATGTACCACTGAATTCACACTGAATGTCTACAGAAAATGCATTTCTAGTTTTCCTTTATTGTATTTAATTTATTTGTGTATTTTGCTTTTATTCCAGCAGTTCTGTGAACAAACTCTTGGTCAGTAATCTTGGCCTGTTGTTTGATTCTGCCACCAGATGGAGCACAGGAGTCTGACATGTTGACTCTGGATGAAATGAGAAGTCTGAAGTGACCCCAGACAGATGAGATGATCCTGGACTGGAATGTCTCATAGTAAATTATTTCACTCTGTACTGTAAAGTCCAAAACATTACCCTCCATCTGTGCAAACACTGATTCTGCAGATATGTACAGTGATCCTGGAAAACAAAACTTAAAATGAGACAGGAGAAGCTCTACAGTGATGTGCAAACGAGAAGGTCATAATTCAGTCTGTTTATAAAATCTGAGACAGACTGATCTGTGGCGTCTGATCATCTTTTCATCTGAAGGTGGAAAGTGGAACTTGATAAGGATAGAGGTGACCTAAGCTTTCAGGAGGAATGCGAGGCTGTCATAAAAAAACTCTCACATGTTGCTAAAATAAATTAGGGAAGTGTTGCAAAGAGGCCCAGTCATGTTTCCGTCATGGTGACAGACTTGCGCTTCTCCAAAAATGTTCAATGAGCGAATTAGTAATTCTGCTTTTCTGCAACATATTTCACACTGAATGACATGGACAATGTCTCACAGACGTTTTACAACTTTCTGCTCCTGTTTACATAAAAAGGAACAAAACCTGTTTGATCCTATTTATTGCTTTTCCTGGTGATAAAAATATCTATAATACATATGTTTTATCACTTAGTTAGGGTTGTGTCAGGAAGGGCGTCCAACGTAAAACACTGTTGCCAAAACTAATATTTGAATTCATCTAAGCGACACCATACTGGATCGATCGAGGGCCGGGTTAACAAAGACCGCCATCGGTGCTGTTGACAAACAGGTGCCAGCGGAAATTGTGCTAGTTAAGACCACGAGGAGGGAAACATCTCAGGAGACAAGGGAGAAGAGGAAAGTCAAGAACGTAGGACTGAGGGTGGACACTCTGGGGACAACGACAGGCAAAGGTAGACAGCTGGCTGACATGATGCAGAGAAGGAAGGTAGATGTTTTATGTGTCCAAGAGACCAAGTGGAAGGGCCGCAAGGCTCGCAGCACTGGAGCAGGGTTCAAACTGTTTTACCATGGTGTGGATAGAAAGAGGAATGGGGTAGAGTGGTCCTGAAGGAAAAGCCAAATGAAGAAGGTGCCGTTTTAGATGTAACCACTGACCATTGATTTACCACAGCCCACATATGTGAAGTAAATATTCAACACAATCTTTTGGTTTCCTTAGATAGATAACTTTACTAATGGACTGTTTTATGTATATGAACGTTTTTGTACAGTGCACTGTATATACATACATACATACATATATATATACAAACTGAATTGAACTGAATTGAATATGTTGGCAGAGGTCTGCCTTCTAGGATGTGTGGGGGATCAAATGGGTGGGGTACAAGGTAAAGAGCCTTGCTCAAGGGCCCAGAGTGGGGTAAATTTTCAAATCAATTCAGTTTATTTATATAGCACCAAATCACAACAGAAACTGTCTCATGGCACTGAACAAAAACGTTCACATATGTAAAAAAGCCAATTAGTAAAAGTTCTCTATCTAAGGAAGCCAGCAGACTTGTTGAATCTTCACTTCATAACAGTCTCCCATCCGACCAAGCGCAAAGGCAACAGTGGAAAGGAAAAACTCCCTTTAACCAGGTGGAAACCTCCAGCAGAACCAGGCTCAGGACAAACAGTCATGTGCTTCAACCAGCTAGGGTTTGAAAGGACAGGAAGGAGAAACAAACAGAATGTCAGGTCCAGGTGTAGGTCCAAGTGTACCTCCTATTGGAAGAAAGACAAAAAACACGTCAAGGATAGAAATAATTACAAATCAGAATCAGAATAAGCTTTATTATCGTTGCACCGAGATACAATGAGAAAATGTACGTACAGTTGTCCGAAAGTTGGGTGGAGTGCACGAAGCTGCTACTATGAAAGCGCGGCCTTTTCTTATTCTTATTCAGAATAATATTTTTGCTTAGATGAGAAAAGGGAAGAAAACATGAGGAGAGACGGTATAAAAAAAGATCTCTCACACCGTGTCCTACACAGGGCACGATTTGAGGCATCAAAAAAAAAAACTACCACAGCAAAGTAACATAATTCAATCAATCAATCAACCTTTATTTATACAGGTAAATCCCATTGAGCCTCGAGGACTCATTTACAAGAGAGACCTGATTTAACAAAGCATGATGACAACAATGGACAACAGCAACAACAATAAACAATTATAAAAAGTCATACTGCAGGTTTTTTTTTTATTTTTTTTTTTAAATAAATAAATAGACATTATACATGTACATATAGGCCGGTGAAGACATTGGATTTTTAAGAGAAGGTTGTAGCATAGTCCAGAGCCCCCCCACTCAGCCATTGTCCAGATAAGAGGTGTTATTCATCACCAGCTCGGTTGAGACTCTGTCACATGTCCATGGCCTTGGGGAAGGGATGGGTGACGAGACAGACAGAGCGTCTTTGTTTTTTTCAAAACATGCCAGGAGGAGTTGAGATAAGTCCGCCGTCAAGGCTACAGTGTAGATACAAAATAAGTAGAGTCGAGCAAGTATAAACAGCAGCAGAGTGAAGAAATGTGGTCAGTTTGTCCTCCAGCAGTCTAAGCCTATAGCAGCATAACTAAGGGATAGCTCAGGAAACCCAAGGTTAGTTAGTTATACTTAGTTTATACTGTACTTAAGCCTAATCCTAAAACTGGACAATGTGTCAGCCGTACGGACAGAGACTGGAAGTTGGTTCCACAAGAGAGGAGCCTGATAAGTGAAAGCTCTGCCTCTCATTCTGCTTTTGGAAACTCTAGGAACCACAAGTAAACCTGCAGTCTGAGAGTGAAGTGCTCTGTTAGGAAAATATGGAACAATAAGATCTGTAATATAAGATGGAGCTAGGTTGTTGAGAGCTTTGTAGGTTAGAAGTAAGATTTTGAATTATATTCTGGATTTGACAGGGAGCCAATGGAGAGAAACTAAAACTGAAGAGATTTGCTCTCTCCCACTAACTCCAGTTAAGACTCTGGCAGCAGCATTTTGGATCAACTGAAGACTTTTTAAAGAAGTTTTTGGATAACCAGATAGCAAACAATTGCAATAGTCCAGTCTAGACGTGACAAATACATGAACCAGATTTTTGCATAATTTTTGGACAAGTTGTTTCTAATTTCAGTGATATTACACAAGTGGAGGAAAGTAGTTCTAGTTAGAGTTGCATTCGGGCCCAAAAAGTCTGATCCGACCCGGCCCCAGCCCGCAGTCATAATTTCCGAACCCCACCCGACCCGACGAATTAACAGTAGTTATAGGTCGGAACCCAAACAAAAACCTCAAATTTTTAATTAGTTATTAACAGTCGGGGACGCACGGTTGAATAAAAGCGGCAGAAGATTTGGAGCTTAGGAGGTGTTTGTCATTTCATGGCCATAAAAGAGCATTTAAACCTTGTTTCTGCCTGCATTCTTCTGCATTACTGAGACACGCAGACAGCTCTGATGCATGCGTCTGCTTTGGGATACACCTGTCGTTGGAGACGTGCTGCTGAATAAAAGGTGCAGAAGATTCTGAACTGATGGGGTGTTTGTCCTTTCATGGCCGTAAAAGAACATTTAAACCTTTCTGCCTGCATTCTGATTTATTCACGGACCCTGCTCTGACACATCTGCTTTGGGATCTCACCTGTTTGGGTCATCGGCCGTGCGCGTCCGCTGAGTGCAGCAGCTGAATGAACGTCCATTTGGGCTGATGGGTCGCTGGCAGTAGTTCATCTGAAGCTTAACTGAACTTTTTACCTCTTTCAGGGCCGGTCAGCTCGCGGTGAAATGGTCACGTGTGGCTGGTGAAAGTATGGCAGGCCATGTTATCATATAATTGGATCACAGCTGATCCTGACCCAGTTAAAAGCCCAACACCAACCCAGCCCGCCCATCCAGCACATTATCATGGCCCGGTCTACCCTGAATTTGGGTTGGGTGGGGCCGGGTGGGAACAGGTGGGGCAGGGTGAGGTCGGGCTTAGGGCTCGGGTTAGAAATGAAAGCTCTAGTTCTAGTAATGTTTTTAATATAGGCGCTAAAAGACATGTCCTGATCAAAAATAACACCATGATTTTTAACTTTAGAGCTGGAGGACAGATTAATGCCATCCAGAGAAAATGAAAGGCTGCAATGTTTTTCCCAAGATGCTCAGGTTCACACAACTGACCTGCAACTATTTTCTGAAGAATTTTTGAGATGAATACTAGATTAGATATAGGTCTATAATTGGCCAGAATTACTAAATCCAGATCAGGCTTCTTCAGTTCAGTTCAATTCAATTCAATTCAATTCAATTCAATTCAATTCAATTCTATTCTATTCTATTCTATTCTATTCTATTCTATTCTATTCTATTCTGTTCAGTTCAGTTCAATTCAATTCTATTCAGTTCTATTCTATTCAGTTCAGTTCAGTTCAGTTCAGGTCAGTTCAAATATGTTTTAATCCCAAAGGAAAATTAAACATTTCTGTAACTCATTATCCTGGTTTCATTAACAGTTACAGATGATGACGCTGTGGGCAGTAAAGAACTCTTGTACGATCTGTCTTACAGCAGATCTGAAGAAAGTGGTTGTAGATGTTAATCAGTCTACTTGGACTTGGCAGGTTTCATTGTCTTCTTGGGCAGGAGAACCGCCTGAATGTTAGGCAGAAGTCCTCCCTGAGTGATGATCACTCCACCCAGCAGCTTGTTGAGCTCCTCCTCATAACAGACAGCCAGCTGCAGGTGCTGGTGGATGATGATCATCCACCAGCACCTGCAGCTGGAGCTCAACAAGCCACAGTGACCCACAGAACCTCCTCAGCCAAGACCTGTTCACTAACCTCTCCGTTTTAACAGATTGAAGTCCCCCTTGGACCCAGACCTCCACCAGCAACTGTTTTCTAATAAACAGTTTAAACCATTCCTGGTGTTATGTGCTGATCCAAAACCCAGTTCTTGTCAAATTTTGGAAAATACCTCTTTAAACAATCTGGTTGGGATGGGATCTAGCAGGCATGTGGATGGTTTGGATGAAACTATTAATTGTGACAATTCAAAGAGTTCAACAGGACAAAAACAGTCAAATTATATAAATCTGGTTCTAGTAATATTTCTAAAGTATCTTAAACAGTATTATAAAAAATAGTATAAATAAACAGGATTATCCAAATTATTTTATTGATAAAGATATTGAAAACTTTAATATGAATGAAATAGCTAACAGTTTTAATCAATTTTTTTTTTTAAATACTGGACCTGATTTATCTAAAATGATCCCTGAGCTGCCACATACTGAACCAAATTTAAATAAAATAATAAACAGGAACCCCAACTCAATGTTCCTCAGTGCTGTGACTGAAAAAGAAATAGTTCACATTGTGAATAAATGTAATGATAAACAGTCTACTGACTTACATGGGATTGATATGAAACTGGTAAAGCATGTCATTGAGGGGATTTCTAAACCATTTACAT
Organism: Nematolebias whitei; assembly: GCF_014905685.2. Classification (NCBI taxonomy): domain Eukaryota; kingdom Metazoa; phylum Chordata; class Actinopteri; order Cyprinodontiformes; family Rivulidae; genus Nematolebias; species Nematolebias whitei. The sequence goes on from NC_056508.1 coordinate 14,832,875, forward strand.
ATATTAGTAACTTGTCATTTCAAACTGGTTCATTCCCAAGTAAAATGAAAATAGCTAAAATATTGCCGTTATACAAAAATGGGAACAAACATCTCTTCACCAACTATCGACCAGTCTCTCTGCTGCCACAGTTCTCTAAAATATTAGAAAAATTATTTAATAACAGACTGGAAACGTTCTTAGATAAACACAAATTAATCAGTGAAAGTCAGTGCGGCTTCAGATCAGGAAGATCAACAATGCAAGCCATTTTAGAAACTGTAGAGGAGATAACTACTGCGATGGATAACAAGACAATTGCTGTTGGAGTGTTTTTGAACATCAAGAAGGCATTTGACCCAGTCAATCATGATTTATTACTAAAAAAAACTTGAACGCTGTGGGGTAAGGGGAGTAGCACTAGACTGGGTTCAAAATTATTTGAAAGGCAGACAGCAGTATGTGAAGCTGGGAGATGTTTAATCTGGATGTTTGGACATTGTTTGTGGGGTTCCTCAGGGGTCAGTCCTGGGTCCCAAAGTGTTTATAATTTATGTAAATGATCTATGTACTGTACTTGAAATAATGAAAAGTATACTATTTGCTGATGATACAAATATTTTTTGTATTGGAGATGACATGGAACAACTGTTAAAGGATGTAACTAATGAATTGAATAGACTTAAAATGTGGTTTGATGAAAATAAGCTGTCCTTGAACCTAAACAAAACAAAATAATAATGTTATTTGGGAACTGTCAATCACATACAGAAATTCAAATACAAATAGATGGAGTGAAAATTGAACGAGTTCATGAAAACAAATTTCTTGGTGTCATTATTGATGATAAACTCAACTGGAAACTACACATCAAATACGTTCAAAGTAAAGTCTCAAGGAATATCGCCCTCTTAAACAAAGCCAAGTCAGTCATAGAACAAAAAGCATTACATTTACTCTACTGTTCACTAATCTTACCTTATTTAAGCTATTGTGCAGAAATCTGGGGCAATCATTACAAAACTACACTACAGATATTAACAATACTACAAAAAAGAGCAATAAGAGTAATCCATAAGGTGGGATATTTAGAAAGTACTAATACACTATTTGTAAAATCTAAATTATTAAAGTTCATTGACATAGTGAAACTACAGACAGCTCTAATTCTTTACAAAGCGAAAAATAAACAATTACCAGAAAACATTCAAAACCTGTTTAAAATTAAGGAGAAAATTTATACGTTAAAGGGGAATCACATTTTAAAATATGCAAAATCATAACTACTAGAAAAAACTTTTGTGTATCAGTAAGTGGAGTCAAACTGTGGAATAATTTGAATATTAAACTTAAACAATGTCCAAACATAAAACTGTTCAAATTATCATATAAACATATGATTATTGCTGGATATAATATATAATAATATTATTCAATTATTGTTGGGCTTTTTTTTTGTTATTTGTTATTGATGCTTTTGTTTTTGGTGAAGTTAAAGGAATAATAATTGTTCATCTACTATAGTTAACTTAAATAGATACTATATTGATGGATAAATATGGGTTTAGTTGTTATATGTATGGATTATACATGTAATGAATGTAAGATTATGAACGTGGTTAAGGAGTGGGAATTTTGACAAGTTTATACTTCTACCCACTCCCTTGAATATGTAAAACCAAAAGTACTGACATTATGCTTCATGCTATATATATATTTTTGGGTTTTTTGTTTTTTTTACATATTCAAAAACTAAACTAAACTAAACTAAACTAAACTAAACTAAACTAAACTAAAGTTGCCTCATCTGAGAGGAAATCAGAGGCTCTAGTTTGAAGGACAGTTTGAATTTTCTCTCTAATTGAAATCATTTTATTTATAAAGAATCTCATGAAGTCATCAATGCTTATAATTTTAGGGATACATGGTTCAACAGAGATGGGACTTTTAATTAGTCTAGCTATAGAACTGAACAGGACTTGCGACCTGTCCAGGGTGTACCCCGCCCCTCGCACAGTGATTGCCAGACATGGGCACGGGTGACCCTAAATGTAAGAAGCGGGTAAAAGATAATGAATGGATGGATGGATAGTACTGAACAGAAACCTAGGGTTATTTTTATTCTCATCTATTAAATCTGAATAATATACAGTTCTAGCTTTACAGAGAGCTTTCTTGCATGTTAGCAGCCTAATAAGGGTGGAGGTAGGCATGGGTGCCTTTCCCACCCACATTTTGATGTAACGTTCAGGTGTCACGGTCAGCGGTCCCCGCTGCCCCCCCCCATCTGCCTAAGCCTCTGCTCCTTGTGTGTTTTCTGCTTTTGTGTATCTGGTCCTGTTATCCCACAAACTAAATCATTTCCTTCCTTTTCAAGGTGCTTTGTAAATGTGTCACTTTAATTACATTCTGAGTTCTGTTTGACTGGTTCTGTCTCTGTCTGCTCTTTATGTTTTTGTTGTTCTGCTCTGTGTGTGATTTTCTGTTTATCTGATTCTGTTATTTTCCACTCACTCCTCAGTCTGCCTCTCCACTCAATCTTTATCATTCACACCTGTCCCTCATCAGCCACCTGCCCAGGTGCTCTCGTTACTCACTCTCCCTCTGTCTCATAAAAAGCCTGTCTCTCCTTCACTTTTTGTCCGGTGATTGTTCTGTGTTCACAGATGTCTCAGTCCTCCTCTGTCTTGTCAGTTTTTTGTCCATCTGATGATCTGCTCTGCCTAGTTCCTGATCCTGTCTGCCAAAGTAAGGTTTTGCTGCACCGACAGCCTTTTGTTTTGTTATTTAAAAATAAATTATTTTTATTTTGAACTCCTGCCTCGCCTCGCCTCCCTGCATTTGGGTTCCAACCTCGAGGATCGTGACATCAGGGGGTATACTGGCGACTTTCTGTAACCTCTGTGCTACCATTCCCCCAGGCAACAGATCAAACTAAACACAAGAAAACACAATAACCAAACACCACACAGAAACATGAAAATAAAGCTCAAAACAGGAAACCAAACATTGAA
>NC_056508.1:14835877-14867896 GCF_014905685.2 Nematolebias whitei
ACACCATGATGAACTCTAAACCTCCTGACCCATAGTTTGGTTTCCAGGCTCACATTGTTATCCTGACCTCAACATGGGAACCACAACTCTTGGTAACAAGTAGACACAAATCACATCCAGTAAACAGCCACCAAAGGTAGTTGTCCCAACTATTTACAGCAGGGGTGCCCAAACTTTTTCTCTGAAAGGGCCAAATTTAAAATCTATCAGAGGGCTGTGGGCTAAATGCAATAATATAATACATGAAATGCAAATAATTATTTAAGTAAAGTCTATTTATTTATTATACAGTTATTTATCCTTCCATTCTGTATAAAGAACAATACAGAACAGTTTTTTTTATTTTACAAAGGTTTATTACAGTAGATTAACATGAAACAAAACATGTAAACTTTGTTATTGAAATCTCTGACTGCAAAGCGTTCTTAATGCAACACCACTGCAGCTCCACAAGTAAGGGACGTTCACTTCAGGACAAACTGAGGGCGATAACTGGTCAGTCGCTGACTGGTCAGTCGCTGACTGGTCAGTCGCTGACTGGTCAGTCGCTGACTGGTCAGTCGCTGACTGGTCAGTTGCTAACGTGCCTACTGGACTGACTGACAGGTGGCGTGACTTGTGCAAAAAAAAGATAGATTTTACTGGCCTGTTTGAGACTGTTGTCATTTATTCCATATTTATTCAACATTTATTCAATATTTTGGTGAATCTAAGGTTTGAGAACTGTTTCCTTACAAAATCCTTATGATGTTTTCTTAAATTTTCAGAGATGCTGAGTTAAAATGTAGGGGTGCTCAAGAAGGGTGTGTGACGGGCACCTACATGATCATCAGAGACTCTACTTCCTCAGACGGCTGAGGCGAGCTGGTCTGGGAAGCTCAGTCCTCACCTCCTTCTACAGGTGTGCAGTGGAGAGCATCCTGTGCTCCAGCATCAACATATGGCATGGAGGCTGCACAGCTGCAGAAAGAAAAGCTTTGTGGAAAGTGGTGAAGGCTGCACGGAGGTCTGTCGGAGTCAGCCTCCCCACCGTCACAGACGTCTGCACCTCTGGATGCGGGAGGGGGGCTGCCTGCATCGTGAGGGACCTCACTCACCCAGCACACACACTTTTTGCCCCACTCTCCTCAGGAAGGAGGTTAAGGAGCATTAAGTGTAGAACCACTAGACTGAGGAACAGCTTCTACCCTGAGGCTGTTAGACTCATGAATCTCTAACTAGAATAATCACTGAAAAACCACATCATGTTGCTGCTGATCTGTTTCATGTTGCTGCTGATCTGTTTCAATGTTGATGTGTTCATGCGTGCACATCTGCTCACAGACTCATGTTCACGTTTGTGCTGATGTTCAATGTTTTATGTTATGAGTGCTTAGTGTATATTTAGTTGATGTTTCTCTTAGTTCATATCTTAGATGTTATTACTGTTTTTCTCATACATTTTATTGTTGGATGTAACTGGGACCCTGTGTACATAATTTCGCTCCACCACATGTACCACATGAGGTGCGAATGACAATAAAGAATCTCTGACTCTCTGACTCTGATGATGCTCAGCTTTGTCAAAGGAAATGTTATTCAGCAGCAAGAAACTGCAGAGAGACAGTGTGAAGTCTGCCAAAATAAAATGTAAAATATTAAAATAAAAAAAATTAGTGCACAAATTAGTCACTCCAGCTGTGTGGCGTTATTACATTAGTTATTGGGCCAACTTTCCATCTAATATTAAATTTGGAATGACTGAGTGTAAACACATTGATTCTTCAAAAGGAAATTTTAAAATAAAAATGAGGACAACTTGGCGGGACAAATCAAATGGCTTGATGGGCCAACTTTGACCCGCGGGCCTCACTTTGGGCACCCCTGATTTACAAAGTACAGTGTTAATTTCATTTACTGGTTTTGGAAATATTACTTGACATCAAGGAGCTGTTTCAATGAATTATTAGCTTCAAATCCATTATTAAGAAAACACAGAACAATAGCTGGATAGATGAAATAAGTGTTGTTTTCAGTAAATCAGTTGTCAGTTGAAGTCACATGCTGGAGCTGGACAGAGAAATGCTCACAGGTTGATTAAAGTCCTATCAAGTTATTAACAGAAATTACAAATTGGAAAAAAAACTTTAAAGTATTTACATAAACTAAGCATATTTACAAAGATTATATGTCCAAGTGTACTCACAATGTCTTCCCATGTCATTTTTTTTTAGTCATGTGTGTTACAAAGGAGAACCGTCTAAAATGTGCTGCACAGCAATATTTAAGGACCAGGAATGAGAACCACTGCCTCAGATGGCTCAGCATCAAAAACCATTAATCACCAGCACCTATTGAGAAATCTATGACAAGGTCTACAACAACAAATATAAACTTGAATTATTGAGCTTTAAAGATGCCTTTTCGTGGTAGTGTCCAAAGACATCTCTGGACAGCATCTACTTGGCCAGAAGACTTTTCAATTCAGATCTTTGTTCTTATTGTCTTTAGACATTTTACCACTAAACTAAAGATGAAAAGGACCGTGCAGAGAGCTCACAGTTCTGGAGTTTTATTGGTGCCTTTTATAAAAATCATTTGCATTTTGATAAAATATATACACTTAGATTTTAAAGAAACTTATCCTTCAAGATGACTTCTGTTCCTGGAACATCTAAGCAGCACTTTTCAACACACATTCTATATACCGATAAATACAGAATGCAGAACTGAGGAAGGAGATGATCCAGGTTCAGGAATGTCCTTCCTGCAGTCCTGACCTGTCCCCAGGACAGAATGACAACCTTTCTGTTAGATATGTCTGCAAGAATAACAGCATTTCCCCTGTTTTCCAATATAAAATTGTATATTTTACATTGCTTGGTGCACAAGCCGTATTTTGTAAAGTGTAAACCTCAGCTCTGTGTGCATACAGCATGTGCTTGAAACATGGGAGTCAGTCACATACATAAACAGAAACAATGGCACAGCCCATAAAATATATACGACTCCCTCCTGTACACACAAAGGCATGTCTGAAGGCGATCGGCTGGTTGTAACCTTCCTGATGTTCCTCCTTCTGGATATATTTTGAGAGCAGAATGTGAGCTGTGTCAGGCAACAAGCTGACGCCCAAATACAGCCTGCAGGAGAGGAGAGGCTGGTGCTGCTTGGTTTGTTGCTATGGCTGTGTGTCAGAAAACACAGAAGTAGCATCCATCAAGTTAAAGACTTGCAGACTTGGTTAATTTCCCACTTTATGAGAAGATATGAGTTGTTTCATCACCTTTGTCCACAAATGTATGTTTGACAGAAGTAGCTGAAGCTCAGTATTTAGGTTTATTTTGTCCTAATTGTTCTGATGATACTAATTATTATCAGAACTGTGCTATTACTCTATTACAAATAGGACACATCTAATACTGCAGGGGGTTTAATGCTCTAACATGCAATCATCTTTGTCACTGGGCCAAGGTGGGCAATAATGCTTAACCCAGCTGTGTGTGTGTGTCTGAGTTAGCAACATATCTCATGAAACAGAGGACATATTCAAATGAAATATTCAAAAGGTAATCATCAAATGAACATCTACAACTAGCTAATCGTTAGAGTCAACTAAAGCCAAGATGGCCACCAGAATTAATCAGCCTTAGCAAACACAACAATAGTTTTAACTAGTCATTCACAAGACATGTTCTCTAGGACGTTGTACAATACTGTAGTGCATGAGATTGCTCATAACATTATTTTTAAGATATCACTAAAACAGCTACAACTCCACTTTTTCTTAACATAAGATGATCTCAGACTAAAACTACAGCCTGAAAGGTGGTGGGTGATATGCATTCCTTCAAGATATGCTAAGCCTTTTCTTTTCACATGTTGGAGAAACTGTGGAAACTTGGAGCTCTGCTCTGGAAACAAACACTTTTTCAATCACTGAACGAGGCTGAAAACTTTCTAAATTCATAAGGTGGAAATTATATTCAGATTGTTGGATTTTTTTTTACCTTGATTATTGAGCATGAACCTTGATGGCTTGAACCACTTCAGGTGTGTTGCCTGGGAGGAGTCGACGGGGGAGAGGACGCCCCACCAGTAACCATCTTATCACCAGCAAACTGGTTGGTTCACTGTAGGAGTGCACTGTGGGAAAACAGTTCATTTGTGACTCCTCAGACTGATGAAGCCCTTTAGATGAGGGAGAAACGTCTCTTGACAAAAAAAGAAAAAAAAAATGAAACTGTCCAGATGACCTAACTGAACACTGTTGGGTTCAGAGAAATGTTGTTAAGCTCAATCATCCAGGTAGATAAATCACAAAAAGGTTAAATCATGTCATCTGGACAAGTTTCTTTAAGGGAGAAACGTTTCGTCTTTCATCTGAAAGACTTTCTCAGTCTGAGGCCTGCCAACCCAGATCAGTCCCAAAATTAGCGCCTCCTTGATGTGTTTCAAGCCAACCTCCTGTTGAATTCCAAGTAACTAGCTTCTAGCACATGAAAAAAAGAGACCATCAATCACCGTATCAAATACAACGGTAAACAAGCTGCTGTCTCTGGACTTCCTCGCCAACAGACCATAATCCCTGTTGCACATTCGTGGTGAGACGCATTGTGTCACTTCCTGTTTCTCTGTTGATAGCTCGAGTGAATTGTTTGCACGAGTCGTCTTTTGTTTTTCGGATTTATCTGTCTTTTGCACAGTTTTTCATTCTAGTTCACAAACACACTTAGTACAGTTTTTTCTACTGTTGGATAGTGCTTAAAACACCTTTTATCTTTCAACACTTCTCAGTTCTATTTCGTATAGGCTTCGCCCTTTAAGGCTGTCGCTGGTGGGTTTTATCCCGTTATGCGAAGCATTACACTGAAAAGTTTAGTCCACGCCCACATGCTGTGTGGGCCCCACCCGGTCCGTATAAATTACGTTAAGAGCGGGTAATCGGCTCCCAATTTTCTTTAGCAAGCTAATAGCACTGACCTTCAAGAAGATGTCCAGCTCCAACACCATCCGCCTGTGTCCGTCCTGCAAGACCGGTTACTTGCTAAGTTTTGACCGGCACGACACCTGCGAAGGATGCCTGGGTCCCCGCCACATCGCCCGTGCCTCCTGCTGCCGCCTCTGTGACCTCCTTCCACCGGAGGAAAGGCAGAGGAGAGCAGCCTTGTTTAAGGCTAACGTCAAGGACTGCCTGTCCGTGGCGGGAAACTGTTCGCTGGATGATACGATGGACTTCTTCGACGCCGGCTCTCGGAGCGAATCAGATGGTTTCTCTGGGACAGACGATGTTAGCAGCAACCCCGATGCTCGCTCCCTCCTGGAGAGCGTAGTGTTGGAACGAGGGGGGCCAAGCGGATGCTCAACCCTTCCGGGCTTTCCCACCTCAACAGCCACATCGCTCCCTGCCGTCGGTGCCCTCCTCTCGGAGCTGCCCGACATTATCTGGGAAGCTGCTGACACAAAGGGACTTTGCGTCCCTCTCCTCCCCCCGCCCAGATCGGATGATCTGGCGGGAAGGTTTGGCTCCACTCCGGCTCGCCGTCCTGATCCCATCTGGTCTCGGTTTCCAGTGGTGGCGTTCTACTGGAATGAGGCTGCGGCCAGTCCTGGTAAATTGAGAGCGCCCGTCTCCACTTTTGCTCCCATTACCAGAGTGGAGGGGTTCACGGAGCGGAACTTTCCCTCGGTACCCCCCCGGAGCTGAGCCTTGCGGAAGCTTTCGAAGCGAAGCTGTCCAGGTTGGAGCAGTGTCCCGTCCCTCCTGGGAAACATGACCAGACGGTGGCTACGCTCTCCAATCGAGCTCACCAGTGTGCGTTTCAGGCAGCCGCAGCAAACAACAACGTGGCGTTGTTGGCGTACAGCGTGTCCAAGAGGCTGGAGGCCGCAGATCTGTCTGAGGAGACAAAGAGCTCCCTTTGCAAGGCATCTGACGTCATCCTCAACATGTGCGCCTCTTCTGCGGTCTGCCTGTCCCGAATTGCAGTGTGGATGACAATGATTCAGAGATCCAACTGGCTCCGTCATTCCCCCTCTCTGCCGGAAAAACTGCACAAAGCCCTAATGGAGGGCCCCATCACAACAGGCGCGCTGTTCGGGAGCAGTTTCAAGGCCATGCTGGAAAACTCGAAAAAGTTGGAGGAGGTGTCAGAGACTGTGCGCCACCTCATCAAGCCACGCATCTCATCCCGCCCGCTGGCCCGCTGGAAGGATCGTCGTGAGCAGAGACAGCAACGAACAACGTTCCACGGCCGCAGCAGCGTCGTCTAGCTCCGCTCCACCGCCAGCCCTCTTCATCCCGGCAACCGGCAGTTCAGCGCTTTCCCAGAGATCGCCAACAAGCGGCGCCCTGGGCCAACAAATCGCAGAGCTCATGGGGGAAAAGATTTACAAAATGACGGTCTGCGGAGGGTGTGTGTAAAAATGACACGAGTTTTGAAATAAAACATGAACATCATTCAATGATTAAAGTGTCTGTTTTTAGCCAGTCTGTAAGCTCAGATGAACTCACAGCGGCTGTGCACACATCCTCCACACAAAACGAGCCGGTCTCCTTAAAAAAAGGGTTTTCAGAATCACGGACTGGAGGAACGAGACCGATTTTGGACCTGTCAGTTTTCGACAAGGCAATCATGGACAGATCGTTTCACATGTTGACAACCAGACAACTGTTGGACAACATCCAGAGAAATGACTGGTTTGTTTCCATCGATCTGAAAGATGCCTACTTCCACATACCAATCATCCCAAAACACAGAAAATTTCTACGCTTCTCCTTCCAAGGGATGAAATATCAGTACAACAGGCTGCCATTCAGGTATTCCCTCGTGCCTCGTACATTCTCAAAGTGTGTGGAGACAGCCCTGCAACCGTTACACAGAGCAGGGATGAGAGTTTTGTTTTACCTGGACGACCTGCTGCTGCTGTCACGCTCCAGACGGGAAGCAGGAATGCAGGCTCAGGTGTTGACATCACCCCTGTTAAATCTGGGCTTCGCCATAAATTAAAAGAAAAGCTCGATTCTCCCGGCCCAGACGATTATTTATCTGGGAGAGGAGCTAAACTCGACCACCATGAGGGCTCGTTTATCACAGACGAGAATCAACGCTCTAAGAGTCCAGCTCCGCCACGTAAGACCGGGCAGAGTGGTAACAGCTGTTTCTGTCATGAAGCTGTTAGGAACGATGTTGTCAGCTCTCACAGTGGTCCCGCTGGGTTTACTACACATGAGACGCCTCCAGAGGTGGTTTGCGCGTCTGTGCATGGATCTGGTAAAGCAAAAGAGAGGGATGATCACTGTTCCTCCCTCCGTGAGAGCAGACCTCCGACACTGGGAAAACACCCTGGTTCTGTCGGAGGGAGTTCCCATCAGCAGACCCACGTCACACATGTCAGTCTTCACAGATGCGTCGTTGTCAGGCTGGGGGGGGACATGCCTATCTCAAGCTGTAGGGGCGCTGTGGCCCCATCACACAACAGCTCATATAAATGTTCTGGAGTGTCGCACGGTTTTGAACGTGATTCAACACTTTGCTGCTGTGCTGCAGAATCAACACGTTTTGATTCACACAGACAACAAGGTGACTGCTGCGTACATAAACTGGCAGGGGGGTGTGCGCTCAGCCCAAATGTTACACATTGCGAGAAAACTACTGTGTTGGGTTCACCAAAACCTGCTCGCCATCAGAGCAGTTTACATACCCGGTGTTCTAAACAAAGGGGCAGATGTGATGTCCAGGGGCGGTCCACGTCACGGGGACTGGACCCTCCACCCCGATCTGATGGCTCAGACGTGGCAGAAATTTGGCAAAGCAGCTGTGGACCTGTTTGCAACATGAGAAAACGCTCAGTGTCAACTATGGTTTTCTATGAGCCCGCGAGACGAACGACCGCTGGGGGTGGACGCATTTGCTCACAGCCCATGGCCCAAAATGCTTCTTTACGCATTTCCCCCACCTCCTCTGATTTTACGGTTTTTGAACCGAGTTCAGGAGGAGGGATTGACAGCTCTCCTGGTGGCTCCCAAGCGTGTGAACGCACCATGGTTCCCAGTTCTACAACGCCTGTTATCGGGGCGCCCGTGGAAACTGCCGTGGAAGGAGGATGCTCTCCTCCAGGCAGGAGGAGAGATCAGGAGTTACCCAGAAATAGGCCAGCACCTGTGGGTCTGGCCGCTGAGCGGATCCGCTTAGAGAGGATGGGTCTCCCGCAAGATGTAGTGCGCACAATCCAGGATTCACATGCTGCATCCACCACAGCATTGTACACATCAAGTGAACAGTTTTTCAGTGCTGGTGTACAGAGAAAGGTTTAGAGGCCACCTCATGTCCACTAGGCGACATGTTGTCTTTTCTGCAGCAGCTGATGGACAGAAATTTGGCGTTCAGCACGATTAAAATGTACGCTGCAGCCATCTCTTCTTCTCACGAAGGTTTCGGGGACAGAACAGCTTTTAATCATCCGCTGATGAAGCGTTTTTTAAAAGGTGTACAGAGACGCAGGCTTGTTTCACGTTCACTTGTTCCACAGTGGGATTTAACGCTGGTCCTGCGAGCCCTGATCAAAGCTCCATTTGAGCCTCTAGATCAGGTTCCAATTAAATTATTGTCTCTTAAATCAGCCCTGCTGCTGGCTTTAACATCCGCTAAGAGAGTGAGTGATTTATCTGCCCTCTCTGTCACTCCGTCATGTCTCAGAATTCAGGCTGATGGCAGCTCAGCTGATCTAAGACCAAATCCAGCTTTTATGCCTAAAAACATCATGAGCTCTTTGAAATCAATATAAAAAGGAGATAAGAGATGCTCAATAAGATCCGGTCTGACTGTACACCCTGATTAATGTCATTTTGAAATGTCCCCTCTGACAGGTTCAAGGTGATGAGGACATGGACAGTAAGACTTAAAAACTGCTTCTTTCCCAAATAAGTGAGAGCTCTGCTGAAAACCTGAGTTGAACTTTCTGTTTTTACACTTACTGTTTAAAAGACATTCTGTTGTTTGTATTTGTTGCTGTAAACGAAAATAACATAATTTTAATACTTAAAATATATTTTTCTTATCTTTTCAATTGTTTCTACATGCTGCTCTGAAAGGGACTGCCATCAGAGTGGATTTTGTTGTGCAGAAATATACAGTGACAATAAAGGCTCTTACTTCCTTATTTGAACGCATTTCTGTGTTAGTAACTGTGAAACTAACAACCATGTAAAGGTCTAAAAATTAGCATTTGTGTGAACGTTCATGAAACATTCAATATTTATGATGGCAGCTATCTGCTTGGGTGTCTGCCCCATTCCGACTAGCCATTAGCTCATCATTAAGAAATACTCATTTTTTCTAATAACTTTCAGAAAGTTGTCTTCAACAGGTAAGATAGTCGCCCAATATGTTTCCTCAAAACCTTGAGACAGTGATCCACGCCTTCATAACATATAGGCTTGATTACTGCAATTCACTTCTGTTTGGAATCAGTCAGTCCTCCATTGCTCGTCTACAACTGGTCCACAATGCTGCAGCCCGATTTTTAACTGGGACAGGCTATAGAGAGCACATCACGCCAGTTTTGGCCTCCCTACACTGGCTACCCATTCACCTTCGGATCCAATTCAAAATTATCCTGTATGTTTTTAAATCACTGAACAGTTCCGCCCCATCCTATCTCACTGATCTTCTGCAGCCATATGTCCCACCGCGCTCTCTGAGGTCAGCAGACCAGATGCTTCTCTCAGTCCCAGAAACCCGTCGTAAGCTCAGAGGTGACAGGGCTTTCTCTGTTGCAGGTCCACGACTGTGGAATGAGTTGCCACTGAGTGTCCGGCAGGCTCCCACACTCTCAGTCTTTAAGTCTCGCTTGAAGACCCACTTCTATTCGCTTGCCTTTAACACGATGTGATTTGTTTTGGTCCGGTCTGTTCTCTACTCTGTTGGCCATTTTAGTTAGCTTCTGCTGCTATTTGTATCTGTATTTCTATTTTATGTTTTCCTGTCCGCTGTGCATGTTTGTGTTCTTTTGTACAGCACTTTGGTTGGCCTTGTTGCTGTTTTAAGTGCTATATAAATAAATTGGTATGGTATGGTATGGTAAAACCTCTCTTCAAATTAGCTGAACTATCCCTTTAAATAATTTATTGTTAATTATAATGAAAATAAAGGATATTAGTAAAGTGACCAGATTTGTGTTTACATCTCGGCTCCACATTTGCTGCACAGTAATGTGGATAATTTAGGGAATATTTAACATTGAAGCATAAAATTAAAACAACTTCCCCACCCCACAACAACAACAACAACAACAACAAAAACACCTTTAGACCCCAAAGCTGTTCATGGATAATCTGCAGTTGGTGCACGTGACATCATGTTAGATCGAGCAGGATGTGTGGAGTGTGATGGTGGTTGGCACTGGACCCCCTCCCTGCCTGAAAGTCAACCCCTCTGCTCTTTGCAGGGTTGCTATAAATACATCAGTAAGTCATAAACGATGAGGTGTCTTGAATTTTAAACCAAACTGACAACTCAGCCCCTTGTGGGACAATTTCCCTCTTTCCCTTTAACTTGCGTTTCATTTGTTTGCAGCATCTGTCCACGGTTCTCACGAGTTCAAATTTAAACTTTTCATTCCGAGCTGCCATAACCAGCAGGTGGCTTATGTGCCATGTGAGATCTGTACTATTTCTCATAAAAACAGGAACCATATCTTACTTCCTGGTTGTAAATGACATCACATCTTTTAGTTTCCATCATGTCCAGCATGGGTGAACTGGACACATAAAGCGCGTGTGAGGAGCGAAGTAAATCCGTGTGTGTGGACGGTATCATGTCGGCCTGTCTGATTCAGGTTTACTGGGTTAGATCAGGCCGTCTGAGTGGGTCTGTGTGGGTCTGTGTGTCGGCAGGACAATGCTGCGGTTCTTCGCTCTGCGCGCGTCAACGGAATCCCGGAGTGCGTCATCGCGCACAGCACGCGCTGTGATTGGCCGCGGCTTGGAAACCTCTCTGGCGTCATGGGCACGAAAGAGCAAAGAATAAAGCGAGTAGTGGAGAGGAGAGTGGAGGGAGTGACTGTCAGTGAGGCTGGAGGATGACAGATGGTCGCTGGTAGCAGCAGACAGCTCATCACCGACAGGTAAGAACCGGGTCTCACCTTTTCAAAGCGTGAAAGAGTTCCTGCTTTTAGCTGATTTGAAAGAGTTTCTGTTTTTGCTAAAAGGCTTTAGTTGTTAAACGACTTCTGTCGACCTGCTGAGCTCCTGCGTGTGTTGGTAAGAGACAATCCCCCTGAGGTTTGCAGTGTTTCTATATTTACTGTGCAGTGACACAGTCACGAGTGTTCTTACTGAGACCACGAGGAGCATTTGACTCTCCAGGTTTTCTCCGAACTGACACTCTATAAGGTGTTGCAACAATTAAAGCCTCAAAGAGCCAGAGGTTCCCCAACACTCAAGTCCACATAGCAGATAATCATAAAATGGAACAGAATAGAAAAAAGCTTTAAAAAATGCACAACTAATGCAATATGGTTCTCAAATGTGTCAGTCTTTTTGTTTGTTTCTTTGGTTGTCATATTTAAATGGGATGTGTTTAACTTTGGAAACTGTTCACTCACTGATGTTCACAGAGCTGAAACAGACGTAATACTGAGTTCAAGGCATTAAACATTCTTCCTGTATCAGATTTAAAACGTCTTAAAACCTGACAAATGAAGCCTTTTGACTTTTTTTTTTACTCTTTCTCAGTTTTGCAGCCATGACGTGCATCCACCCCCAGTTTGGATCTCAGTTCTATGAGAACAGCGTCAACGGCTCCGAGCTCCAGACTCTAGACTTCTACTCTAGACTGACTGTGGACCAGAACAGCAGCCCGCGGGACCACCTCTCAGCATCGTCCCTGCCTAGCATCGGCTCCCTGGTGGGAACACCTGCAGGAAACTTTGATGCATACTCGTGCCAGTTCACGACAGCCCCTGCTCACGTAACCCCGGCCTCAGGCCAGGACAGCCCCTTCCCACTGGATGAACCTCAAGTTTACGGCTGTTACACGGGACCGTTTATGCTGAGTTATCTTGACGAGACCAGTGGGTCAGACTATTTTGGCAGCCCGGCTTCAGAATCATCTCCTTCAACGCCCGGGTACCAGACTCAGCATGTGTCTAACTGGGATTCAGCTTATGGGACATTCTCTACCAGCCCTGGATTCTGGATGCCCGAGGACACCTCTGTACCACACACACCATCTTTTTTCACGTTCGGATCAGGATCTGTGGAGGACGTGCCTCATTTGGGTCAACAACTTTTGCGAGAGCAGGAATCTTTTGCCGTGGCTCATCCTCACGTCTCTGCCTTAACCGCCCCCTCCATGGCAATGGAGCAAGCATGTGGTCTTGATGGCACCAAACAGCTGGACGGAAGCTCATCGCCCAAGTTAAAGAGTGGAAGTGAGGGCAGCTGTGCCGTGTGTGGAGACCATGCCTCCTGTCAGCACTATGGGGTTCGCACCTGTGAGGGCTGCAAAGGATTTTTCAAGGTAATAAGATGTGACTAGTCTGTAGACATATTTGTACCACGTTTCCAGTAAGGTTTACCCTCACTCCTCATTTTATTTTTTATTTTTTTACAGCGCACAGTCCAGAAAAATTCCAAGTATGTCTGCCTCGCTAACAAAGACTGTCCTGTAGATAAGAAGAGACGAAACCGATGCCAGTTCTGCCGCTTCCAGAAGTGTCTCACAGTGGGGATGGTCAAAGAAGGTGAGTAAAGTATGAGAAGAACCAGCAGGGACAGAGTGGGACCAGTAATCAGTTTGATCTGAGACCAGTTCAGTTTTTTAAAATCTGAAACAGTGTGGTTCTTTTCATTCTATTTCATCAGTTGTCGTAAAAATGTTTAAATTTCTGTTTTGGTTGGGTAAATCCCTCACTTGAAACATTTAGAATCAGAATCAGTTTATTATCGCCATGTCAATGAACGAGGTTCACAAACTAGGAATTTGCTTCGACATAAGGTGCGAATAGTAATAAATGGTCGACATAATAACTGAGTTCAAGGCATTAAACGTTCTTCCTGTATCAGATTTAAAACGTCTTAAAACCTGACAAATTAAGCCTTTTGACATTTTTTTTTTACTCTTTCTCAGTTTTGCAGCCATGACGTGCATTGTTTACTGGGTGCACTTTATAACTCTGACTCAAATTGCTCAACAGAACCTTTTTTTTGTTTCCAGTTGTGAGAACAGATAGTCTGAAAGGACGAAGGGGTCGTCTACCTTCAAAGCCTAAAATCGCCCGCGATCTGACAACCACTGCGTCTCCGGTGAGCCTGATCTCTTCTCTTGTGAGGGCCAACATTGAGTCAAATCCCAACGATGTGTTGCTGGATTATTCTAAGGTGAACAGAAACAGAGCTCCATAAATGTCTGTTTTTACAGTGTAGTTTGACCAAAGCAGAGTAAAGTGAGACTCGCTTCTTAACACCTGTTTGGTTTGTTGTTTCAGTATTTTGAAAAGGAAGTCAGCTTAGACCAGAAGGAGGATGTCGGTGACATCAGACAGTTTTATGACCTCCTCACAGCCTCCTTTGAGGTCATCAGGAAGTGGGCGAAACATGTCCCGGGTTTCTCTGATTTCTGCTCCGAGGATCAGGAACTCCTGCTGGAATCTGCATTAGTTGAACTCTTCATCCTGCGTCTTGCATATCGGTGACTGCACTTGACTTTGTTTTTGAAGTTATTATCATTATAGAAAGATTGTAGGTTTAATTTGTTCTTTAAGACAGAACCAACAACCTGTATTTTCTTTTTTGTAGGTCTGATCCTGAGATGAAGAAGCTCATCTTCTGTGACGGGACTGTCCTTCACAGAACTCAGTGTGTCCGAGGCTTCGGGGACTGGATCGACTCCATCTTGGAGTTTTCTCGAAGTCTTCATCGTATGAAGCTGAGTGACTCCTCCTTCGTCTGTCTCACAGCTCTGGTCACGATCACTGGTGAGATCATCATACTCATGTCAAGTTTAAACTTTTTAATTCAAGCAAACTTTGGGATCTTCTTTAGGCTTTATTACAGTCACAACACAGGACTGGAACAACAGGTGCACGGCAAAGTGTAACAGGATCTCATTTATAATGAGATGTCATGTATCACTGCAGACACAGTGAAGACCCAGCAAACTGTTCTAGTGTTTAGCAGAGTTGCAGGTTTTATTTTAATAAACTCTATTTTAGTTGTCAAGTTTCCAAATAAACCTTGTAAATCATTTTCCTCACTGCAATCGTTTCACACCAAACACATTATTCTTTTATTTTAAAAACTGAAAACTTAAGCATGTTTTCATTTCTCTCTGCAGACAGGCATGGTCTTAAAGAGCCGAGGCGCGTGGAGGACTTGCAGAGCCAGCTCATCACCTGCCTTAAAGACCAGGTTTCTGCCTGTGCCTCTGAGTTCCTGCAGCCCAATTACCTGTCCAGACTTCTGGGGAAGCTGCCTGAGCTCAGGACTCTGTGCACCCAAGGCCTGCAGCGCCTCTTTTACCTGAAAATGGAGGACCTTTTACCCCAGCCTCCAATTGTGGAGAAAATCCTAATGGACACGCTACCGTTTTAAAGACGGACAATGTGAGGAATCTGTGAATGTAAAAATCTGGAGTTTATTTGGGAGCCAAAGAGAAAAGACTTGGTGCTCGTACTCCAGATGAACAAAATGAAACTGCAAAGTTGTGAAGAGTTAAAATCCTGAGGGATTCTGCAGCATGAAAAATGCTACTTCTGTGTAAGAAGGTGAATCATATTGTTAATGACAAAGTATCTGGATCCAGTACACAAAGCTCATTTTAGTTGACGTTCTGGAAAACTGTAGTCAAGCTGAATTAGAAAGGTCCTTCAGCGGGGCCACACAGTGACTGTTTACATTGAACAACACATCATGAATGGAGGGACGATGACTCCTGTCACTCACAATTTGACTCCTATTAATATCTGAACCTTGTTTTGGGTAGAAGTACATAATACAGTCTGGTACTTACACTGGTAGGTACCATGTACATACCTGGTACTTATCTGATCATAATCGGGTATATGCTTGGTACTTTCAGGTACCCAGTAATTACCCTGTTCTTGCAGTAGGTAGGTAAATCTGATAAGTGCCAGGTACCATAACTTTTTACCATCTTAAACATGATTAAAGCATTATTGTAGTCATGTGAAGCTCAAATATTAAAAGTCTTGCAGCTCAGATTAGATTAAATTAAATTGAAAGCAGTGAGTCATTTGACAGAACCAAGCTGTGATACAGGTAGCCTTCACCTTGATGTTGGACAGAAGTCACTTAAAACTCATGTACACTTTATATTTCATGCCACCATCAAAGTTTGGTGATAAGGAAGTAAGTTAAATGGTATCATTCATGTATCATGAATCAGCATTGAGCAGCTAATATACTGTGTATTATCCAGTACATTCTTACACTGACTGGTCTTGTTTGTAAATAACAATAAATCTGTATTAAAACTCGAAGGTGCTTTGACACGTGAACTGTGTCCCGTAGTGTAGGAACATTTTATTGCGTGCTTATTATTTTTACATACTACGATGAACCTTTATTGCTGAACTTCAAATAAAATACAAAAGTGCACATTCTAAATGCATTTGTTGTTCTTAATTTTTTTTCTTTTGGGGGTGGGGGTCTTGAATGATGAATTCAGGAAATTTAGTCATTGTTTTACGTACATAAAGGTCAAATATTCCTTGAAGGAATCCATATCACTTATCCACCTCTAATGCCAGAATTTTGAACTATTAAAAACAACAGATTTGTTTTAGCTCTTTTAGTCAAACCTTGAGAGCCAGTGAGTTGTGCTGATGTCTTCATCGGCTTATGAGCTTGGAAACAGAGCAGAGAATTGTCCTGTTCTAACAGCTTGTAAACCTTAGTCAAGTACAGATTCTTCTTTTGGCAACACATCAAAACACGCGCCCCCCCCTCCCACCAGCCCAGTTATGTGCTGGTCTCTTTTTAGAAGGCGATAGAACTCCCTGCCCAGTCTCAAGTAACCCAGACCACTCACATGAACGCATACATGCGTGGCATCACATGAATGCACACCACATGGTGCTTGGAGTATTGTTTGGGAGAATAGCCAATAGTTTACGATAAAGAAAGGCTATTTCTCACGGTGACTGATGACATGGTGTAATGATCCCAACCAGACAAAGTATGGAGGGACCAGAAACTCAATCATTAGTGATTAGCAAGGACTAATCAGCACAGAGAGGTCGACGCAGAAGCAGAAAGGGGCAATACATAATGAAAATGAGGATTTCTTTTCGATACAAAGATGAAACAGCATGCAGAACACAAAGGTTAATAAAATAGCTAGTTTAATGTGGTCTAGTGTGATTTAGTGATCAGAATGTAACTGTCACATACAGATGACTTGTACAAAACTGTATTTGTTGTGTATTGATTAATTTGCATGTTTGATTTGGCCAAGATTTTTTGGTGAATGTCCTTACTGATGCAACCTTCCCCATAATCTGAGCTTAGGACCAGTACTGGGCCTGTGGCTCCTCTTGGATGTGTTACCCCATTGTCGATGGAGAAACATCAAGAAGGTCAGAAGGAGTTACACTGTGTCTTTGTGGATCTATGATATGGTAAGATGATAAGATACTTAAAGAGGAACTTTGTTACTGTATCATGTCATGTCAGGTGTGATGACGAAGTTTGAGAGGTTAATGCAGGACATGTGCAAGGACAGTGAAAGTGACAGATGAGTTCAAGATGGATTACATCAGGGATAAGCTCTGAGCCTCTTCTCAGTTTCAGTTGTGATAGACAGGTTAACAGATGGAGTCAAGCAGGAAGTTCATGAACCATGGTGTTTGCAGATGACACTGTGATCTGTGGAGAGTTGGGAATAGGTGGAAGAGAGCCTGGAGAGGTGGAAATGTGCTCTGGAGAGGAGAGGAATGAAAGTCAGTAGAAGTAAAACAGCATACATGTGTGAATGGAGCAGTGAAGCTGCAAGGAGTGGAGGTGCTGAAGGTGGATGACTTTAAGTACCTCATGGTTGATCATCCAAAGCCAGACAGAAGAAACAGGCAGTGAGGAGAATAGTGCCAGAGTTGATTTGTGGCAGAAGGAAAGCTGCAAGAGGGAAAAGGAAGGTTTACAAGATGGTTGTGCAATCTGCTATATATGATGGTGGGCATTGAGATGGTGGCACACACACAAATGACTGGAGGTAGAGGTATAAGAGGCAGAGAGGAAAATGTTAAGATTTTAACCAGGAGTGACCAAAATGGATAAGTTTAGAAACAAGTTTAACAGAGGGACAGCTCAGGTTGAGTGGTCTGAAGACAAAGACTGAGATGGAGTGGACAGATGTATAGGAGGGACATTAAATATATTGGACAAAGCATGTTGAATATTGAGCTGCCAGAGGAAAAGAGGAAGTGCATAGAGAAGGTTCATGGATGTAGCACCAGAGGATCTAGAGAGGGTTGGTGTGACAGAGGAGCATGATGGAAATAAAGGTAGATGGATCTTCGGCAACCCCAATCATTTATGGAAATTCAATTTTAAGCAATATAAAAACTAGAAAGCACATGATGGGGTGGTCAGATTACCTACTTACAGTGGTGCTTGAAAATTTGTGAACTCTTTATAATTTTCTATATTTCTGCATAAATTTGACCTAAAACATCATCAGATTTTCACACAAGTCCTAAAAGTAGATAAAGAGAACCCAGTTAAACAAACGAGTCAGAAATATTATACTTGGTCATTTATTTATTGAGGAAAATGATCCAATATTACATATTGTATTTGTGATGGTAAAAGTATGCGAACTTTCAGGATTATCAGTTAATTGAAGGTAAAATTAAAGTCAGGTGTTTTCAATCAATGGATGATGATCAGGTGCGAGTTTCACCCTGTTCACCCTGCAAACCCACCCACACAGACCAGTATTTGCAGTTTGACTCCCATCACCCTTTGGAGCACAAGTTAGGAGTCATCAGGACTCTGTATCACATAGCAGACAGCGTCCCCACTAGCTCAGGAGCCAGGCAGAAGGAGAAATCCCACACAAGACAGGCTCTAGAGCAATGTGGATATCCTAACTGGGCCTTCCTGAAAGCAGAGAAGAAACCCAAACAGGACTCCAGTCAGCCAACAGGTGAAAAGGAGGAACCCAGACCCAGACCAGTGGTCATTCCATATGTTGAGGGAGTATCAGAGAAACTGAGACGTTTATTTTCTAAACATAACGTTCCAGTGGTTTTTAAACCCCAAAATACATTACGGCAAAGACTGGTTCATCCCAAAGATCCAGTCCCCCGGCACAAACAGAGTAATATTGTGTATGCTGTTCAGTGTCAGGAGGGTGATCAGTCTTACATCGGGGAAACAAAACAGCCACTGGCCAAAAGGATGGACCAGCACAGAAGATCAACATCATCAGGCCAGGACTCTGCGGTCTACACTCATCTCCAGTCCAGCGGTCACTCTTTCAGGGATGAAGATGTTCCCATCCTGGACAGAGAGGAACGATGGTTTGAGAGAGGAGTAAAGGAGGCCATCTTTGTGAAAAGAAATCGTCCATCATTAAACAGGGGTGGAGGCCTCCGGGTTCAACTGTCCCCTTCTTACAATGCTGCGATTGCTAGTATCACTCAGACTCCTGTGAATAGTAAACAGCCATCAGTGTGCTAATGATCCATTGTTTGGCTGATGGTCCTTCTTGAGCATGTGAGCAGCTGGTTTTGGTTGTCAGCAGCAAACTGGTTGATCCACTCTGAGAAGGTGCTATTTAAGAGACTGAGCTGAATACAGCACCTCAGACTGAGGAAGTCTCTCGGATGAGAGACGAAACGTTTCTACATTTTTTTGTTGATTTGCTTTGTTTTGTTTTTTTGAATGTCCAGAGGACCAGATTTAACTTTTTTAGATTTTTCTACCTGTATTATTGAGCATGCATCAGGAAATCTGTGTCCTCATTTACCCATTCATACAGCACTCTACTAGATCTATACAAAGTTAATTGAACAAATCATTCTAAAGAGACTAATCAGAGCTTTTTCACATTCATACACTGATGGGACACACATCAGAGGCAACGAGGGGTTCAGTGTCTTGCCCAGGGACACTTCAGCATGTGACTGCTGGTGGATTCGAACCCCCAACTCTCAGATTGGAGGACGACTGCTCTAACCACTCAGCCACAGCCACCCAACAAGAACATTGCTGCTCATCTGCAGTTTGACAAAGACCACGTGGACAAGTCTGAAGATTGTTGGAAGAAAGTTTTGTGGACGATGAGACCAAAATAAACTTTTTAGTTGAAATGAAAAGTGTTACGTTTGGAGAAAGGAAAACTCTGCATTCCTGCTGAAGAACCTTATCCCATCTGTGAAACATGGTGGTGGAAGAATCATGGTTTGGACCTGTTTTGCTGCATCTGGGCCAGGGCAGCTTGTCATCATTGATGAACAATGAATTCTGAATTATATCAGAGAATTATAAAAGAAAAAGTCAGAACATGTGTCCATGACCTGAATCTCAAGAGAAGGTGGGTCATGCAGCAACACAATGACCCTAAACACACGAGTGGTTCTACCAAAGAATGGTTCAAGAAGAATAAAGTTCATGTTTTGGAATGACCAAGTCAAAGTCCTGCTCTTAATCTAATCCAGATGTTGTGGAAGGACCTGAAGCAGCAGTTAATGTGAGGAAACCGGTTATTAGTTAGTAGTTAGTACTAGTTAGTAGTGATTGTTGCATGGGGGGGGGGGGGGTCAAACCAGATAAAAGCAAAGGTTCACATACTTTTACCATCACAAATATGTAATATTGGATCATTTTCCTCAATAAATAAATGACCAAGTATAATATTTTTGTCTCGTTTGTTTAACTGGGTTTTCTTTATACTTTTAGGACTGTGTGAAAATCTGATGATGTTTTAGATCAAATTTATGCAGAAATATAGAAAATCATTAAAGAGTTCACAAACTTTCAAGCACCATTTGGTATCTTGGATTTTGACATGGCAACCCAATTTTCAAAACAGATCTTTCTTAATCCTAGATACACACCAAAAAGGAAGTCGATACCTCCCTTATTTTCCAAGTTATCATGCTCACAACATGCACTGATGGATGGACGGACAGAGAGAAGGACACCATTTTCAATTCCCCCTTTACGCACCACGAAAGGAACACAGTACTGGCACATCTTTCCAAACTCACTTTTTAATCCTAATTCATAGAGGGACAAAAAAAAAAAAAAAAAAAAAATCTATACAAATACTTTTTATGTTGAAAATACTCACTGACCATTACAATGATCACAAAAGACATTAGACGTTAAAAGGCATTAGATATGTAAATATTGATCATGTCAGAATCTTCACTTGAATAACGCACCAAGTAGAAACAAACAGATGTTTATTTACCTTCACATATTTAATCAAACCCGTTATCCTCACAGGTTACTACAGTGATTAATATTGCGTCAGCAATCTTAAGCCACAATCACAGAGTAATATAAACTGTTGCTCTGTAATGCACCTATCTCAACTATCTCCAACTACACATTCAGAAATTCTAATTCTGGATTTTTAATACAATACACAATGTGAGTGATTTTATATCTGATTATATAGAGTCAGTGTGATGGGGTACTTGTGGTCCTGCCACCATCATGCCTGAACTGTAACTCTGGACAGTAAGAGCAGCATGAGCATGCCTTGTTAAAGAAACGCAGGTGACAACAGGATGATCACATGCTTCACCCAGACGTACGGTGCTAGAGGCCAGCTCCAGAGAGCAAACTGTTCCTTGCACATTGAGCAGGGATCTTTGATAAAAACACGAGGGATGCATTTACAACGTGAGGCCAGCCAAGCGGCTTGGGTTTCAGAGACTTGCCTGAAACTTGTTTTGCTGAGTGTACATGAGGCCAAGGGAAGAGTTTCAGGGTCAGATCAGAGCAGAGGTCTGAAATGAACTCTCTGTAAAGTGTTGCAGGAGGTGAGGCTGGATGCAGGAGCTTTGAGTTTTATTTCAATTTTTATCTGCTGTGGCTGAGTGGTAAGAGCAGTCGTCCTCCAACGCGAGAGTTGGGGGTTTGAATCCACCAGCAGTCACATGCTGAAGTGTCCCTGGGCAAGACACTGAAGCCCTCATAACCTCTGATGTGTGTTCCATCGGTGTATGAATGTGATAAAGCTCTGATTAATCTCATTAGAATGATTTGTTCATTTAGCTTTGTAGAGATCTAGTAGAGTGCTGTATGAATGAGTAAACAAGGGCACAGATTGTTGTGTAAAGCACTTTGAGTGTCTTGAAATAAGATAGAAAGGTGCTATATAAATACAGTACATTTACCATTTATCAATATTGAATATTTTTACTTTCATAAATCCATTATTTGTAGACTCCTTATACATTGGGTATGACAGCATGGTGGCTCAGTTGGTAGAGCTGTCGCCTGTCAGCAAGAAGGTCGTCGGATCAAATCCTGGCCGGGGGCCTTTCTGGGTGGAGTTTGCATGTTCTTTCTGTGCATGCATGGATTTTCTCCTGGTAATCCAGTTTCCTCCCACAGATCAAAAACATGCATGTTAGACTGACTGGTAACTCTATTGTTCCTAAGTGTGAGTGAGAGAGTGAATGATTGTTTGTCTCCAAGTGTCCCTGTGATGGACTGGAGACCTGTCCAGGGTGTACCACCCCTCCCACCCAGTGACTGCTGGATATGGGCACCAGTGACCCCAGTGACCTGAAAAGAAAAAAAGAAAAAAAGCATGTAAAGATGATGGATGGATGAATATATTGGGAATATTGTCTCATATTGAAGAGAAGCAAAGAGCAAAAGAACAAGCTGTATATAATAATAATCCTGTTTGATGCCACTGTTCTCACAAAACATCAAATTAAGCTCAAGCTCTGAACTGCTGACATGAATTTTTAGAGTAAATTGGGTAAATTGGGACTTCACTGGAAAAACAAATCACAGGAGGAAACATGGAGGAGAAACAAAAACACTTTAGATGATGCAAACTAAAAATATAAACATTAATTTGGTAGAAATTTATTGAACGTAAATGTGGCGGCTGTGGCTGAGTGGTTAGAGTAGTCGTCCTGCAATATGAAAGTTGGGGGTTCAAATCCACCAGCAGTCACATGTCGAAGTGTCCCTGGGCAATACACTGAACCCCTCATAGCCTCTGATGTGTGTCCCATCAGTGTCTGAATGTGATAAACCTCTGATTAGTCTCATTAGAAAGATTTGTTCAATTAACTTTGTAGAGATCTAGAAGAGTGCTGTATGAATGGGTAAATGAGGCACCGATTGTAGTGTGAAGCGCTTTGAGTATCTTGAAATAAGATAGAAAGGCGCTATATAAGTGCAGTCCATTTACCATTTACCATGTGAAATAATCTGCTGTATCTTCATGAGACACAGAACTTGGTTTGGCGTCTGTGGTTCCCAGTATGCAGGAGGAACTGCGTTGTTACTTACCATATATAAAACTAAACACATCATTTTACAGTTTTCATATCCTCACTTTTGTTCTGCTTTATGGTAAAACAAAGCATTGGGTCCAAATACGTGCACAGATGTCTACCCAAATCCTCTGATCTCACGTTTAGAAGCGTTTGACTTCAGGAGAATAAATATGGATTTGTTTTTAGATTTCTAACCTAAGAGTAACATGTAATATGTTAATGTGTAAGTAACAATATCTAAATATCAAAGTAATCTGAAAAATAACTTAGTGCAGAATTTGATCACCCGCCACTAATCACGACAAGGTGATACTGCTTCTGCCCATGGCTGCATCTGTGTATTTGTTGGTATGTTAATAAAATACTGTACCTCATGAACCAATGGGTGGATTTTAACAAAACTCTCAGGAAGTAATCAGTGGATGCACCTCTACAACTCATTAACTTTTAAAGACATGATGGCCTCCCCTGCTTAGCGATCATAACCAAAATGGCTACAACTCAGTTCATCAGGTACTGAGCTAAAGTTTGATGTTGTAACTGAGAATCATTCTCAACATATGGCATGAATGCTAATATATTTTGCAAGACTTTGCAATACTGCATGAGACTTTGTATGCCAGAATTCACAAGGTGTGACCAAAATGACCTCATCATTTTGATGATTTTTGCCTTAAACTCATGCATGAAAGCAGCGGGCGATATGCATTCCTTTAAGGGATGTTAGGCCTTTAATCTCTTATTTAAAGATTTGACAAAAGATACAACACACACCAATCTAAACTTGAAAATACTGCTGACTGCCCTAGTCCAGATACTGTAAAGAGGTAATTAAAGGAATGTTTGAGCAAAGGAGGGAGCTCCTTTAGAGACTAGCGTCCTAGAAAGACCTTAAGTCCTGAATCATGTCCAAGGAGTCATATTTCATCCTTACAGTTGAGACATTCTGAACACCTCTAAAAATAGCCACAACAAAAATAGACAGTCATCACATGAAATCAATAATGCCTCTTAGATATGACAGAGTGTACTGGGCAAGCAGCTTTCACGTTTGGATTGTCCTCATCCCACCCTGGGGTCAGTCCAGAACAGCTGCTTCCTCTGAGACAAAAAGTGTTTCCTTAGGGTCAGCACTGAGATTTTTAACTAAATTTGTTCAAATATAAAGCAAAAAAACTAACATTCAGTTGTGCTTTTAGTTTGAATATTAAATTAAATTAGTTTCAAAATAACTTTATGCAGTGGCCTGCAGGTCACTTTTTAGGTAGAATGCAAGAAAGTGGCGCCATCTAGCGGTCAAAGTATTCAAACATTAATCACTTCTGACTTGGAAACTTGTTTTTTTTTTTTTTCTTAAACAAAGTTATTGATTTTCTTCATTTTTAAACATACAAGAAAAAAAACATAGAACCCTCACCCCTGCCCTACCACACCGGATCAGTCAAACATACACAAACAAATTAAACAGGCATTGGCATATTTTCCACATACAAAAGGCTGCCATGTGGCCCAAAATCTTTTGACAGACACCCTCAGGGTATATCTTATTATTTCCAAATGAATATGGTACATCACCTCCCTTACCCAATGTACATACGCTGAGGTGTGGATCCTTCCAATTGCACAAAATTAGCCTCCTGGCCAGAAGAGAGCCAAAGGCAATCACATCCTTCACATATTTGCTGAAGGACGTATCCACAGGAACCATCCCAAACAGTGAGACGAGTGGTGATGGGTGTACAGTTTTGCCACATATTCCAGAGAGAGTGTTGAAAATAGATTGCCAAAAAGTCTGCAGTTTGGGGCAGGTCCAGAATGCAAGAGTGCATCTAGAGTTTGTTTGCAACAACTGCATCCGGGGTCCAGGTCAGCCTTGGTCTTGGACAACTTGTCTTTGGACCAGTGCAACCTGTGCACTACTTTGAATTGAATCACAGCATGTCTCAGACAGATTGAAGATGGGTAAATGTTCGTAATAATCCTTCTCCAGATTGAGTCTGATAGGTGTTCCTCCAAGTCCACTTTCCATTTCAGTTTAAGGGAGTTCAAACCAGACTCATGGTATGAACTGAGCAGTGTATACATTTTGCTGAGGGTCCCCTTGGTATCAGACCTGCATTCCAAAATCTTAGCCACAAAATGTTTAGAGGGGTACAAAGGAAAACAGTCAGAGTTAGATCTCACAAAATGTATCAACTGCAGATAAAACAAAAAACTGTGACTTGTGAATATTAAAATTCTGTACCAGCTATTAAAATGAGGCAAATCTACCATCAACATAGAGATCACACAGTGAATGCACTCTCCTAATGACCCAGGTGTCAAAAGCTGGATCAGCTACTGAGTGAGTGAACATATGATTTTTTAAAAATCACTGTAATGCCACTTCACTGTTGATATGTGCTGCTGACAGGTGGCGCAACTGGTAGAGCTGCTGCCTCTCAGCGAGCAGGTCCCTGGTTCAAACCCCAGTTCAGGGGCCTTTCTGGGTGGAATTTGCATGTTCTCTCCGTGCATGCATGGGTTTTCTCCGGGTGCTCTGGTTTCCTCCCACAGACCAAAAACATGCATGTTAGACTGATTGGTAACTCTAAATTGTCCCTAGGTGTGAGTGAGAGAGTGAATGGTTGTTTGTCTCGTTTGTCTCTATGTGGCCCTGTGATGGACTTGCGACCCGTCCAGGGTGTACCCCGCCCCTCGCACAGTGATTGCTGGACATGGGCACCAGCGACCCCCGTGACCCAAAATGGAACAAGCGGGTAAAGAAAATGGATGGATGGATGTGCTGCTGACTATCCATGTTGCTGATCTTATGCTGCTGATTTATTTCACGTTGCTATGTTTGTTCGTACTCATCTGCTCACACAGACTCATGTTTGTGCTGCTGCTGTTCGGCGTATTGTTTTTTGTACTACTAGTGCTTAACGTATTCTTAGTTTAGTGTATTTCTTAGTTCATATATTAGATCTTATTACTGTTTTTCTTTACAATTTTTATACTTTTGTTGGATATAACTGGGACCCTGTGTACACAATTTTGTTCCACAACATGTACCACATGTTGCGCAAATGACAAATAAATTTTTTTTTTACTTTGACGTAGATAATTATTTTACACAGGTGCCACAAATACAAACTGGATTCCAAAAAAGTTGGGACACTAAACAAATTGTGAATAAAAACTGAATGCAATGATGTGGAGATGGCAAATGTCAATATTTTATTCGTAATATAACATAGATGACAGATCAAAAGTTTAATCAGAGTAAATGTAACATTTTAAAGGAAAAATATGTTGATTCAAAATTTCACAGTGTCAACAAATCCCAAAAAAGTTGGGACAAGTAGCAAGAAGTGGCTGGAAAAAGGAAACTGAGCATATAACGAACAGCTGGAAGACCAATTAACACTAATTAGGTCAATTGACAACATGATTGGGTATAAAAAAAGCTTCTCAGAGTGTCAGTGTCTCTCAGAAGCCAAGATGGTAAGAGGATCACCAATTCCACCATTGTTGCGCAGAAAGATAGTGCAGCAATACCAGAATGGTGTTACCCAGCGTAAAATAGCAAAGACTTTTAAGTTATCATCATCAACCGTGCATAACATCATCAAAAGATTCAGAGAATCTGGAACAATCGCTGTGCGTAAGGGTCAAGGCCATAAAACTCTACTGGATGCTCGTGATCTCCGGGCCCTTAAACATCACTGCACCTCAAACAGGAATGCCACTGTCAGGGAAATAACAGAATGGGCTCAGGAATACTTCCAGAAAGCATTGTCAGTGAACACAATCCACCGTGCCATCTGCCGTTGCCAGCTGAAACTCTACAGTGCAAAGAGGAAGCCATTTCTAAGCAAGCTCCACAAGCTCAGACGTTTGCACTGGGCCAGGGGTAATTTAAAATGGAGTGTGGCAAAATGGAAGACTGTTCTGTGGTCAGATGAGTCACGATTTGAAGTTCTTTATGGAACACTGGGACGCCATGTCATCCGGACCAGAGAGGACAAAGATAGCCCAAGTTGTTATCAACGCTCCGTTCAGAAGCCTGCATCACTGATGGTATGGGGTTGCATGAGCGCTTGTGGCATGGGCAGCTTGCATGTCTGGAAAGGCACCATTAATGCAGAGAACTATGTTCAGGTTCTAGAACAACATATGCTCCCATCTAGACGTCATCTCTTTCAGGGAAGACCCTGCATTTTTCAACACGATAATGCCAGACCACATTCTGCAGCAATCACAACATCATGGCTACGTAGGAGAAGGATCCGGGTACTGAAATGGCCAGCCTGCAGTCCAGATCTTTCACCTATAGAGAACATTTGGTGCATCATAAAGAGGAAGGTGCAACAAAGAAGGCCCAAGACGATTGAACAGTTAGAGGCCTGTATTAGACATGAATGGGAGAGCATTCGTATTTCTAAACTTGAGAAACTGGTCTCCTCTGTCCCCAGACGTCTGTTGAGTGTTGTAAGAAGAAGGGGAGATGCCACACAGTGGTCAAAATGGACTTGTCCCAACTTTTTTGGGATTTGTTGATGCCATGAAATTTGGAAACAACAGATTTTTCCCTTCAAATGATACATTCTCTCAGTTTAAACTTTTGATCTGTGATTTGTGTTCTCTTCTGAATAAAATATTAGATGTTGGCACCTCCACATCATTGCATTCAGTTTTTATTCACAATGTGTTTAGTGTCCCAACTTTTTTGGAATACGGTTTGTAGTAACTTTGTAGAGTTAAATGCCCTCCTGAACTGATTCCAAATCTTAAGCGCCAAGATCACAATTGGGTTAGAAGTGTAGATTGATATTGATTGTTTAAAGGGCAGCAGAGAGCAGAGTAATGCAGAAAGAGAGCAGGATCTAAATGAGGCTCTTTCCAGGGCCACCCAACTAGGAGAAGGGGTGTCCTTACCCAACCAGAATATAAGAGCTCTGGCATTAGCTGTCCAATAATAGTGCATAGTTGCATGCATGTTGCATGCATAGTGCAATAGTTAGGAAGTGACATGCCTCCAAGTCAACGGGGTATGTAGGACCCTCCTGTCAATCCGTTGATGCTTTTTATTCCAAATAAAACCTGATATCTGGCTGTTCAGATTGGTCAAGAAGGATTTAGTAAGAAAGACTGGCAGATTCTGAAACTGGTATAAAAGTTTAGGTAAGATATTTGTTGCATAATTTAATTATCCTATCATCAACTCATTAACTAAATAGCTGCAAATAGGACAACAAGAAGATCTAGTCAACTCAGGTTTAATCTTGCAAGAGGAGAAGTAGTTGAAAAACAAGCATTCAAGATGTTACATGGCGCTTCGTCTCCGAGGTCTGCTTTCAGAGAGTATAAAGAAGTGTCTTTTTATAATGGTTATCAGACAGAGGCAAGGTCAAGACAACCTCTGCTTCACAGTTCACATCTCTTGAAGGTGTCAGAGTATCACAGCGGCATGACAGCTCAGTGGTTAGCACCGTTGCCTCACAACGAGAAGGTCCTGGGTTCAATCCCCGGTTGAACCTGGGGTCCTTCTGTGTGGAGTTTGCATCTTCTTCTCGTGCTTGCGTGGGTTTACTCTGGGTACTCCAGTTTCCTCCCACAGACCAAAAACATGCATGTTATGTTGCCTTCAGGCCCAGGCCTCCCTTGCAAACGAGATCTGTGATCTCAGTGGGATTGGCTTAGTTAAATAAAGGTTAATAAAATCTATCAGACTCCTCTCTGAGTAGACAGACTCATTACTTCACATACCTGGTTATTACAGCAGAATGCCAATTATTAAAGTTCTCTATCTAAGGAAGCCAGAAGATTCGAATCCTCACTTCATCACAGTCTCCCAGCCTGAGAAAGCACAATGGCAACAGTGGGAAAAACTCCCTTTTAAAAGGAAGAAACCTCCAGCAGAACCAGGCTCAGGACAAGTGGCCAACTGCTTTGACCGGCTGGTTTGAGAGGACAGGAAGGAGACAGACGAACACAGAATGGT
Source organism: Nematolebias whitei (assembly GCF_014905685.2). NCBI lineage: Eukaryota > Metazoa > Chordata > Actinopteri > Cyprinodontiformes > Rivulidae > Nematolebias > Nematolebias whitei. The sequence continues at coordinate 14,864,346 of NC_056508.1, forward strand.
AGGTCCAGATAAACTTTGTAGGTGCAGGTGAACCTGAAAGACAAAAACACATGTTAAGGATAGAAAATATAATTACAAATACAAACAGGTTGAGCAGAGTAAGTAAATAAAGTAGTATCGCGAAAAGACGTGGTCAGTTTGTCCTCCAGCAGTCTAAGCCTAAAGCAGCATAACAAAGGGACAGCTCAGGAAACCCAAACCAACCCTAACTATAGAATTTAGCAAAAAGGAAAGTCTTAAGCCCAGTTTTAAAACTGGACAATGTGTCAGCCTCACGGACATAGATTGGAAGTTGGTTCCACAAGAGAGGAGCCTGATAAATGAAAGCGCTGCTGCCCATTCTGTTTATGGAAACTCTATGAACCACGAGTAAACATGCAGCCTGAGAGCGACGTGCTCTGTTAGAAAAATATGGAAGATCTATAATCTTATAATCTTAAAATAAGATCTGTAATACAAGATGGAGCTAGGTTGATGAGAGCTTTGTAGGTTAGAAGTAAGATTTTGAATTCAATTCTGGATTTGACAGGGAGCCAATGGAGAGAAGCTAAAACTGGAGAGATATGATCTCTCCCACTAACTCCAGTTAAGACTCTGGCAGCAGCATTTTGAATTAAATGAAGATGTTTTAAAGAAGTAGTTGGACGCCCAGATAATAAACCATTGCAATAGTCCAGTCTAGACGTGACAAATGCATGAACCAGTTTTTCATTCTTAGATAAGATGTTTCTAATATATTTATATTACACAGGTGGAAGAAGATGGTTCTAATAACATTTTTAATGTGGGGGTTAAAAGACATGTCCTGATCAAAAATAACACCACAATTTTTAGCATTAGAGCTGGAGGCCAGATTAATGCCATCCAAGGATGGCGAAAAACTAAAAAATGTATTCCTAAAATGCTCAGGTCCAAATACCAAAACCTCAGTCTTGTCTGCATTCAAAAGCAGAAATCTAAGGGTCATCCAGGATTTTATGTCTTTAAGACATGCTTGTAACTTAAGTAACTGGTTGGATTCGTCGGGTTTCATGGACAAATATAAAGTGCATCATCAGCATAACAATGAAAATTTATTCCATGTTGTTTAATAACATTTCCTAATGGAAGTATATACAGTATAAAGTAATGAGTATTGGTCCAAGCACTGAGCCCTGAGGAACTCCATGACTAACTTTGGTATATGAAGAAGACTCATTATTTATATTTAAAAACTGGAATCTATCAGCTAAATATGATTTAAACCATTTTAGAGCCGTTCCTGTAATCCCAATATCTCATTCAAGTCTCTGTAATAGAATATTGTGATCAACTGTAACAAATGCAGCACTGAGGTCTAACAGGACCAGTATAGACACAAGTCCGTTGTCTGAGGCCACGAGAATGTCATTAGTGCCCCTTTTCCATTAGTACCTGTAGTACCGGTACAGCACAGCTCTTCTCTACTCGGTACGGTACACGTTGTTTTTCCATTATGCTTTCAGTACCGGTTCCAGTGGGCGGGGTTCAAATTGACGTCACCACCTCTCACCAGCTGGTGGCGCTGAGATGCTGAAACTGTTTTTTTTTATTGAACAATTGAACACACAGCAAAAGTGAACACACTAACAGAATAAATAACAAACTCAGATTCCAATGCTACATATAAACGTGTAAAAATATCTACTGTCATACCTCCTAAATTCAACATATTCTTAAACAAATTATCATAACAACCATCATAACATTAAATTTAGGAAATATTATTATCAAAGAGATTGCACATAATTTGGTACAAGTAAATTTAAAAAACACTGAACTATAAATATCTAGCATTCTACATAATTACTAAAATAGTTTGTCAGAGGGCTATATTATCTGAGTGAGAGCTTTTTTGCTTGTGGTTTGTTTAGCACTGTCCAATGAAAGTTTTAACATCTGGAGTTCTTGTTTGAATACAGACCATAATGGCTTAGACTTGCCATATCTGCATTTATGTATATATAATTTTAGTATTATGATAATGTTACTAACAAAGTATTCATCTTTTTTATTTTCAGATCCATATCCATATAAGACATTTTGAAGAGAGGAGTCCATGTTCCTGGATTTTATGGTCAGAAGATTTCCACAATGTGTTCACAGAATGACAGAAATAAAACACGTTCTCTTGTTTCAGGTTCGTTACATATAGAACAGTTAACACATTCAAAATTAAATACATTTCTGATAAACTTGTTTGAAGGATAAATATTATTTAGAGTTTTGAAATGTAATTCTTTATATTTAGGTGGAAGAGGAAACCCAAGATATTTTGTCCTTATTTTTATTATTTCCTTCTTATCATAGAAATCGTGAAACTTTCTTCTTACCTGACCAGAATATATTGTTTTTATTAAATGTCTTTAAAAAAATTGCTGTTACATTTTTTGTGTATTAAATTTAGTCCATTGAGATTGATGCTCGGTAAACTAATTGTTGGTTTAGCTTCATAATTGTTCTTTATTAACTGAACAAATTCAATTGGTAAATTTTTGATTACTTTATCATAGTCATTTTTGGTACAGACTAAATTATATATTTTTAATGAATTCTTCATATTCATATAGATTTCCCTTTTCATCCATTAGATGAGTGAGTGACTATATTTGCTTCTCCATCCATGTTTCCATGAACACAGACTTCCTTCTGTGTAGAACGACTCTGTTGTTACAAAACGGAACGTTATCAGGACTGAAATTATGTTTGTATGCTATTTCCCAATTTAATAACACCTGTTGGTGAAAAGCAGATCATTTAACAGGTAATTTAGGAATGTCAAAGTCACATCTTAACAGGAAGTCAATACCTCCAACTTTACTAAAAACCAAGTGGGGACAGCAACGCTGAAACTGTTTTCAGTACAGGGTGAGAATTTATTTTGAAGTTGTGTAAATGTATATGTGTGTGTGTATATATATATATATACAAAGTATATATATAGTTATATGTATATATACACACACATATATACACACACACACACACACACATATATATACACACACACACAAATATATATATATATATATACACACACACATATATATATATGTATATATATATATATATATATATATATATATATATACACACACATATATATACATATATACATACATATATATACACATACATATATACACATATACATATATACATATATACATACATATACATACATATATACACACACATATACATACATATATACACACACATATACATACATATATACACACATATATACATACATATATACACACATATATACATATATATACACACACATATATACATATATATACACACACATATATACATATATATACACACACATATATACATATACATATACACACACACATATATACATATACACACACACATATATACATATACACACACACATATATATACATATACACACACACATATATACATATACACATACACATATATACATATACACATACACATATATACATATACACATACACATATATACATATACACATACACATATATATATA